>NC_086296.1:0-320256 GCF_963924245.1 Chroicocephalus ridibundus | reverse complement strand
TAAGGCAGGAGAAGGCTCCCCAGAACACACCCTGGGGTTAGGGAGATAGGAGTATGACTAATTCAAGTGCCTCATACCTCTCTCCCTCTAGAAATTAAGGAATAAACATTGTCAGGGAAAGCTAGCAGTTTGGGAATGGGACTCGGTCTCTAGGAATTTCTTACTCTCATGTGTTTCCTGACTGGCAAACAGATTTCTCTCTTAAACATTTCCTACTTTCTTCTCTTATCACTCCCTTCCTCTGAACATCTAAAAATGAGTCACTTGGACAGCAAATCAAGAAAGAAGAAGAAGATGCATTTGTTAGAAGCTGGAGAGAGTAAATATCTACCTTCAGTTGAAGGGATTGGCATGGATTCCTGCCCATAAAGATAAGCCTCCACAGCTGTAGCTCTAGGAGGTTAGATCTTCCTCCAAGCATGACAGGCCTCAATCCAGTGGATAGTACAAAGAGAACAGGGATTTCCCCAATATTGGTACATACTATGTAAAGTTCCACCCTGAGGCAATATGTAACAGATGAATTATAAACCCTTGAAATCTAGTTTTCTAGCACAAACATTGGTAGATCCCTGAAACAGACATATTGATAAAACAACACTGGATAGCATTGTTTACTAACTGCACTAATACACCATAATAAACTATAATCTACCTTGATATTATAATGCTGTACTATGATTACAGCTAAAACAAATATTATGCTGAACTGTGTACATGACACTTTCACATTCTTCCACATTCTTCCACTCAGCCACACCTAAGGCAACTAATTTAGCATACATAAAAATCTTAGCTTAATTTCAAGTTTCACAATTGCAGAAAGTGACAAAACCAATTGAAGTCCACAGGCAGAACAAAAGGAAACAGAAGGTTATACGACCATCAGTCTTCAAAGAGAAAAAGGGAAAAGACTGGCAAAGGGAATCACTTTACAGCATTTGAAGGAAAAGAATGTTGGGATGGTTATAAAACAACATGGTTAAAATGGTCACAAAAATGTTTGATTTCCCTTTCCTATATAGGATTAACAAAATAAGCAAACTGCACACGCGTAGTGACAAATTATTTGGTCACATTCATTTAATACGTACACATCTGAAGAACACACTAAGTAAACTTCCAAAATAGAACTATGCTGCTGTTCCTGCTGTAATAGCAAGAAGCAGCATAGCTCTACTAAGATCTGCTGGGTCCTGCGGAGACATTCAGACTATTCCACAACCTCTTCTAATGTCCTTTGGAGCTTTAAGGAACATGGTGATAAAGTTTACAGAGCCCTGAATAAAGCCTCTCACACCTAGATCATCACTCACGTGGCCTGGTTGATGGTCATTATGACCCATGCTTCATAATTGTCACTTGCTGTATAGTTTTGAAACGGTCATGCAGTAGGTACATTAAAGCAGGAAGATAAATCCATATTCAGGTAGAAATGAAAAGAAAACATTTCCATTTGCTAACCCTAAAAATGCACATGTCTGTGCACAAACACTGGTGTGCATAGACCCCATACTTTATCGTAACACTTTCAAACCCAGTGTTACTGCACAGTGCATCATGGCTTTGGGGTGATTGCTCTGAACGCTGTAGGATGAGGATTCTTTTTTCCATTCTCCAACCTCATGTAAAAGGAATGACTTTTTGGCTTTTGCCTCTGCCTGATTTTGTTCAGTAGCAGTCAATTCTAATGTTTGCAGTTAGATGTACAGCAGACTTTTCAAAATGGTGTTGAGCTCTTCTGGTAATCTAATAATTGCAGTGAGCAGGCTGGACGGGTCTTCCTGGCCTACAGAAAGGACTGAATATGCCACCTCTTGGTTCCACTCCTAACCCTTCGTTCAACAGCCTTTTCATTTGCTTATTTCAGCACTGGATCCACCCTGTACATGAAAGGTTCAGCAAGCCACCATGCAAACTAGCAGAGGTTTGTGCAGAAGCCTTACATGCATGCAGAGCTACAGTTAACATGGTTTTGGTTAGCCCCATAAAACAAATGTCTCCAACTTTTCAAGAAGAGTGATGACTCTTCCTCTACCACCCCACCCTGTCATAGTTGAAATGAAGGTGTAAACAATTTTCATCCATTCCAGCCTCATCCCATTTGGCACAGAAGTATGTGAATCACCAATATTTTAAGTCACAAGACTGAAAATTGGGGTGTTCATTTTGGAACTGGTGGGCATATGTGCACTTAGCCCGGAATATCATAAACGCAGTTTGCCCTGAAATCGCCTAGTAAGCATTGACCCTCCCACTGGTTTCTGCTGCCACTCAAAGCACTGTATTACTGGTGTGGAAGCGTCATTGGACCATGAACTCTGCATCCTTCCTTTGGAGTGAGAGGGGCAGGGCAGTTCTACCAATGCTGAGCTTCAAGCTGTTGCAGGTAGATTTCTACCATCAAAGCAGTTCTGGTATCTCTGCATTACATTGTAGTTACTCTAATTTAAGAAGAGAGGAAGAAAAAAAAAAAGATTGGAGACTGATATTTTATGAAAGTTAAGATTCTCCCTCTCTGCATGATACTATCTCCCACATCAGAGAAAGCCCAACAGCCCTGGGCTTCCCATCCAGCTCTGGCTCCTAAATGGCAAAGCTGCAAACTCTAAATTAGGCAATGACTTCAGGTAAAAGCAGAATTACCACACACTTGTCAAGCAGCCAATTCAAAGCAGCAAGACCTGAGGAGGAGGCTGAAAGTTTGATGGCTTTGCTGGCTTGATCGGCTGCCACGATGCCCAGGATGGCCGACGACACTTTCTTGGGCAGGAGCCATCTCCTGCAGGGCCCACACCCTGAGCAGAGGCTGCTCTCCTTCAGAGCAGCTGGCTCCTGCAGTGGGTTCACTGCCTAGATGTTTGCTTCTTCCTGACTTCTGAAACAGGTCCTACTTGTATGGTGGGGGCTTGGTGCGTCTCTGGTATTTATAATTACACATTTATTGAGCTTGTGCAATCCAAACTCCAGCTTCAGGCCAAAAGTTCATTGCTGGAGGGGTTCAATAAAGAATTTCCTCCTGAGAATAGAGCATTACATCACTTGCCAAGTGTGTCAGGCTTTTCCAGACTCCTGTTGGGTCACACCCATTTTGACTGCTCTCGTGGCTGGATACTGTACATGCCTGGCTGTATCCTTAAACTCCATTGGATTAATTGTGTCTGTATGCTCCAGACATGAGAAAACAGCCCTTCCTGTCACAGGCCTCAGGAACCCAGAACAGCTGAAGCAAGTCAAGTCATAAGGACAAACTTGGGTTTCCAAGCAGCAGAGAGACAACGGTTGAAGATTTCGCATGTATATCCCTAAAATATCAGACTGTTCTTTGCAAATCTCATCACACAGGCAAGTCTGTGGTGACAATAACAACGTTTTTCTGACAGAATGCTTAATAATCTCAGGGACACATCACTTATCATGCTAGAGACAGCGCATACATTATAAAAAGTGATGGTTCCTGCCCCAAAGAGTTGACTGTCTATGTTCAGCATGATATCGTGTTCCTTTCATGTTATTCTTGTAGCATCATGAAGAGGTGAATACTTGATAGCATATTATCATCTCTCACTTAAGGAAATACAAATACTGGTCCTTCCATATGCCATTAAAGGATCACTACCTGTCTCTCCATACACAAACCACATGCCTGAAGACCCTGAAGTTAAGAAAACATTTCACCTCTAATGCTCTTATGTGATATTGCACCATGCTGCCACGCCGATTAACAGAATAATCCCCACGCAAACAGATAAACCAAAACTCTTACACAGGCAGTTTTAGTTTATTATGGAGTCTGATACCACTGTTGGTAGTAAATCAGGGGAATGAGGCTGATTTTGTTACCAATAACACAGTTCATATAAATATAAATGCTCTTCCTTAGCATTTACGTATCGGCTCCCTCGATGACCTTACTGCAGTAAGCCTTGCAATGCAATAAAGAATTTTGCAGATGGGGAAACTGAGGCAAAAAAACCCAGTGTCCTTTCAGGGAATCACACAGTGAATGCAAACTGAAGCCAAGAAGATTTAGCCACCAAGATAAATGTCCTCTACCTCAGATGGGAGCACAGGCATATGGGCTGATTATGAGAAGCAAGTTACAGGAAGACATGGATTTTAGTAGAAGAATGGACTGGAGTGGAGGGATGAACGTGATTTAATGGGTCACGTGGGGAGGAGAACTGGCAAACATAAATACTATCCTATTCAAGGAAATTTAACTAGCAGATATACCAGGCCCTAATTGTAGACAGATACCTATACTGCTGTTGATATCAGGTCCTTTTCTCCCAACAAACAGCTTTGTGTCCACCAACCTCAGAGCTCCTGCTCTCAAAAAGGAGCAAGGAACACATAAATATGATTTGGGGATATACAAACAGCATAGTCCGGCCATTTCTTCCCAAGCCAAGGCTGCCAGAATCGGCATAATCTCCCCAGCTTGAGCCTGATGCAAGAGCACTCTCAGCTCCCACTGATCAGGGTGGAAACTGCACATACTAAGAACCTTGCAGTATGAGGCTCTTTGTTAGGGATTACTCTAACATCGAGGCCTACAATCAATGCAAAGATCTTGTGCTGTTCCAAAGTTCCTGGAGCCAAAAGCCCAGAATAACAGTTTTTTCATTCCCCATGTTGCACAGCCCAGAGCCAGTCTGGCGTCTGGGACAACAGTCTGGGCCAGTGAAGTTCCTGAATGTTTTTCAGGGCCTACCAGAGGTTTTGAGCTCAGCAGATCACTGTGACAGGCACACATCTCCTCGTGATTTGAGACTGGCTTACTGCGGCCGAGGCAGGCAGCATTACCTGCCATATCAGCCCCCTAACACGGGGCACGTCAGCCATGTCAGGCATCCATCCGGTCTAAAGACAATGATCCCAGAAATGTTTTGTCAATCTTTAAACCTAATCATTATGGCACAGCTGAGCTGGAGAACCCCCTGAAATGCAAGGTAACTTTTTCAGGGATAGACATATATGCAAACTCAGGAGAAAAATGGGAGCTGAAAGGAGCCTCCAAATACAAATCACATTGTTGCTGACCAATAATTGTGCCAGACCACCTTAAATGGACACTGTGCCCATCTGCTCTTCCCCTCTCCTCCCCCACACCTCCTCCCTCAGGGTTGTAAACCATCCTGCAATATTTAAAGTAGCATTGTTCACCTCCCTTCTGAAGCCCCTGGACCATTTGAGGGGCTATATATTCTATCTGTGCTGTTTGTTATTCCTGAGGACATGCACATTGCTGAACATACTAATAAAAATTTCATAAAAGAGGTTGCCAAAGGGGTGTGTGTAAGGGGATTTGTAAAGCTCGCTCACACACACACACACACACACGCACTCTCCGTTCACCGTTAAGAAAGGGCTTCAGCAGGCAAAAGCAAGTACCTCTGTACAACAAAAAGAAACGGCTCTGCTCCTGAATGGGACCAGACAGTCTTAGGTAATAAGAGCGAAGATCTGTATCTTCCAGTGATTCAATATAAGCAAACATAGAAGTGTCTTCCTTAGCAATCCCCAGCAGGTTAAGTGAAAGGCAAGAGGAACTAGCAAGAAAATGCCTGTACAAGGCGTGCCAGCGTAATAGTGCAGCATGTGCGTGTTGGCGTACTGCCTACTTACTCACCCGCAGTCAGCCTGCTTGGACCTTTCGGAGAACAGATTAAGATGACGGGGATTAACATTGACTATCTAGGAAGAGCACTCTCTTCTTTTTCCCCAACTTTTTTTCTTTTTTTTTATACCTTTAGAGCTGGTACTTGACTCTAAGCTTGTATAAATTTTTAAAAAGAGCTAAATAATAGCTCAAAGTGCTGAGCAAAACCATTAGCCTCATAGACTGTCCTGACTCAAAGCTAATCAGAATTAGGTCTCTCATGAATGGAAACGTACTTTGTGGTGATCTGTTTGATTCTCTTTTTCCCTTTGCATCTCTCCCTTTGTGATCAATGCTCTGCTTAGCAGATTTAACGCTTACTTTCAACAACTCTGGATCATTAGCTCAGATTTTCTGGGCAGACATGGAATTTTAAGCATCTCTTAAAACTCTTTAAACTGGTCTGTGTGTAGTATTCAGTAGATGCTGTGCTCCGCCTCTGGGCGACTTCTGTGTTCATGGTGAAGTCACACACGCTTTACCTGAGCTGTATTTCTGTCTCCTGCATGGAAAGCACAGTAAAAATGTATGTCATTATAATCAAATACATCCAGAAAGAAACAAAAACCCCACCAGATCCACAAATACATGTTTTGACTGTACTAAAAAAGTAGAGCATTTATAGAACTGTAAATAAATGACCTAGTGAAGTCAGGGTCTTTCTTAAGCCAGACATTAGGGAATTATTGCAACGCAGGTTATAGCCCTCACAGCGAGTTAACAGCTCATGTGGAATGGTTATGGCAGAGCATACAGTTACATATTCGGGATGTTTTTATTATAACACAAATTTACAGGCTTCATGATCTGCCTTTTAAATACATATTAAGGAAATATAAGCAGTCAGCTTTCAGTGCGAGGCCTTAAATATTTGCTAGTTTTACGTCAGCTAGAGAAGGACAGTCTCCACAGGATGGAGAGCTTTGCTTGTAGTTGCCACAATAGGAAACACCCAGAAAGGACAGCAGGTGTTTAGGCAAGCAGCAAGTTTAAAGGAATCAATTGTCTTAATGCTTAGGAAAGAGGATTTATGCACAACAAGACGGATGGTCCAGTGGTGATGCCTACTCCATTCTTTGAAATACATTTATTTAGACGTGGGCATTTGGGTGTGCTGGTGGTCGGGTGCCTGAACCTCCAAGGATTCTTACAGAACACCAGGATCTATTTCTGCTCAGTTTTCCACCCAAGTCTCATGCACGATCTACCCCTGTACCATAGCAAGCATTAATAATTATTACTCAGGCAAACAGATGTACACTGCATAAAGTGCCTTGGCCACAATTTTACTAACGTGCGAGAATATATTCACTGGGAAGAACAAATTCTTTTCCAGATTACTGTGTGTGCTGAATATTCTATATCCATTCACCAGCCTAGCAAGTTCCATGTCTATATATTTAAACACAAAATGTACAGATGTTCACTGTAATTTGCCTTGCTGAACATCATGTCTACTTAATCCATTTTGAAGGTCAAATATATTTTAATATTTTGGCAAATGCCTTTGGAACCAACATAATTAAATACTACAGTTAAATTGAGCAGTAAGTTTTCCTCAAAAATGCTTACAACGACTAGTCTGAACAACTAGCTACAGGCTTAGACGGACGCAGCTGAGGAGCTCTGCCAGATCCACACTGGCTCTGAACGAGAGCAGCCTGAGTGCCAGCGCTGCGCTCCCGGCCCACAATACGCAACCGGCGACAAGGAGCAGCAGCAGCAGGCCCCGAGACAGAGCACGGCAGAAGAAGTGAAAGCTGGAAAACTTAAAAAGTGAACCAGTGAGGAAGCTCAGCAATGCTCCAAACCTAAGGGCAGCTCAGCTACAAAATGTCAAGTGCATCACACAAGTGTTAAGGTGAATGAAGTATTAGCGCTCCCAGGAAAGGAGCCAAGAGCCGGGTCTGGAACTCAGTTGTTCTTAGAAACCATCTTCATGTGAAATATATACGTAAAAAAAATATATATGCTCATCTCATGGTATACAGATGTAACGGTGCAGATGCAGTGCTTTGCTACACGAGTGCTCAAGTGAGACACCTTTTGCATGTCAGCAGGAGTTTATGCAGGGTTTTCACGTGAAATGTACATCTTATTTTCACACGTCAGCTCAACAGCGTGCGTGAATACCAGATTGCAGGCACATGTGCACATGCATGTGTTCTTCTGAAATACTCTGGCAAGTACGAAAGCTTTAGGCAATGTTCTGTCAGACATTATGTTGACAGATGTAGATGCAATGCCTCTCCCAACTTACAGAAACCACTCCAGACATCATCTTTCCATACACAAAGCCAAACCGGAGTGTTAAAAATTCAGCATTGACATCACATCCAATATTTTAATTGTTATCACTTGACCCTTTGGTCCATGCTTGTTTGAGGCAGCTTCTTTTTTAGTAATATCTCAGCACACTGTGTGACACAACTTGATTGTGTCCTAATTTAATTTTAATTAGTGCCGACTTTTGCTTTCCTCACTAATGAAACAGTGCTCATTACAAAGTGTAATTGAAGACCCCTAGAGGGAGGGGTGCCTGGAGACCTCATTGTGTTGGTACCCGGCATCCTGCCCAATAAAATTCCCTTCTGAACGAAAGCAGTTTTATCATTAATTCATGCTGCAGGGGGGCTAACTAGCTGCCAGCCGCTGAGTTCATACTGCTTGTAGGAAGAGCCCAAAGCCTGTTTGTTTTCTCCAAAGAAACAATTCCAATTTTCTAATGACTAAAATACTTACATCGTAAATCCTTCGTTCTCATTGTTAAAAGTATCTTTGAACATTGTCTGCTATGAAAGTATGCCTCTTCATTAAAAGCAGACTATTCATGAATTTTTTTGTGTGTGCTTTTAATTGAGGTTGAATGATACAAATGTTGAGTTGTGGTTAACTCCATTAAAAAAAAAAGGGGGGGGCAGAGAGAGAGAAGGAAACATGCTCTGTTTAGAAGCACTCTAAGATGACCCAGGCAATAGCAGTAAGAAACAAATAAACTTTGTTTCTTACAAAGAACAGCAGGCCAGGCAGGTGGTTAAGTGACCATCTTTGGATGTGCACATGGACTGCCACGAGGAGAGGCGTCTGTATGTCCAGAGCACCCCCAGACTCTTCAGTTTCTTCACTCCGTAGATGTGTAATCACGGTAACTGCAGAGAAAAAGTCTTCAGACAACTGCGTGTACGTTGTTTATGGCAGATTCAGGGATTTTTGTAATTTTGGCTTTAATAGTTTCCCTGCGCGGTTATCAGACAGAACACAGAACTGCCATGGCACTCTCTCTGAGTAATGACAGAGTATTTACAGGGATTTGTTCAGAACAGTTACGGTACTTCAGATTCACCTTCTGCTTCATTCCAAGCCAAGGCTGGAGGACATCAAACCTCTACAACAGGACAGGACACAGCAACACGGGGCCCCCAAGTTTATCAGCGCTATCACAGTATCAAACACTGGAAATGGTAGAGTTCTTCTGGCACCAATGTGCGTCTTGAATCTGGGCAGTCAACACCATGTCTTGCAAGAGCTGAGGGAGCGCATGCCAACAGGCACACAAATCTGTCCAGGAAGGGGATACAGATTTAATCTAAATTTGCAACAAAACATTCACTTCACCAGTATGGGATTAGGTTTTATCTATCATGCGCTGGGATTAGACACACTTAACCTAGTGTTAGGCCAAATAGTATTGGTGTGGAACAGGCACCTTCCACGAACAGGATATCTGACAAACGCACAGCCTTTTTGCCAGCACAGATCATAAGAAATTGCTGATTGTGATTTTCCTCAAAACCAGCGGCAAAAAGCCATACATCTTAACCTAGAGCAGTGGGGACTCAAAGCTCTTTTCCCTCCCTAGTTGTAAACACCACCACAGCTTGTATTCTAACAAATACCTGAAATGACAGCAAAATGACATCTTTTGGTTTCTACCTAACCCTACAATGCTTCTCAGAGGAAAAGTCCAGTCTGGCACATGCATGCTGATTTGTAACACTGCCTGCCATCCCATTCCAGGGCAAAATTGCCAACAAAGGTGACTGTTTTCCAAATGTGTGTGTTCCAATTTGTACGTACAAACATTTTCCAGGCTGAGACACAGCTTAATATCACTGAGAACCTGGCCAGAGTGCATAGTATGCTCAAAAAATGAAGGAAAATGGCATGTTTACACCAATCCAGTCCATCTCCCTAACTACAAATTAATGACTCTTCGTTAACTTTCCTGAGATGACCCTGTATAAAGTGGCAGCAGAATAAAAGATCCATGGAGAATCATGCATACAGATGACTCCACTTCCACTGTAGTTTGGAAGCTGAACCACAGTTTAATTGCATCCCATAACAGAAAAATCTCTGTGTTCATGTGTCCATTATCAGCTTGGGCTTTGGTGATTAGAAAGTTGGGGGAGACCCAGGGAAGGGATTTTGCCTACTGACTCACAGCACCCATCACCAGCAAAATACCATTAGTGAAACTCAGTCCCTTCATTAATGAAGTCTCTGATAGAGACTGCTGCTGTGGTTCTGCTATTAATCTTGTCCTGACACTGTTACATTAAGGGATGTAAACTATCTTTTCTCTCAACTCATTATGGAAACTGTGCAATTCACATCCTCCCAGGAGTGCTCCAATTAGCCAAGCCTGCATCACACGCAGCCTTCCATCAACTCTCTGCATTACGCTGCACTAGAAAAGCGAACCTTCTACTGCAGACATGCACAAGAAACAGCCTGCGGTAGCACATCACTGATGACTCTTCAGATACATTCTCTCTAAAGCGGCAGGTTTTGGTCTCATCAGCAATTCCTGAATCTTTATACAAGAAAAGCGAATCCAACAATAAAGTATTTTTAAGTAGCTGAGACACACACATGATTCTTGATCACAGCAGAACTAGGGGGGGGAGGCAAAGGCTGTACGTGACCTTAACCAGGCTACTTTCACATATAAGCATAATTTTGTACTGTCCAGCACTACTACTGAAAGACACACTTCACAGTTGGAGTAATGCCCTCTTCCTTTCATGGCACAGTCAATTAGCAAATAGTTAAAACTCAGTGTTTTGCGCTTCTAGCATATTTTGGCAGGTCCTTAGCTCACCACTTGAGCTTTCCCAAATTGCACTTCAAAGTACACCTACTCCAGCCCGGGTGTATTTACATGAACAAGTGGGTTCTAAGAAGATATTAGACATGCTTTTGCTTTGTTTTGCTTTTCCAGTTTAAAAGCAAACTATTTCTGTAATGTTTCCATAGTTAATTTCACTTTGGATAGCAAGCACAAAATTGTTGTGGCTCTCTTAGGTCATACCAAGTAGAGGTTATGGATTTTGCTTCGTAAGCGAACTATCCACTCCATGGGCACTAAGGCCTGCTTCACCAGAGGATGGTTACAGTGGCTAGCAATGTCTTTCTCGGTCTCTAGAACCTCCTGTTCTGTATGCAGCAGCCAAATGATGATGTTAATTCCCTAGCCCAAGCTGTGCCACCGCCCTTCTGATCTGCTAGCATAGCTACATTTGCAGTTGCTCCCCAACTCACTGCTGCTTGTTGAGGAGCTGCCCTGGGGAGGGCAGAGGCTTATTGCTGCTTCCTGTGGCTCAGCTACAGCTACGGCAGGACATGCAAACGTAACCCAAACCACAACACCAGGGTGCCTGGCTGCTCTTGGTTGTTGCCACCACTTTAGGCCTTTCTGGGGACAGCAGAAGGAAGTATATATAGTGTTTAGGATCTCAACCTTCAGAAGTTAGTTTCAAGCTCTCCTGAAAGTAGGAAGAAACAACTACTCATGCAAAGCACTGCAGAGCTGTTGATTACAGAGCCTGCACCCCTGAAGCACTGAGCACCCCAGTCACTTCAGCCCACGCTGACCGTGGAGCTGGGTCAGTGTCAGCCACACACCCCATTTCACCAGTGCACACTGCAGCACAGCTGGGGAGGCAGAAAGGATGCTCCAAAGGGTGCTGCACAGGCTGAGCAGCTCACAGACATTACTGAACATGCATCCTCTGGTCTGTCCACTGCAGAAAGAGAGTAAGAGGGTTTTTTTTAATTTATTTGCTTTTATTTTTTAAACAGCCTCCCTGCAACACATAACTTTTTAAGTAAGTTCTAATCCTGATACTACTTCATATATATCCTAGCCATGCAGCGTTTCCGAATGGCTGGTGACAGAGCCCAGGTCTGAGATTTTGCTAAAACATGTAGGGAATAGCTATTACCAGCATTTTCTAAGCTCTCAGCTCTCCTTAGTTTGAAATGTAAAGTATGCATACGTGCATTAGCAAAATGGCACATTCCACTGCGTGGGCGTGAACCACTCTGGAGGTGACATTGGGCAGGGGTTACATGTGTATGGAGCAGCCAGCTGATGTGTGAATCCATTACTGCTATCAGCAATGCCTTCAAATGACCTACTTTTTAACACTGTCACAACTACCCGACAGGAGAATTCAGTAAACTGCTGGCATGCAATTCTCTATCTAGAGTGAAAGAATAACCCATGCAGATACATAGCACGCTAATCCTCTTCTGGTATAGCTACATTTTTCTATGCAAAGCTATCAAAGAAAGGTAGAAGAAACCGAGAAAGATGTTTTTAATCCTCCAAGTGCTCTTTTCCAGTATGGTGTCACCAGGTCACCATACAAGATGGTGCTGTAAATGGCAAGTGCCCAAGATCCCAGGTTCTCATACAAGTTGAGGATACAGAAACTCATTCAGCAACACCTAAGTGGCACAGAGAGTTTATCACTGCTTCCCTCCTTTGCTATTCATTATGCCTTTACATTTCTATAAATGAACTTTCTATGTAAACAGCAACTTGTTCCCAAGTCAGCACAGCCTGCTGTGGGACTATTTGGGACTGAAAGAATGGAATTGCACTTCACCTGCAGAAATGTATAAATGCAGCCACATGCTTTTAAGCATCTCTTGACATAATGCTTATAGTGCAACTGTCCCATTTTAATTGAATCCATTTAAAATTATTAAATCATAGCTTTTGTTATCTTAAAAGAAGAACAATTATACTCACTATAGAAGGATGATAATAAAACAGTAGTCCTATTACAAGTGTGTTGCAAATGCATTAAGAACATGCTGAACAGACAACTATAAATCTTCAGTATTTGCCAGAGATGAGTTTAAATGATGAAGTAACTGAAATGAAACAATCCCACTGACTTCAACAGGGCCAAGTTTTCAGTTCAGGTCTTACTGAGATCAGATTCTGTACACATCACACACAGCTAAGCCAGAGCTACAGACAATCCTGACCATCTTCCAGCCATATCTGAAGAAACGCAACTCCTGCCTCCTGTTCTAAAGGTACGAGAAGACAGGCAGTCAGGAGACTGTCACTGAGAGGGGATGATCCAAGCCACCCTTGGGTCACCAAGGAACTGAGTGCCTGGCACAGATATAGCACCTCTGGTGAAAGTGAAAAAGGTATGAAAATACAAGAGGAGAAGCTAACTCAAAAATCTGCTTTTCCTAAGTAATACTGTGCTGGGAAGCATCTCCTCTCCTCTGTTCCCAGCATTTTGAGGAACAGGGGGCTTTTGGAAATCAGTCTGTCCACTGCCCATTTGGGAACCACGGCAGGGATGCAGACTGCAGTGCTCTGGCTGCAACAATGATAAAACAGCAATTCATCCGCCTCCCCACTCTTCTGAATGCATCTGCTACGAGTAGGACAGATTACAGCCACAGAGGGCTGAGACACCTTTAGCCAATAAGCACTAAGCAAAGGTGAAAAAAATAATCAAAACATTTCTTCCTTAGAGGAAAAAAAAAAGATGACTGAAGCAAGCATTTCATAAGTAGGATACTGAAAAGTCCTGTGTCTTCATATGTCCCTTGAAGGCTGGAAGCTCATAAAGGTATCTACATACTACTTACTTACATCAACAAGCATGTTTAATGTCATGAAGCATGCACGAAAAGCAAATAGAGCTAACAGCAGCAGGAGAGCACAAATGTTTAGCTCCAGCATAATAAATACAAATATTCAAACAGACACGATGAAGACCTTCAAGCGTGTTTGTGAACACATGGATCTTCACTGCCACACACGCACATACCACCCCTCCCCATTAATAGAAAACCCTCTCTTCTCCATTTGTCCTTTTCTTGCTCGTATTCGTCTTGGGATTGCGAACATAGCTTAGCAAATGGCCATTCCAGGCCAGAGCACCCTCTTCCGGTGTGATGTTTTACTCCTTAAAGGTGATAAAATGTAACACATGCAAGAAGGGGTTCAGCTCACATGGGAACAGGGCACTGACACCTGCCAACACGGGTGAAGGAGAAAAAATGGCCTTCCAGTCCTGCATACCGCTGCAGTTACAAGCAGGAGGCTGGCAGCGTGGGAAAGCTTGTCACTCTCTGCAACTACGCACGCAATATGGCAGGTACTGCCAGTACAATAGCACCTACTTGCTTTGAGTTGGTTATCTGAGTGCAAGACCCCGTTGCTACAACTGCAGTAGAAAAGCAAACTGCCTGAAGTCAGATTACACATTACTCCATCAGACATAAGAGCAGGTTTCTTCTATAACCAGAGCGTACAAAGACCCAAACCTTGCAAACCACTTGCAGCACGTGAAACTTTTGTATGCAGCCTGCTGAACACCCTCCTCGACACAATGAACTCATCAGACTGCGGTGTCCATGAAGGGGATTTTTCACCTGCAGCTGCCAGCCAGAGCCCAGACACCGGCCGCTCCTCGCACTTGTTCGTGCCAGACTAGAAGCTGCTACTGCAGGAAAAGGTGGCAGAGATGCCATGTTACTGACACTGGTGCTTTTGAAGCATGCCGTATTCGATCCCCTGCATATAAAGGGTCTGTTTTGCAGGCTGTTTGTCATCTGCTCCTGCAGACAGCTGTCCATGAACCACAGTTTGAGAGCCTGTCTTGACCGTGCTGTCCGTGAACCACAGTTTGAGAGTCTGTCTTGACTGTGCTGATCAGATCTGAGCCAGCGACCTGAGGTTGCAAGGCCAATTACAAAGGGATTTTTCCACAGGGTTTCTTAAAATTAAGTCACAAGCAAAAAATGCAGCTTATTCCTTCAAAAGCTGCAATTTGCTAAGGCCCTGAGGGCGTTTTGGCAAACTATTCACAACTCCGCTCAAATATTATCTACCTCTCTATGCTGCCAATATTCAAGATAAACTTTCGTTCCACAGATCCCTTAACGTCAGTATGAGCCTTGTAGCAAGGCTGCAGTCCGCATGCCCAGGTGCGCAAACCAGGTCAGACAGCTCAGCTCTTCCTGCCAAGGCCACTGCGACTGCTCAGGTCAGGGGTGGGAAGAAGGCAGAGACTTCTCATGATCTGATGAAGGCTGCGGAGCCGGGCTAAGTAGGTGCCCAGAGTTCAAATGACATAAAGCTTGCTTGCCTCTCAGAGCTCTGCCATTTCGCCATACAGTTCTTGTCCTCAGCACTCAGTAATGTTAGTTCCAAATGAAAGAGCACTTCTTTGTGTTCTGCATAACGAGCAACTCCCTTTATCAGAAAAGAGATATGCCCTTGTGCTTTCACTTACAACCCCATTATTCCTGTGATTTCGGAGCTTGTTTTATGACAGGAATTTTGGTGCTTCCTACACCTCTGTCATCCTTCTGGGACCCTGGAAATGCCAAGGTCTCAGGAAACTCCGGAAACATAATTCTTTACTGTATAATTATCATCTTTCACAATATACGTTTTCCCTAAACCTTCTGTTCCCAGAAGCATCACACACTTTCCAGTTTCATGCTACTTCTCTGTAAGTTCTATTATGCAACCTCTAATTTTTATATGACAGCCTAAGCAAATCAGGATTAGCACAAAATTCATTAACACTTTCACTATTATAAATAAATATGTCATGCAGAGTGCTTTTGTTTTCCCTTCCAAATGTAACTCTCATTTCAAAATGAGTCATTTAAATTCAATTTCTATAAGTTGCATTCCTAATTCCTCATGCCTCTGGTATTATTATCTAATGAATCTGCATTGGTTTTGCACCAAAACAGACAGGAATATGTTAATAAGCTTCTGTACAAGCATTTCAGTTCTCAAGTTTCCCTTGGTGTTCCCTTTTGCTTTTATAGTGACTATAATCACTCTACATGAAAAGGAGACTAAAACGGCTAGTTCACACAATGGGACTTGTTCTGGCGTGAGCTAGCTTTGGAGATGACATGAGTACAGACCAAGAGACAGCACTGAAGATGGTGTAAAGCAGTGAGGCTCTACTAGAAGTAGCTGTATCTTCTTACTGGTAAATCCCACTCCTTTTTTCTTGCTAAATCAGGACTGCTTCTTTCTATGAAATCATCAGTACACAACAAAACAGTGGCAGAACAACTGTTAAGTTTCCTCTGGTTATGCCCCTAACTTGTCTAAATGTCTCTCTTAAAGCAAGGAGGGAGGAGATAACATATCCAGATCTTTACACCTTCCACAAACACGTTTTGTGTGCAACCCCAAGACATACGCACTCACCCACCTAGCACAGTGACATTCACAGAACGTGTGTATATTCTCTCCACAATCTATTTTCCAAATTATGAAAGATTTAAAGTTTCTAATCTTTTCCTTTCCCTTGAAGGATTTTCACTTTCTCACACACACACCCCCCCCCCCCCGGGGAGGCAGAGTCACAGAAACGGCAGCAGGGCACTTTAAATCTTTGAAACTAATAATTATTAAGCACATAAATCTACTTAATGCACAGAGCCTCCAAACACACTGACTGGATAATATGAGAGAGAGAGAGAGACAGAGAGAGAGCGGGAGACATCCGCATATAGCAAAAGGACCCTGCCACCTTTCCAGGCACAAGGCTGGAACTGTATTTCAGTGACAAGCCTTCGTTTGCCAGAACACTTACTGGGCAGCAGCCTTGGGAAACCCTGCGCTTCCAGCTTTTCATTCCACGCTACTAGCAGCTCAGCTAGAGTCCTTGGCAGGGAGCTGTAAGCAGAAGCTGGGAACCAGACCTCCTGAGTTACTTCAATGACCACAACACCCCACCCATGCCAAGCCCCTAGCAATTTTGGGCTCCTGAATGGGAAACAAGGGAACTGCCATGCCCAAGGCAACAGCAGACACCTGACTTCGGGCTCTACACAGACTCCCTGCTGCAAGCTTGGGCCCGATAGTGCCAATGCCAGTCTCGTTCACTAGTGCTCCAAGGGCTCCAGCTGGAGGAAGTCACCTCCCTCAGCTTCACAGCATCTCTCCATACTTCAATACCTAAGACAAAGCTGTGCTAACCTGCTTGACTTTCTACCAGGCCAAAGTGGTACTTCCCTCTCACAAAAAATGGTCTGGGTGCCAAGCGTGAGATTTAGGATAGGTGGGTTTGAGATACAGTTTGCCTCCAACAATACTCTGGGAAAATGGAGAACAAGTACCACATCCTCTGTCAGGAAGTGGCTTCTGTGCTAGGCACAACATAATGCTCTGGTAATGCTGCCAAAGAGCAAGCACCCTACAGCAGCCATAGGAGAATTAAAATCTCATTCACTGCCAACCTGAGGCTAGAAAGAAGGGTAATGGACCTTTACAGGTTGCATTTTCCTATTATGGTTCCTCTTTGCAGTCCCCAAGTCCGCTGCTTCTGCACATTTAACTACAGTAGCCTTTGGCCAGGGAATGCAGTTGTCGCTTTTCTAACTTTGCTAGCATTTATTTGGCCTCGAGCAGGCAGCAATGGATTTCAGCTAGCACCGTTCCCTTGCAGTGGTCAAAACGGTGTCTGGTGTGATGCAGCAACTGTTTTCTGTGTCAGAAAGCCTGGAAGTAGCACCTCTGCAGATCTCCTCTTCCCCCACCCCCCAAAAGAAAGGAGAAGTCCACTTTCAGGAACAACCTTCCTCTCTTATGAGGAAAGGCTGAGGGATTTGGGTCTCTTCAGTCTGGAAAAAAGATGACTGAGGGGTGACCTTATCAACACTTGTAAATACTTAAAGGGTGGGTGTCAGGAGGATGGGGCCAGGCTCTTTTCAGTGGTGCCCGGGGACAGGACAAGAGGCAATGGGCACAAACTTGAACATAGGAAGTTCCACCTAAACATGAGGAGGAACTTCTTTACCCTGAGGGTGGCAGAGCACTGGAACAGGCTGCCCAGAGAGGTGGTGGAGTCTCCAACTCTGGAGACATTCAAAACCCACCTGGACATGTTCCTGTGTAACCTGCTCTAGGTGACCCTGCTCTGGCAGGGGGGTTGGACTAGATGATCTCCAGAGGTCCCTTCCAACCCTATGATTCTATGATTGACTTTGATAGGACATAAAGATCTGCAAGACTCTAGCTGGAGATGGGGATGAGGTAAGAGAGCGTCTCACACGAGCCAATTCAGTACCTGAACACTGAGAGCATGTACTGCCTGTGACTCACCAGGTCTTTTACCATTTAAAATCTTTTACCATTAAAAAAACCCAAAAAATAAAATGTGAAGACTCTGTGCCTATTCTCAGTTATGAGTAAGGTACTGCCAGGTTCTCATCAGCTCTGTGACCACCACACTTGCAAAACAACAAATACTGTTACAGACTTTGCTCTCCATACATCAATCCACATCCACCGCATTCATGTGCCAGGTACACAAGTTCAGAGTGGAGGCATTGTTAAATAAACTTTCCTAAAAACTAAAATTCTTTGTTTCACAAAAAAAGTTCGGTGTCTTCTTAGAATAAAACCTTTGAATTCTGGTTTTACAGTAGGAATTATTGGTGAATTTACAAGTATATTTTACTATTTTGCTCACAAAGAAAAATTAAGACTAGGTTCCAGTAAGAAATGTGACACCTGTTCTTGTCATCAGCACATTCCAAATGATCCTGGTAAAAAAAAAATAATTCTAATGTGTAAAATCAAGTGTGCCTTAATATCTGTTTAATTTTGAGCACAAGCACTACAACATCTCTATCATAGTAACAAATCCCTATCTCTACAAGGTAGAGTTAGATATTTTTGGATGTTTTTCTATTCCTTCCTTTACTTGGATCCCTTTAAGGTTTTATCTCAATTCTGAATTCCCTGGGCACACAATGCACACTTCTGGAGTGATACATATTGCAATGCTGTACTCTTAAATTACCAATGTATAGACTCAACTCCAGCTCCATGTTAGCACAGACTTTTCCTGCAATGATGATTCTGAATGTACACCAAAACTTTGCATCTGAGGACTGTCTCTTAGAAAAATGCTACCCATGGGACTTTAGTAAACCTTAAAAAAAACAACCCAACACCAAAACAGTGTAGGAGTGTGACAGTGGACTAGGATACCAAAATTCAAAATTGTTTGGTGAGAACATTGGACAAGATGACCTTCAGTGGTTTCCTGTAATTCAAAGTATTCTGTGGTTTATGAGAGTGTCTTCTGTTTTGGCCATTGGAAAATTTGTTTCCGTCTATTTACTTATTTATTACTTATTTACTGACTGTCTGTCAGTCTCCTCACCTCAGCAGATGGAAACCAATAAAATGTTCCATGTTGCTCTGAATCCTACCACTGGAGAACTTCTAGATGGTCTGGACTGGGCGCTCGTCCCGTCTGTAATGGAAACATGCTGACTGCAACTGACTGCACTTTGAACAGGCAGATCAAACGCTGTGAGTGACAGGTTGAGAAATGAAACAATCATGTCCATATTTTGTTGTAGGATTTTTTTCCAAGAAAATATGAAAGTGAAATGTGGTGGACAGGTCCAAGGAGACTGAATTTAATCTGCTTTTGAAGTTGTTTGTGGATAGTAAGAAAAAATGTGACAAGGATTTTTGGACAGATCTTCTGTTTTGCAAGCTAATGGAATTTGCTGAAACAAGACCAGCAGCTGCTTTGCTTATAATAGTTTGCACTAGATTTCAATACATTAATTTCCTTCTAATAGGTGCTGAGCCTATTCCATACTGAAGATGGGACTCATCCAGTGCTCCAGATGCAAACATTCTGTTACCCTAATGGTACTCAAAATTGGAGGCTACGTTTTTTCAATATGGGAAGTTTGATGAACCAAACAAACCCCTCAAATCAATGGCCTCTACCTTCTGAGTGTGTGCAATGAGATCTTGATTAGAATTCTGTGACCTGGAATCCTAAAGAATAAATCATGAATTTCCTGTGTAGGAATGGGCAAGATAAGAAAGATATTTGACAAAAAAAAATTTTAAAGCATTTCTAATGTCTATTTTTAGGCAAACATTTCTTGGAAGTTTGAAAACGTTCAGATCTTTTTTCCTAAACCATCCATTACTTATTGGCTAATTTCCTGAGTAAACAAGTCTTACACAATCTGGCTCTACATGTAAATACATGTTTGTGCAAGTCTCTCTATTAATAATCATGTGATTTATT
Organism: Chroicocephalus ridibundus; assembly: GCF_963924245.1. NCBI lineage: Eukaryota > Metazoa > Chordata > Aves > Charadriiformes > Laridae > Chroicocephalus > Chroicocephalus ridibundus. The sequence continues at coordinate 300,225 of NC_086296.1, read as the reverse complement.
AGTATTTAGTACAATATCTTTGATTACATATTGCTTATTAGATATAACTCATTGGCCAAGGCCAACTAAATTTGACAGATACAGAGAGCTCAAAGATACTCAAATTGTTTTTAGCAAAAACTGGTTTTGCTAATTCTGCATAGTTTTGCACATAATTACTCTCAATTTTTTACACATCTCTCTCTTCTAATTCAAGTCAAGACTGTCCATGAAAATACCTAGAACCGATGGGACTCATAGAATCACAGAATCATAGGGTTGGAAGGGACCTCTGGAGATCATCCAGTCCAACCCCCTGCCAGAGCAGGGTCACCTTAGAGCAGGTTGCACAAGAACACGTCCAGGCGGGTTTGGAATGTCTCCAGAGTTGGAGACTCCACCACCTCTCTGGGCAGCCTGTGCCAGGGCTCTGCCACCCTCAAAGTAAAGAAGTTCCTCCTCATGTTTAGGTGGAACTTCCTATGATCAAGTTTGTGCCCATTGCCTCTTGTCCTGTCACTGGCACCACTGAAAAGAGCCTGGCCCCATCCTCCTGACACCCACCCTTTAAGTATTTATAAGTGTTGATAAGGTTCCCCCTCAGTCATCTTTTTTCCAGACTGAAGAGACCCAAATCCCTCAGTCTTTCTTCATAAGAGAGGTGTTCCATCCCCTATCATCTTTGTAGCCCTTTGCTGCACCCTCTCCAGCAGTTCCCTGTCCTTCTTGAACCAGGGAGCCCAGAACTGGACACAGCGCTCCAGGTGCGGCCTCAGCAGGGCAGAGCAGAGCAGAGGGGGAGGATGACCTCCCTCGACCTGCGGGCCACACTCTTCTTGATGCACCCCAGGATGCCATTGGCCTTCTTGGCCACAACTGTCAGTCTATAACTCTCTCTTGGGCCAGGGAGGCTAGCTAAGTTCTTATGCAAATGTAGCTTAACTAACCAAAAATTTGAAGTCCATCGTCCTTTACTAATGAGCCCAGAAGAGGGCAGTAAGAATGGTGAGAGCTTAAGCAAATCTGTTTTACAAGCAAAAATTACAGGAATTGCGGTTGTTCAGTTTATATTCTTGAGGAATAAGAATACCCTATGGAGAAATAAGACAGAAGTATCTAAACACAGAAAAGGATGTGGCAATGGGAGGAGGCAATCTATTCTCCAAGTCCATGGTGGATGTAATAAAAATGGGTGTGAAATGAACCAAGGACAGTCCGGATAAGACACCAAGAAGCCACTTCTTATGGTAAGGAATAATGAAGCAAAAGGGACTGGACTGTCTGGGAGGCTGCAGAATCTCTGTGACTGTAGAGCTCTAAGAACAGGCTGAACACCTCCCAGGAGTGGCACTGGGAAAGCTGAGCCTGCTCTGAGCCAGAAGAATAACTTAGATTCTCTTCAGTTCCCTTCCAGCTCAATTTGTCTGTGCTTCTGTAAGCAGCAGAGTAGGTTGGGAAAAGGAAAGAAAGGGAAGAAAGAAATAGAACAGTAAAAGCATTTAGAAAAGGAGAAGCAGGCTGAGGGCTAGAAAATGAGATACATTAAATGAGTATAAGCATCATTTGTTCACTGCTGGAGAGAAAACTGAACAAGAGTACTCCCTCATACCAGCAAGCCTATTCCAGTGTGGGATATGAAGCCCAGAGCAAATGCAAGGCCAGTGCAGAAAACTGTCCATCATCATCTTTGTTGCCCTCCAGCTTTATACAAAAAGATTACAAGGTTCATCTATCTGCACATACATGGAGAACCTCTGTCTTCCTTCATCTGACATGTGTCACTGTGTCCCAACACCACCCTTCCCAGGCTCTGAGCTAGTCTCCCAGCAAGCTGTGAGCAAACCCCCCTGAGAATGTGACTGGAATCTCCAGTTGTAATACAGGGAGAAAGTAAAGACACAGCCTGGGACCTACAGAAACTGAGTTTAGGTTCCAATTCTGCCACACCTGCCTTGCAGCACCATGCCGTAACCGCTCTGCACCCCGGGCCCCAGTCGTGAACCTGGGCACAGTACTCCTTGCTGTGAATAGGTGATATCAGTCCGAACTCCCAAACCTCTGGGGATACCTTTGGGACTGCCGGAGTTAAAAACTCTGTAAATGCTCCAGAAGCACGTTTTGCACATCAAGATGCCGCCACCTAATGGCAAGAGAGGTCGGTAAATCGCCCGCTGCCATTTGCAAGCTTGCAGAGGTCTGGGTTTTCTTCGCAGAAGTAGAGATGCCTTGAATTTAGCCTAACTCGGCCAGGAAACCCGTTCGCTCTCCCCCCCGCCGCTGCACCTTCTACTGGGCACACAGATCCCTGAATACCGCCCTCCCCACACTGTTATTTACTAGTCACATGGTAAGTCATTGTTATTGCCTCCAACTCCGTCCCTTCCATGTATCCTAGACAGTAAAACTTCCCCTGCTGTGTCACACACATATTAAATATCCATCCCTGTGATCCATGCATGATCGATCTCCCCATCCCACATTACAGTCATGATTAACCTTCTCCCACTACGTCACATATTCAATACACCTCCTTTGCCTCCTTCACTCAGACAAAATGAATCTCCTTAGTATTGTCAATAATAATTTTCTTTATATCCTGTGTAACAACATGAGGCAACCTGACAGAGCACTCAGGCAATAATTCAATCTCAGCTTCCCACCGACGTTCATTAAACTGAATATAACTTCACCAGAGCTGCCACTGAATTATACCCTCATATCCTTGTGGGAATTGTATATTATTCCCTGGGGAATAGCAGCAATGCAGCTGAAGATGAAATAATTCATTTTAAAAACCCCAGGATTGTATCTGATAGCATATTATTTCTTCATCTCATTACTCATTTTGCATATTAGTAATTAGCAGAGGTTATTTCCTCCATTCCCCCCACCTTTTTGTTTCATTTCATGTCTGATACCATTAATCCATTGGAGATAAGATGCTGCAAGATTTTAATACAGCTGAAATGACTGAGGTCTTCACTAGAGGCAGGCAAACCCTAGGAAATTCAAATTAATGTTTGCAAAAAACTCCAAAATCACTCCTCACCACTCCTCCCTGTATTTTTGCATCTGTCTCTTCCCTAGAGAATGAACCTCCCCTGGCCCTATTGTGCAGCTGGATGGTGCAAGGCTCAGGTGCTCTCTGTGCAGCTCCTCCTGCTGCATCTCTAGCCTGAATGTCATGCTTGCTTTTGAAGACAGTCTTATCATTCACTCAACCCTGACGATAAGCACAAGATTTTCCCCAGACCACGATGGTTTCTTGTGAGCTGTTTGGAAGCTATTCTGCAATGCTGTCGTGCAGAGGATGGGGAGAGTTCGCTATGTGCCACAGAAGCTGGCAACAGGAAGAGGCTGTACCTATACACAATCAAAATAAATCAAAGTATAGCAACTGAAGTTGTCTTCCTGCCTTGTGCCGCTTCCTCCAGTCTCCCTGGCCTTTGAGGAGTTTCCTTTAGCTAGCACAAACACCACCATTTCCTACAATGGGACTGCGTTGCCTTCAGCAAGATGGCCACTGGTCACAAAACAAATGAGAACCACTCTCTAACATGCTGGCATCAGCCCCAATGACAGAACTGTTTCTCAGACTCCACAAAGCAAACGGGGCTAAAGAGCCTGTCTACGGCTCTGCCGGGCCAAGAGCAGCGACCACCAGGCTCTGCCTTTTGCTTCTTTTTCAGGGGCTGTCTGTTCCTGTGGTGTTTGGGGACCGAGCCCAATCATTTCCCCCCACATCACTCTTCCACTCCTGCACACGTTGCCTGCTGTTAAACCTTATCCTACTGAATACCATGTGTTTGATATTAATTACATGTCCGAGCCCCATGAAAGTCATTGAAATTTAATGAGATGCAGGGATGGAACCACTGAGCCAATGGCATTCATTAAGGGTTGCCATGGAGATCAGTTTGCCAGGCTTGACCCACATTAAGTGCCACTGGTCACCTCCCAAACGGACAAAAACATGAAATTAAAAAAAAAAATTGGAGCCAATTCCTGGGGGGGTTGAGCAGTATGGGCTCTGACGGCCTTCAGTCAGCGCAGCTGGGGCTCAGCAGAGCTCAGCATGTGGCTCGTGGCTCTGTCAGGGTATGGGGCTCCCAACAGAAATCACGCAGTGCTCTTAAGTGGCATCTGTAGAAAGGTGAAAAAACTCACCAACTAACTGACACGAAGAAGCCAGTAAGCTCATTGCATTTCCCTTCCACCCCTTACAAGTGGTGCAGCTGAACAGGGCTGTCACTTGAAACATATTTTGTGCTCTGCTTCTAAAATGATGCTGTTCCTAGCAAATATTGGTATTGGGGCTCTGAGTCCAGGGAGATGGGGTGAGACAGTGGGGGGGTTGGAGAAAAGATGTTGTAACTCAGCATGGAAGTACTAAGAAGGGGAAATTTTAAAAGAGAAAGCTTCAGTGAGAAACAAGGATGCCCTGCGATACAGGCCCTGCAGAAGGGTTGGGAAAAGCTGACGTCATTTCCTGGCTCAGCCGGAGCGTCTGCAACAGCTTTGGCCAGATCCCTTACTTGCCATCTCCCCCATTTCCCCTCTGCAAAATCTCGGTCACAACATGTCCTTCTTCCCTACTCTTGTCTACTGAGATAGAAACCAAATCAAAGTAGAAAGTGCCCTGCCCGTTTGCTTTTCTAGTGCCTAGTGAAAGGGGCAGCCTGACCTCAGACAACTTACTGTAGTCTCTCAGTATAAATAATGACAAAAAAACAGAATTAACTAACCAGCTCACCAATCTGCCTACTTTCCAGCCCACCAGTAATCTGTAAGAATCAAACTAAGATGTAGTTGCAGGAGTGGCTGGGTGGTGGCAGAGGGAACAAGGGAAGGCAGCAGAAGGCTGGCTGTGCAGTGGCGCGCACACAGCTCAGACACCCAGAAGTGTCTTCATCTTTCAAGTAAATTCAGTGTCATTACAGAGTAGCCACTTACACAGAGCTTGCTGCAGGTGATACATTACAGCAACAGCAGAGTTACCTCTGATTCCAAACGTCTTCTAATATTTTATTTTTCAACCTTAGTCCAAGCACTTACATACTAGCAAACACACAAAACTGTCACATCCCAAATTCTAGAAGGGAACCTACAAGGATATGATAGCTTAAGCCAAGCCTCCATTAAATTAAAAATGCCCTCATCACAAAGGCAAAAATATAAGTTGCAATTTATAAGGCAACTAACCCCTATGTGCAGAGGCCATCCTTTGAAGCACAACCCAAAAAACAGAGAGAAACTGCAACAAACTTATCTGAGTACATCTGGTTCACCTAACCCATCTGCAGCCCTGGGAAAGAACCCCATTGCCAAAAATGGTTGAAACCTTATCCTTACAGCCTACGGGGGTTCAGATAATTATATCTGACATGAAAACTTGTAACACATACAAAAAAACTGGAGGGGGAAGAAAAGGTCAACTGTATAAAGATGCAATCACTGTGGAAGGGGCCAAGTTACAGCATGGTGAGCTGTTTGAACAGCCAAGATAAATAAGATACAATTAGGGTTTCGTTGGCTCACCCTTTTGAGATCCCATATGTGGGTGTATGAACCTTAAAAAAAAAAAAAAAAAAAAAGGGCCAAGTTATCAGGACTTGCTGCTTATTTAACTTGGCCCCTTTCAAGGCTCAGCCTGTTCTTATTTCTTCCCATTTTTGCAGCAAACATCCCATTTCCAATATTTTTGTACTTGTCAAGTGCTTTCTGATCACATCTCTCTTCTTTTTATTGTTTTCATTAGAAAGAGAAAAGTGCTGAGAAAGGGAAGTGAATCTGAACTCAGGGCTTCCTACACCAAAGTCAGCAAACCTTATCCTTTTGTGCCAGCCAGCCTAGGGTCTTTGGTCGAAAATGAAAGCACAAGAATTTCCAGCGTGTTTAATTACCAACCACAGGGAGCCTGGTACAGCCCCACGAACGGAATAACAACATATTGAAACTGGCACAGGAAAATCAACTGAAAATATTTTGTGGAAGGGCCAGAGAGCTGAAGCCCACTTCTGGAAGGATGCAGAATTTCATGGGAACACGATGTCGGCATTCAAAGCCTGGCTCCTGCAGAGCTCCTCAGACTCACGCCTTGGGAGGAGCATTCCCCAGCCTCTGCAGAGGTTCAGAGACTAATCTAGTATTTTTATGTAGCTACCACACTGAAAGGGACTTGTGTGCAGCAGTGAGGTTAATACAGAACACTTGTTATAGCTCTGCTCTCTTCAATGCACTTCATCAACAGTTAGCAACTCTAGTTATATCTTTATGTAGTTGTTACCAATCATGGTTTTTGAGATGCTTCCTGCTATCTTAGTATTACCAACACCACCACTGAAACAGACAAGAGGCTGAATCCATCGCTTACTTTAGCCCCTATATGCTGCTCCACCGATGCATTAGGAACCATTTCTGCAAATCTTTGAAGTGTCGTCTTCATTCACGTGTAAGAGTACATGGTTACATGACGGTGGGAGGACCACGGTGACAACCATTTGTGGCACAGATCACAGAGCAGGAGGGAGGCCATAGTGATACAATCCAAACATGTGAGCTGTACCCTAGCTGCAGGGAACAAAGGAAAGAATCAGTGGTGCAAAGCTTTTGCTCAGCATTTCAGATTTAACAAGTCCATTAACGTTGGACTGCACATAATGCACATAGCACTGGGAAGAGATTTCCTTGCTACATGCACACAGTAAGTTTGCCATGAGCAGCCCCACAAGACTTTAGCAACATGTTCCCGGGGAGCCCAGCAGCGTATGTAACACCACAGGTGTTCTCATTTTGGTAACTCAAATCCACTGAATTGCTCAAGTTGCTATAGCTCTCCAATGCTTTTATACACAACAGGACAAACTCATTGGAAAATGTATTCAAGAGTGCTTTATCTTACAGCAGCACGGATTGCTGTGGGATGTGAACCCAGACAGCTTTATGGTGTGGCTGATGGTGAATAAAGCAGCACAGCTAACTCACCTGCAGTTTTGCAGAATGGCTACCTAGAACAGGCCAAGTAGGATGCTATGAAAAAAAAAAGCCATTAATTCTGCACCAAGACATACTCTAAAGGCGGGCTGATCTGTATGGAGCACTGTATGCAGAACCACAACATAAATGTGCTGGCCCTGGCACTGTCACAGCAGTGTTCTGCAGGACAGCACGGCCCCTCTGCTGGCTGTCAGTTTGGTAAGCACCGGCCATTATTACTGCCAGAATCGTAGCCCCAGAAGAACAACACTGCTTGATTTTCTGTACAGGGCTTAAAATCAATAAAACTAGGTGAAAGTACCATTAAATGCACATTTTGTTCATTGCACACTGTGTTTCAGCAGGGTTCATTAATTTATAAAGATAGCTATGTTTTATGGAAAAGAAGGTCTGCCTCTTTCTCTAGCATTCCCTATCACCTGTTCCACGCTGTGGAGTCTTGCTCCTTTATCAGGTTTGGGTCTCTGCACCTGATTTCAAGAAGCTGCCTAGTGCCTGGGTAATAAGCGCTTTGCCCTGCCTGTAAAAATGTGTTGTTTTAACACATAGTGGCTTTCCTTCTGGGTGAAGAGCAAAATTTTTATCCCCTGTGCACCAATGCAACCCCACAGAAGACAAGCGGGAATTTGTTCTGAGTAAAGCACAGAGAGTAAAGACAGGCAAGCTGGGAAAGGCTCATGGAGCTCTTTGGGAAAAAAGCATGACCAAGGCACTAGCTGTCACACTCTCTGTGCCAAGCTCTACGAGGCCTCAGCCTGGGACTAGAGCTAGATATACACATCTGTGGAACTCCTCTGTACCCGGCATGTCTTCCTGGGCCGCAGGCACACTCAGACAGGCTGCCCTACTGCAGCACAGGGCCAATCTCCACTTCCCTTGGCCCGCGGAGTGGAGTGAACCTGCTCACCCAGTTCATGCCACAGCCCACCAGGATGAGAGTATCCATGAGATTTTAATGGCAGTGCCAGGTTCAAGTGGTCCCTGTTACACCAGATACTGACCATTGAGCTGGGAGGAAAAAAGCAGAGATAAAGGAGCTGAAAAGGTTTGAGCCAGAGAACGGCCTACAACGGGCCACCTCTGGCTGCTGGAGGCCCTTCAGGGCCATCTGGCCCTAACAGCAACACAAACCTCCCCCTCCCTCTCACCACACCCACCCTCCCCACCCCCCCTTCTCTGGCAAGAAGGCTGGCTCCTTCCAGTTGTGGGGAGGGGCAACTGCTATATGGGCTTATGGCTGACAGACTGGAGAGACGTGCAGTCCAGCAGACAGATGAAGGTGGAGATAAAGCCAAGCATGACAGGGAAAAACATATACCCTCCTTGCCTCCTCTGCCAGATATTGAGGAATCAACATCTCTGCCCTGTTTCATTAAACAGAGAAGACCTACCCTATTGTCAGCTGTCCCAGCCCCATGAGGCATTTCTGTTCCGTTATGCTCCCCTCTCCTGCCCAGCACTCCCCAGAGCAACCGGCACAGGGACAGGGATGCAGCTCCGACCAACCAGAACAGAAGCACCCAGAGGAGGAACCCAGCCACGCAGCCCCTCTTTCCCTCTCCATTCATCACTGTCAAACTGCAATAATTGAACATTTGCATCCCTGATTTCACAGAGCCATCCCCCCAACTCCCTGCAAATTAGCAGTCCACCTATATTTACAGACCAAAATGTCTCCTAGACATCTGCTTGTGGTGAAGGCTGCAGAGGGAGAGGGGAGCAGAAGAGTGTGCTGCTGATGCTTGACAAAAAGTTCTGGTGCTGAGGCTGCCAGCAATACCAGGCTTCATTCTTAATGTTCCCCCATCCCACAGGGTAACACATCCAAGTGGTGCTATTGCTGTCGTTGGGAGTTTGTTAAACAGAATGTTCGTTTGCATCATTTACACTTGTATCTCCTTACTCTGTGAGCCTTCATGGAGGTGTCTCCATTTAGTATGCAGGCCTGGCTGGCCAGTTGCCATAGCAATCCATTGCAGTCCTTGTAATATTGCAGGAAGCAAGATCAAAAAAGCAGGACTGTAATAAAGGAGAAAAAAAAAAAAAAAGAGAGAGAGGGAAAGAAGAAGGAGGAAAGGCATCTGTCCCACTGCTCACCTGCCCTACCATGCACACAAGCACTTTGCAAGAGCAAGAGTTTTAGGACTGGAGTGAAAGATGGACACAGTTTCAACAGTCACACTGCCAAAAAGCCAGATACCCACAGGGAAGAAAACAGGTGTCACTCATTTGGAAGAGCCACAGCATGCTCAGCATGCATGCAGCCTCCATTCCCTGGACTTTATACACCACTTCTTCTTCCTCTGCTAAATCATGTACTATTTGCCTGGAGACAAGGGTTTACCTAGCACTCCCTTATTGACACAGAGACACAACTCCTTTGTTCTAAGGACAGCTAAGCACAGTGGCCTCCAAAGTGGTCCACAGATATATCAGCCAGATCACTATCGTGTACAGCTAAGTCACAGACAACAAGCCTTTGCTACTAGGGAGTTCAGGGGAGGAATGCAACAAACACCCAACAAACACCAAAACACCCAATTTGACAACAGTTCCAAAACAAAGATTAGTGTGCCTGGCCTTGGGGGTGCTACAGCTGATGCTTATGTCAGCACAAAAGCTGTGTCAGTGGTGCTTGGTGTCTGCTCCAACATGTGCTGCTAACCACACACCTACTGTGGATTTGTGAGGTTATGAGGTACCAAAATGAAAGGAGAATACAGTCAGTGCTACCTGAAAAACAGACCTGGGCTCATCACCAAGACCATGCTCTCAGCCCTGCCTCCCCTGAGCCCAGAGTGTTCACCCATGTCTTTCTTCACCTATCTTTCTCCTCCATTTTGAACATTTTGATTTACTTGCAAAAATATTAAAAGGAGATTATTATTTTTTTTAATTCACATTGTATGAGCAGCTTTAGGAAGCAAGTGGATGAAGACTCCATCCCCAGTGGAGAGCACGTGGCTAACGGGTAGATTTAATTTATATGAAGCACATCGCTGTCTCAAAAGCCCTGCTTGGCATATTAAACTGGTGTCTTACATCTCCTTCCAGTGCCAGAAATATTCATTTCCCACATCATAAAGACCCATCCATGAATAATAATATTAATAATTAAGCGCCTGACTCTAGGGCTATACTTTGAGCATCATAACACCCTAATCATTTGCCTATCCCGTGATAATTACACTCCTCCATCCTATTTCTATGCTCTGCCTTATTGTTTAACCATTTATTTGCTAGGGTGTTTCTTAAGACTCCACCCAAGTTTTCAGATCCAAAGTTTCACCTTCCCAGCAAACTGGTATGTGCTCCAGATTCAAAATGCCACCTTTTAAAAATGAAAGCTATTTGTGCCACCACGAAATGCAACGAGAAAGAAATCTAATTACTCCCACTACTTTTTAACCACAGCATAGAAACAGCACTTCATATATCCTTAGAATCTGAGCAGCAGCATTCCCAAAGACAGCAGTCCCAAGGCTCTGCTGACCACTGTCATTGTCACCAGGCCCACAAAGGCAGTAGGATCAGCAATACAGGGCAGTACGGACGTCCCAGCAACCTGTGTTAGTACAGAAAGAGCCACACTCATTTCAGCTCCTTCCTGAATGGAGGAGAAGTAACCAAAGCAGTGGGAAGGGAGGAGGATGAATCTCTCCCACAGAGCCAGGTAGATAATTCCAGCTAAGCTTGCTCAGCAGTAGTGAGGAACTAGAAGCAATACAGCTGTGTTGATATGGCATTCTGCCTGGATTAATTAGGTTTTCTGAGAAGCATGGTCTATCTTGCACAAGCTCACCTGAAAAGGCCATTTGTACAAGGGTTGCTTAGTTCAGTGTCTTTTTTTCAAGCCCATTCCTGTAAAAACTATGGTCCCAGTTCTATCATCTTTCCCATGCCATGACTAAGTACACTAGCTACTGCACTGACGTCAACCAAAAATACAGTTACATGCAACTCAGGACAAGTAAAGGCTTACTGACTGCTTTCACACACATTCCTTCACTGTGGTACTTACCTTCCATGTTTTCCTCACCAAGGCCTGCAACTGCAGCACAGAAATCCAAGATTCTCAACCATCTCCTTATTCATGGCATTCCTGCAAAGTCCAGCCACAAATCTGCCCCACGGAGAAAGAAATCCCTGAACAGGCAAAGATTCCTCATTACATGTAATCTCACACCATATAAGGCATCATTTCTGAAGAAGCTTCACACAGAGAGAAGGTTCATTAAAAGCAAGTGGATAGAGGTCTGCAAGGCCATCAATAAGAAGAAAACAAGAGCAGAGATGCCAGAACAAAATGGGCAATAATAACTAGTAGTTCAAAAGCAGAATATATCAAAAAGTTTATTGTCAGCAAAGAGGGCTTAAGAAAATAACATGAAAGCAGCAAGACCACAAAAAAAGGTCTGATAAGACAAAAAGGCTGGCATGTCAGGAAAGATCTCTAATGCTGGGAAAAACTATTTTTGTAATTGTTTCCAACTCCACACAACAAACACAAAAACCACAAACACTGGCTCTTATGGCTGAATTAAATCAGAGATTGGTGGTATGGCTTGTTTCTTTTGTCTGTTAAATCAAGTACCAAAAGAAACATGTTTCTTGCTGATGTTCTCCCAAAACCAGGAAGCAAGAACACTTACTCCAAAGATGATGGGATTCTACATGCTTACTTGGGTAGAACTTTAATTTATCAAAGAGTTAGTAGTTACATATGGATGAAGACAAGTCAGATCTTGCAAACTTCAGTGTTATAAATAACCTCTTCTACAAAGTCTGTTGAAATCATGAGCAGCCAAAAAGACTGCATGCCAATGCAGGATGATGCATTTGAAGAGACCATGCTTTGGCCAGCAATGAAACAAAGTGAGAAAGGGAAGAAAAACTGATTTTTCAAGAAGACATGAAAATAAGAGAGACCAGTTTTTTATAAAACTGCGACCTATGACACTCCAGCACTGACACTAACAGACAAGTATCAGAGCAACTTCTCATCAGATTTCAGTGCCTTGAGGTACTGACATACACAGAGCTACCTCCCAGAAATTATTCACCCTGTTCACTGGTGTCACATAGAACACATTAGGCTTTATGAAGGAAGCAAATGCCCATAAAGCTTGTGGTTCTCCACGTCTCTAAAAGTAAGTCACACAACGTCAAACAGGAACACGACTGGAGCTCTGCCTGGGGCTCAGTCTGCACTAGAAAGCTGCACCGCCTTGTTATACCAAGATATCTACAGACCTCCCCATCCAGCAGACCTTGTCTTAAAGGCATTCTATGCAGATTTCACTATTCCTACAGGGAAAATGGGACAGTCACCTCTCACAGCACTGCCCAGAGCGCAGTGATACGCAGAGGCATGTTACCCTTCTTTTTCCCTCCTTTGCAACACCACCATACTGCCCCTCCCCTCTTCTTTGTAGTCAAACAGCTGCACACTAAATGCCTGGAAGGACCTCGCAGGGGTCTTTGACACAGAAGCAAAACACCCCCCATCAGCTGCAGAAGTCAGAGCCCAGAGGCAGGAGCCTAGTGGCTGCTCACTGGAAGCAGCTGGTGGCTGAATCTTGCCTCGCTGTAAAGCAATCCCTTCTGGCTCCTCCTGAGCTCAGATAGTATCCTCTCCTCCTCCTGCCTGGCTTGGAATACGGCCTACTAATAACCTAGGTACCGCTATACCTGACTTTGTACTACAACTTTTTACCTCTGCAACCATACCAGCAAAAAGTCATATTGCGTAACCACAATTAGTTAAATTATTAAAATTTCAAGCCAAGAATAAGTTAAACTACCTTAAAACAAACCCCAACCAACAAAAACAGATACTTCCAATCATTGTTTTAACAGTGTAACAGAGCCTTATCCGATGGTTTATGCAAACATACTACAAACCAGAATACTTGCAATACTTCCTGGAATACCTTACTTATCTCTAATATTTGCTAACAACTTGCCACAACTGTTGACTTTGAGTGTTCTTTGTCTGAGTTTATTATCTATCCAGTGTGCCCAATTGTCTAGGCATTTCCTACAAGAGTCTCCTTTTTCCAACACTTCTAAGAACTAAACTACGTTGAGCAGAGTAGCCAGGGGAAAGCCAACAGAGGAAGTCAGAGATATCATGGGGATGATATTTTGATAATTGCAGATTCTGCAATGAAACTAGGACGGGGCAATGAAAACCATCACCTATCCATCAGTGGCTTTTGTCAGCTCTATCTGGCACAGGACAGTCCCCCCACTAGTTATTTCAGGCTTCTTGTCTCATTCAAGCTGTGCACTAAACCAATGTTTTACATTGTTTAAACACAAAACAAAGTACTTACACTTGAATAAATTATACACAAGCAAGCCTGCCCCATTGCACCCAGGAGAAGGCAAACTTGCACGTAACCACAAGAAAAACACCTGACAGCCATGAGGACCTGAGGCTAAAACCCAACCGTTGCTTTATACTTTTAATTGTCTGGTAATACGCATTCATTGCATCAGTCTGCTGTCTTGCGTATGCAAGACTGCAAAACCTTCAGGGCAGAGGCCCTCATTTTTTCTATGTTTATACAGTGCCTACAACAACAATACAGTAGCAACCAGAAATCAAATAATTAAGTTGTTATAGTAATAATGACAGAGCTGAGAAGCAGTGATTCTGGTCTGATCTGAAGCTGTGTCAAAGCTGCATAAATCCATTTAACACTCACACAGATCTTCTAACCTCCCTGGCCTACTACAGAGCCTAGCTCTTGAGGGCAGAAAATTGGGATACAAACTGAGGGCTAGCAGTCCTAGTAACTGGTCAATATGCAGCTGGTAGTCGGGGTGATATGATGGCACAGGCAAGGAAGCAAATGAGTTTGATGCTCCAAAATTCCTACTCTGAATGCTGTGAGTTAAATCCCTCTAACCTACAGAGGGTAGAATTGAGTACAAGAAAGATGAATGGGATTTTCTTTTCTTGAATGGGGGTACTGGTAACAGAAACTTCTCAGACCTGCAAGCTCAGTCAGCCTTGGCACACTCATCACTGCCATCGCACAACACAACAGCCTTCCTCTCAATGAAGACAGAGCCTCAACACTGCCTTTGGAGGCTGCTTCTACTCAGAGAGTTAATTAAAATCAACAGCACAGGGTCTTCCAGAAAACAGAGTGTAAACATAATCAGTTTTCAGACCAAAAAGACAAACAGTGAGGGAAATTCAGCCACATGTTTAACTCTGACTCTTTACTACCGGCGCATCAACTCCATTAATAAAAGATCCTTCAGTCTAAGTTACCACAAGACTGTGACCCCATCGCTTTCAGTGGGACACAGGCCAGAGAGAACAGACCCTGTAATCTACTGATAATTTTTAAGCAGAGCACAGTCCAGATTCGTAGATAATGCAGAGATGAGAGGAAAGACTAAAAGCTTATTTTTGTTGTTTCTATTAGCTCATATTGTCCATAAAAGTAGCAATACATTATCTGTTATGCTAGAAATTGTATGACCATTTATGTCTACTTTTTATTTAAGCAACAACCCCTCTGAACTGATTATACCCTCAGTTAATGACAGGCACAACTGGTAGGTGGAACAGAAGGAGGAGACAAGGCAATAAATAAAATGAGAATATTTTGCGTTCTAAGCAGTTATTACCTCATTTCTCTACACCCCAAGAGTGAAGGGACCCTTTCTGCAGTGTTCATCTGTGGAACTTGTTCATTGTTTGTATGGCAACACCTACAGCCACATTAGAGAACCACCTTCTGCAATGCTTGGCACTGCCGAGACAGGCTATGGTATTTTAAACCAAACAGGGCATCAAACACCAATCACATTTTCACTTGGCCTAAAGACTCCAGCCAAAAACTAAAGCCCTGCCTACCTCATTAGATGTCATGCTAACATGCCACAGTCCTTGGCTCCAAAATCTTAACATTTCACCAGATGACTGGGGGTAAGGCATGCACAGTTGAGGAGCTAAAGGCAATAGGGCAGACCAGAAACAGGGCTGGGAAAGAGCTCAAGCCTCTTGGGTACTAGCTTAGGGTTTCACCAAGACACCACGCTGCCACTGCCTTATCTACATTTTGCCTTGCAGAGCACAAGGGTGAGACCATACTGTTACTTCTTGCCTGCACTGTTTTCTCCAAGCCAGTTCAGCCAAGGCCAAGACAGGCACTAGTCCCTGGCTCCTTCCATTCAGGTTGCTTCCCCTTGCCAGGAGAAATCTACCTGTCCCACACCTCTACCATGAGCCTCCCTGCAACATTTGCTGTGCAAGGGAACTGCAAGGTCAGGCAGGAGGTGTGAGAACAAAACTGCAGTTCTTCCTTGGAGGAACAAGCATCAAAATCCAGCAGCCTGCCAGGGCAGCTGCAGGTAAAGCTGGCTTACCCCTGCCACTCAGAGCTGTTTTAGCAGCTGTGAATTTAACAAGAGTAGTATTAAAAAACTATGCTTATTTATAAAAGTAGGCAGGCAAAGTGACATTTCTGTTACAGAGCACACACCATCAGGAGATTCCCTGATGCTGCAGCAAACCAACGTAATCTGCATTATGATGCACTATTCTGTCTACAGCACGTACAAGACGGCTGTGCTCTACGGGTATAACAGCAGGGTTTGATTCTCCTCCCCCTAGAGCTGGAGGACGTTTTGCTACATGCTTTCACGGTAATAAGATCAAGTACTAAATCCACAAGTAACTATTAACATTACTTGCATTTGCTTGCCTGTTCATCTTGTATAATCAGTGTTATGTATCTTGTGCATCATGATGTCTCTGCAATATCCTGCAGCACACTGTTCTTCCTCACAGCTCAGTCTGAAATGGGAGCATTCACTTTGGAGGATGTTGCATAAAACTCCATTATAACATCACCTCCATTTTACACTGTATGGCTGAGATTTTCAGACACTTAAACATGGGACCACTGAAGTCAATGAAAGGGTCACGTTACAATTATTTAGACTCCTTCAAAAATTTCAGCAGCTTATTGGAATCTCTTCTATTGATTGCCATTACAAAGACTACTGCTGTACAGTATTGTATGTATAACAAAACAACAAGGTCAGATGCCCTTAATCACACTAGTGTGAATCCAGAGTTACTTTGATGAAATCAATTTGATTATTGGTATTTACAACAGTATACAGGGGAGCAGAATTTGACCCCTAATCTCTATCACATGGGTTGCTGCCCTGCAGCAAACTGCAGGTCATAGTAATCTGTTCAAATGCCATCAGTGTAATCTGCAGCAACTGCTCTGCATCTAGCAAATTAATATAACCATCAAACACTGAGCAGTAGAAACAATTAATGCTTATATCCAAGACATGTGCTGTCCTCTATAGCAATAAAACATGCACAGAATCTCTGCAGTATATTGCACAAACTAGCTCAAGCCTCAAACTGAAGACACTCACTCTGCAATATACCACCAGCTTTATTCTGCCTGACTCTCAAGATTCACTGGGTCCAAATTCTGCCCTTCTCATCTAAGGTATGAGCATGATTGTACGCTCACTTCTTCTCCCTAGCTGAACGATCAGGGTCGTTCCAGATTAAACTGGTACCCACAGCTGCAGAATCAGATCTGCTAATATGAATAGAAGTTGTGGAATGCATTTTTCTACCTTTTGTGCCCCTTTCTAGTAATGTTATGTACTGAGTTTTCTGAGATATTCCTTGAATGTACATAGGTCTCATCTGTACCAAAACACTTTTTTTTCCCCACAATGACTATAGATTGTGAAAGGTAACGCTTTCTTGCCTTTTTCCACAAAAAAATAATTTATCAAAATTTCAAGTCTTTTTTCACTATGACTCAGAGGGAAAAAATTGTAAATCAAAGCCATAAAGAAAAAAAAAGTACACTATAATAAAGACACTAAGCTCTATTCTAGGTGCCTGTGGATTCTGACTGTGCCCACACCAGTACAAAGATGGCAGCAGCGCATGTTCAATCAGAACGTATTTTAAAGTTATTCTATGCCACAGTCAAAAGGCATACATGGTGTAAATCATAATCCTAAAGACTGACACTAAAATTGCCTTAGATGTCTCGCAACTGGATATAGTTTAGCTTTTACATATTGATTTGGCTGAAAGTCCTGGTTTTCTAGTATTCAAACTGCAAGCAAGATGCAGGATGACTTTTATGCAGGTAGGTGGGCTCTTTTTCCACTGCAGACCACTGCTGATTTGAAGATTTATAAACCACAGCAAGCTTGCTGCTTTCACTATTAAAAAATGAAACCATCTTAAAATAGCACAAAGGCAGGTCTCAAAGAAAATAGCATGGTTTCCTTTGATATACTCGCCTGTGTATATGCCATTCTCATGTTATGCAGGTGGACAATACTATTATAGCATCGCTGTTTATCTACAGACGCAAATGCTGTACGTAAATGCTGATACTACTTGGCTACAGTGCCGCCATTGTAACTGTCTCCTTTTCAGCCCTTGCTCATCATAAATTAATTACTTCCTAAATAAGAATATGTTCATTTAGCTTGTACGCGAGAGGCCTGTGCTTTGAAAGAAATCCTTCTATAAGATTTAGGTGCTGGGGAAGGCTACTCTGGGCCAGTGCAGATTTGTTGCACTGACTGTTGGAGAAGAAAAGCTTCCAGAGACTCAAATATTTATCACAAAACATGACAAATTAACATCAACATTCAAACAAGTTCAGAAAAATAACTTCCCCTTCAAGCACACTCAACTTTCCTTCCCATTCCAAATCGAACACAGGTGGGATGGTTGCAGGCAGGCAGGCAGCCAGCGCAGCCCCACCCGCACAAACAGCGCCACCTTCACCCTGCTTCGGAGGGACGGAAATCCTCAGGATTTCATGCACTCTGGGATTCCAGTGCTTCATAAACGGGATTTTTTTTGCTTGTTTTCCTTTTTGTTAAACAATCCTTTGCAAAGATGTAAACATGGGGAGCTTCACAGCAGGCAAATTACAGAACAATCTGACCAGAGGGAAAGCTCCTTCCTAGTGGGCACAAGTCAGACGTTTATGCCTTGACATACACGGTTCTTGTAGCTTTACCATTTTATTTCACTTTATCCTTTTTAATTCAACTGTTGAGGCTCTCAGCATTTAGAGACAATGACGGGGTAACAGGATCATGAATGCAGGTTCAGCATTCACTTAATTTCCACAGGGCGTTCGATGCCTAGCTTGTTTTATCTGGCTTGGAAAATTCTCCTCCTCAGTTCTTTGGATCCTGCTGAACTCCTGGCCCAGCGCTACCTTTTGGCAAGATGTTCTGCAGCGTGTGACAGAACATTTTCTTTAGCCATTATAAAAACGTTGCCTTTCAAAGTTATCCAACATCTCTTTCCTCTTCTATTGTAAAATGCAGAAAAGGTAGTTCCTTACCATCATCGTACTAGTCCTCATTTCACATGCTTCTAGAATAACTCTCCATTATTACCCCCCTCTTGAACCTAAATAATCTCTCTTTTTGTGGGGAAGCTGCCTCATGTTTCTAAGAGCAATCACTTCTCCTTGAATGCTTTCTATTTTTATAATGCTTTTGTGAACACAGAATGACTGAGAATGGACCTAGAACCCCTGGTGAAGGCTGGAGAGGAAATGTCCAGATCTTAACCAGGAGCAGCTCTGACTGCTGAGACTGCTGACAGTCTAAATCAACAGTTACAAACCTTTTCCAGGTTGCAGATCCTAAAAATTTCCCAGCGTCGGTCCTACGCTTTGTATAGCAAATCTAAGCACACTGACAACAGGCTCACTTTCCCCTCAGTGCTCTCAGAAGAGCCTCCAGGAGCCCCCAGCCCACAGATTATAAATCACTGAATCAATTGCTTTAAAAAGAGGTGCAAGTTTCTCGTTCAGCTCAACAAGGTGTTAACACTACAGTGCAGCATCAGCAAGGTGCGTGTCAGCACTCCTAACCAGCCTGACAGAATGATGACCAACAGAAACATCAGACAATTTTGCCATTGTGCAAGGGTTTGGGGAATACAGCTGGTGTCAACATCTGTATTTTTCAGCCTGGCCTCCAACATTGGAGTTCTAATTCAGAGCAAGGAGTTTAGTGAAATTCTGTTTCTCTTCCTACAGCCCCAATTATTATTAATATACGTAAATTTTTATGCAAATGCCTGACATTAAAAACTCTGATCTATATAATAATTACTACACTTTTTATAAAAAGATTTTCAAAGACTTATGACATAAAAGAGAGAGCATATATAACCATTATAGTTAATGTTCCTACATAAGTTAAAGTAATTGTTATAGCTAAGATAAGAAAAGGTTTGTTTTAAAGTTCTGATTCAGCAGGATGCTTAAGCATGTAAGCAATTGTAAACATACAAACAAAGCTGGCTGAGAAATACTGGTTGCTTTTCTAAAGAAAATTATGGGGAAGGAACTAACCATAAACCAGATCTTTAAAAAAAAAAAAAAAAAAGCATTTTCAAAACTAAAAAGTTTCTCCCCAAAAACCTAAATTTCTATTTTCATTTTTACCTTCAAAAGGCAAGAGACAGAACATAAAGTTTCAGTGAATAAAAATTCAGCGCAATAATCTATTTTTCCATTTTTCCCCTGCATTTTTCCTCTTCCATGAGCATGAAGTTTAACTATGCTTAAATGCTCCGCCGAAACAAAGGCTAGACAGGGTTTCCTCAGACAGGCATGTTAGGGCTGGTCCCTGTAGTCTCTGCTCCGACACTGCAGGCTGGCTGCCAGTCTGCAGTGCAGCATCCCCAAGGCACCCGGTGATCGCTGAAAGCTGCAGCCCAGCCCCTGCACAGGGTCCCAGCTGCTGTTCACCTCCAATTCATTTGTGCCTGACCTAACCCACGCTGCGGCACGGGGCCTTGCTCTCTTCACTGGTGAGTGCTGTGAGCTAATATCCCATGTTAGATGTCACATAAGACATCTAAGAATAAGAGGCAGACAAGGGGAGCACGCTAGGCCCCAGCTTAGCCATGGATAATTTATATTTGCCTAGAAGAAAAGGTAAATCCATGGGCAAATCATCAAGTAACTTCTTATCAAGAAGAGAATGATGATGAGATGTGCGAAAGGATAGTGTGACCAGCCTTGCTCCCATCAGCCCTGATAAGCCTCTCTCTTTGCCGGGCCACCGCAACCAAGGCACCAAGTATTCACATAGCCATCAGGCTGGAGACGCTTCAGCCAGGTCTCTTGTCTTCCCTTCCTAGATTCACACCTAGCTGGTTGCTTGGCTCTGCTTTGAACACAAACAGAAAATTAGGCAATCCCCTCCTCAAGAAGATGCTAGGGAAGGAATATGAAAAATGTACACAAAATTAATCCAGGCCAGTGACAACCTGAGGATGGGGGGGAGGGAGAAGGATTTATTCATTTTCATTACAATAGCCACAGAGAAAGAGACGCTCTCCTGCCTCTCCACAGGGACTTGAATTGAATTCCCAGGGCTGCCAATCAGATCAAAAATTTAACAGCATTTATTCTGTGGGGAGGCTGTCTGGAGCCAGCGCCTCAGCATCTGGATGATGCCCTGAGCCTGCACAAGCAGAGCAGTCAGGATCATGAATCTGCCTGGCTTGCCATGCAATGAGAGATTCCGGATACACACACAGAGAAGCAGTTTCTCTCTCATTTATGACAACATAAAGCTGGAGAGTCAGGGAAGCCTGTATTATTTAACTAAAACTCAAATGGTAGGACACAAGCTTCAGACCAGAAATTACTGGCATTTGGATGCATGGTGTTGCTGTAGACCCCACTCCCACAAATCAGGATCTTGACTCACATTCAATGACTGGCAACAGACTGGTTAAAGTGGTTCCTATTTTGAACATTGGTTTTGTACCAATGCAGACAGGGAAAGAGAGCCAGCATGTTATGAGGCTGTCTTTTGTTCCGGGACAGTTTGCAAAAAGTTAAACTGCAGCTTACATGACTTTCAGCCCACTGCTTGCAAAATTAATTCATGTTTCAGGCTGTAGAGAACATGAACCATTCAGAGTGCCCCGGGGGATGATAAACTCTTAGGGTCAGTTACTGCACAGATGTGTCCCAGTTTGTTTGCCACTGATTTTAGTAATAATTCCACATATAAATTGCTATATATTTAGCCTATACAGGTTAGTTGCAGAGAAGTCTATAATCTACAATAGTTTTTTCTTAAATACCCCTGAGTTAGTATATTTATTACTACAAAGTTTGCATGGCTGTTTCTACAGAAACAAACAGGACCATATGGGTATTTCTGTCACCAGCAGTTTAATCTTTCCTGTGCTGCAGTTTCATTTCTTCCACTGTTGTTAAATGCTCAACAAGAAAAAAAAAAGAAACAAAACAGTGCAAAGAATGCAAAGTCTCCTTTTGTTCTTCCCTGGAGCATTTCTAGCGATGGCATTTTCAGATGTTGCTTAAAGCATGGCACAGACAATGCAAGACACCATATTCTACTGAAAATCCTGAAAAGGCGCTTGCTGCCAGTAAGAGACTGTTCCAAATTTCCTCAAAAACTGGAGAGCCAACGGAAAGGATCTCCCACTGAAGACACAAGAACTAGTCTTAGACTGCAAAGCATTCCAGCAGGATTTCATGAGACAATTAGCTATCAAGAACTGGCAAGTACAGCATGCAGTGAATTACACAGAGGTATCGCAAAGGTATCATTGGCATTGCCCCGTCTTTCCAGTGCACCATCACTGAACCAGAATATAAGACAACTTCATATTCCATCTGATGCAGGAAAATTTTCAGCTACTACCAGGGACTCCAACGCAGTAGTACTAGTGATCACAATGGATGCCACAACTTATTATGTTGCATATTTCCCTATACTAAGCTCAAATTATTTTGATAACATCTATAAATGGGTGCATGCCATCCACTGGAAATTCCTCGTCTTTCTTGCTTAAGGAAAGAATGTTTCTGTATAGAAATTTAAGGGGGCAAGGTTTCATTGAGAGCACCATAGAAGTGGTTATGCAAATAACTGCCAGAAAGGTAGGCAGTATTTTAGTGCAACTTACAGACTGATACAAACTGAGAACTCTATATTATTGTTATTCACCCATTTAAGGTCCTATTTTCACTTCAGTTTCCATAGAAACCTGTTGTCCTAAATCTGCAGCACTTATAGCCTTTTAGTGTCATGGGTTCTTTCTTTACAGCTCTAATTACACCATCATCCACAAGGGGAAATGGCTGGGATGCTTTTCCCACCACAGAAACATTCAGGAAGTGCTGCTCTGTAGACAGGGGGAATATAAAACCCAATCATAAACCTTCAGACACCATCCTTTTTGGACAATTCCCCTATGTCACAGTTGTATGTTTTATTGTTTGGGTTTTTAACGTAGGCCATGGCAGAAATAAGGATGGAATTTGCAGCGGAAAAAAGAATTTTAAGCTTTGTGTTAGCTTTTGCCTTTCCTCTGTCTTTTCTGGTCTATGGTAAAAAATAATTAAATGTGGCTGAAGAAACTGGAAAAATACTTGTAAATTAATGACTCTGGTGTCACATGGATATTAAACACGTAAGCTTGAGCAAGGCTGTAAAGGCATATGGTCCAGAAAAACCTACCACTGCCACAGGAATGAAGCTCATGTGCCCTCTTCTTCATTTAATTCAGCTCTCAGGTCAGCATACGATTTTCTTCTCAGCATATGAGGGGTTAAGGTTCTCACCTGTGCATTCCAGATAGACCCACTAAGATTTTTTCAGTGTGCTAATACAAAACACACAGAGACCTTTGTCTTCCTACATGCTGGTAAAATGCCTGTTATGCTATGCAGATTATTATTGTTATTATTATTCCTGGCGCTGTCACTTCTAGCTGTGGTGCTTCAAAGCAGTGATATTAAAAACACAAAGGCAGGCAGCACTTTGGAAATGAGAAATTGCAACAGCAACATCAAGAACTCTTTATAGCACCCCTTATTGAAACATCTGGAGGAAGTATCATCTAATGGTTAGCAAAGATAGATAAAAAGCCAGGACTTCTATGTTCTGTTTCTAGGTCTGCTACTGACTTCACATAGTCTTGGGCAGGCACCTTAGAAGGTATACAAAAGTGGTACCTACCCTAGTCTGTTTCTTTATGACAGGTAAAGAAGTCATCTAAGATTTGCTGAAACTTTCCTTTATAAGCAACAACAAAAGATGTGTCTACATGCAGACAGTTTTCTGCTATCACTCCAGTGGTACAAGGGTGTTTAAGGACACGGCCAGTCATCATCACCCAGAACCAGTGCTTATCCCCCCACAGCTGCTCGCTTACTCCTCCCATCTCTTCTGTCCTTATAGAGGCTGTGTTTCCACCAATTTTCCAAAGGAACACTTCTTCTGAGCACTCCCTAATTTTGTTCAGGCAGAGACAACAGGTTTGCCGTGGACAACAATTGAAACTGCTTAAGACAGACACTCAACTTTGCCTGGGGCTCTTCCAGTGACCAGCGCAGAGTTACATCAGCTGGTGATGGTAACATCTTTTACTAGCACAGATGAATCTGGAAGACAATGTTTGCCTCTAATCTGACTGTAATGCTAGTGTTTTCTTTAGGGGAAGAGAATAATGTTAATGAATTAACTTCCACATTTGTTAATATGCCCTCATATCTGCATAATTTTATATAGCCTAGAGGCTGTCCCAGTGCTTTTGACAAAGAATCCTACTCCTTCCCAATATAATTTATGCAGATACGCGTGGCGCACAGATGACGTTTTGAAGCCTGGTATTCCCCTGTTTTGCTAATAGACACACGCCTCCTTGCTCCACTCCCAAGAATGCTCAAATTGAGGTCAGCTGGACAACCCACAGACAAGCCTTCTCATGGATTAGTCCACGATGATGGATACAGTGAGACACAAAGCAGTTTCTTAAAGTATGACCAGGTACTTACAGTGAATTTTAAAAAGGAGATGATGAGGAAGAGGAATGTAAGAGAGATGATCTTTTGACATTATTTACTCTGCATAAAGCGTATCTGATAAAATTAGAATGAGAGGCCCATAAAACCAGAGTCCTTGTATTGGGCACCTTATGTAGCAGCAGTTTGGACTGCTCTGCCAAACAGCACCACACAAGTCCAGAGGACACCATGAGTGACAGCTGGAGCACTGCGGCTCTGCTATCTTTTTCTGTATTTAGGAGGTGCTCCTTGGTCTCAGTGTGCCTGCTTCAAGTGAGAAGTGTGCCTTATTAGGAGAGGAAAAAAAAAAGATGACCCCTGGCTTTCTTGACATAAAAAATAATAGCATCACCTATGGGGCAAGTGCAGTGCTGTTTAATGGCTCTGCAACAATGAGAAAAATACCTAGATCTCCAAATCTACTTCACCTGTCATTTCAACTAAAATGATTTAAAAAAAAAGTTGTTGAGACAGCAGTAATCCTGAGGTGGTAGGTAGAGAGGACACAGAACACAACAGTGTCTTTTTGCTATATTCACAACACGACGTGGTCCTCACACCACATGGTCTCCCTATCGCCACACAGATCTCAAGTCAAAATAGCAGGAACATAAAAAATCATGACATCCTGACCATACATACATTCCTCAAAGCAAATGTAGCAATAGAAGCATCATGAATATTTATTTGGCTATGGGAATCACTCTTTTTGTCATTGCTGTGCTCTTGCCATAATTGCTGCAAATAATGAAGCTTCAAAAATGCTTCCCATGATTGTCTGCATCAGCAGAAAGCCACTTGTCTAAATCTTTACAGAAACAGAACAACAAAACTAATCCCAGTAAAATCTGCACCATAACTATTTTCAAGGTTAAGGAATGTAAAACATGAGTCATTTAACCACAAACAGTGACCACAGTGACCAAGTGTAGGCAGCTGTTCAAAAGACAGCCTATGACAACCCAAAAAGCTCACTCCCCACCATTCAAAATGGCCAATAAATTCAACAACTTCTGAATAACGAGCAAATTCAAGAAGAAAATTCCATAAGGAGTAGGGCTACATTTATCAGGTAAATTATCTTTTTGTTTGGTATCCTACATCCTGACACTCTCCAGAAGCAAGGAGCTGCCATGATTTACCAGTACTTCCTGAACGCAGTGTGCTTCCAAGCCATACCAGAGGTCCTGCTAACCCCACCAGCTAAGGCTTTTAATCCCCAAGAGCTGTGTGCAGTCTGATACAACTTTGCCCTCATCAAACTGTTACCTGTTCCAAGTGTTTGCAGATGTTTTCCAGCTGCGTCAGAGGCTGCCATTATGACTTTGTTGTTAACGACACTTGAAAGCTTTCCTTTAAAAACAGTTTAGGCCCACTTAGGCTACAAGTATGGGGGGTGAGGTAGAATGCAGGCTCAGTGTTCACAGCCTGCTCTGCTCGTTGTCACCATGCAAAACAAGAGGAGCTCTCACATGTGACCGGCAGGATGTGGGAACCAAATCACTGCTTGGGCACTGGCAGCCCTTTCATAGCCATCTCCAAACTATGCCTTGGGAGAAAAAGAGGTCACGGAATTCCTTGTTTCCAACTAGCATATGCTTCAATGCTGAAGCAGCCTGTGCCATGGAGTACATTCGAGTACGTTATACAGGGACGTGGCACTGGCTGGAAGCTACTCGGGAACAAAAGCAGAAACGATGCATGTTCTCAGTGTTGGGCAAAGCCGGAATGTGGCAGTAACAGTCCATGCAGCAAAGGTTATACACAAACCAGCCACTAGAGATACAGGCGTTAGCTCATCCTAAAGGGAAAGGAAGGGGCCGGGGGGGGGGGGGGAGTGGGGGTGTGGGGGGGTGGTGGTGGAGAACGACGGAACAGAACGGACGACACACCCCTTGTTTCTTGTTGCTGGGGTGACGATTAACAACAACACTGTCCTCCTTGGGGCCAATGAGCCCCTTTTTCACCTATGCTGGGTGGGGAGATTAATTCCAGAATTAACATAAGCATGGGAGACTCCTCTCTGCTCCCTCAGACAACACCTCAGACTGAGCCTGCGCTCTCGATCGGCAGGAACACTCAGCCTCACAAATCTTTGTACTGCATTCATTGCCTATGTCCACAAAGCTTCAGTCACCCTTTTATTTCGTTCCATTTCCTGATATGACACACTGTGGAGAATGCAACCATGGAGGGATGTTAGGGTGTACGGATGGGGCTGTGCTGTGTGTTAGGAGCACATGTGAAAACATCTGAGCTCACAAAAGAAATTCAGCAGCTCCAAGATGGAGTTTTTCCCTCAGCGTTATAGTTAATTATGGCTTACCTCGCTTCTCCCCATCTGAAATCCCCTTTGTCCTTTCCACTACCATGCTATTAAGCGCGTCGTGCTCAGCACTGACAGGTGACAAATGACGGGTAAGTTGGTTCACCACACTGACCCTTCTTGGCAGGGTTTACCAGGCTGGGCCCGACCTTTCCTAGCAGGCTAAGCAAATTTCCCTTCTCTGATATTCTGCTCACAGGGTGCTGCTTTGTGGTGAAGCACAGGAGCAGAAGCTTCTCACTTCCCACTACGGGGTTAGGAGGAATCCTCTCCTGGTACCTCAGTCAAAATCATCAGGAAAGAGTAGATACAGCAGAACATGAGGAATATTATTTTGATAAGTAGATACAGCAGAACATGAGGAATATTATTTTGATAAGTGAACTATAATTATAAGATGTTTTTCTAGACACAGGAGAAAGGGGCTGAGTGGAAATTGGAGCATTGCTGCAATGCCACTCTGCAACGCCACCCATCCCCTCCAAGCAAAGGTACTGTGTTTCTCATAAAATACCCAATTTTCTGTATAGCTTTCAGCAAACACAAGTTTTCCAAAAGAACTGGTCAGCAACCGCCTGCTTTCATGACAATTTGCAAAGATGGAAGCAGGAGGGTTGATTCGTGCTGTGTACAAAAACAAACCACAAAGACATCCCATGCAACACACGCACACACGCAAAGCTGAGCTCTGCACATCAGAACGGTCCCCAGAGAAGGAGTCAAATAATCAAAGCAAAGGAGCTGTGATACAAATAGCTTGACTTTTCAAAGACATCAAAGGCCAGAAAACAAGTCCCTCCCAACCCCAGGGACCAAGATAGAAAAGATCTAATAAAGAATTCAAATGCCATAATCACATAATCCAATAACCTATAGTTAAACCAAAACGCCTCTTTAGCGAACATCCATGAGTGGGAGAGGAAACGGCTCCGAAGTGATAGGCATGGATGGCTCCCTTCACTTCACTTCACTTCACTCGTTAACACATCGCCTCCTGCTGGTGGGACAGATCTGAAGGCTTGTTCTTGGTATCAAATTCCCACATGGGAAAATGGAAAAGGGAGAGGAGCATCCCGACAAAAAGAAACAGCACACATCAACCAGTCGCTGAGAGTTGAGCAGGGCAGAATACGTGCTGGACCGACTTGACACGTGGGCAGCTGATTAAGATATTTATGTGGGAAAGATGACAAAGGATAGAGGTTGGCAAAGAAAAACAAAAAAGAAGAAAAACATCATCTCCAGACTGCTGCTAAGGTAAGTCCCTGTCTGTATCCTCCCACAGTACTTCACCCTTTGTTTTCATTTTATTTCAGATACCTTCCTTCCTCTCTTCCAGTCCCATGTGATCTCTTCTCTCTTGTCATCTCTGAATCTCCCCCTCTTGTACTATCTGGGACTCCCTCAGTCATTCCGCCCAAGTACCCGCTCCCTCCAGTGCATCTCTTCCACAATCTCCCTGCCAAGTCTGCCAAGCGGGGAAATGACCTTTGCTTTGTCATTGTACAGCAGTGGCAGCTGCACAAAGTATTATGAGTCTGAGGCAGGATGACCCTGATGCTCACGTACAGCTGTCTGCTTGGTTATACATGCCATAGAAATAAGATGTCCCTTTGACATTGGTATTGGTATCAGCCAGGAATATTGTCTCTCCTTTGACACGCTAGGTAGGACCATCCCCTTCCCCTTCCAAGCTCAGACATGTGGACAGGAGCAGACTTAGGACAAAATTCTGACCTTGTCCAAGGAAGCCATCCAGACTTACAAACCTTCCTTTGACAAAAAGTCCATCCCTAGCCTAACTTGCGTAATCAGGGAGAACAAGTTTTGCTGATGTATGCAACCCTTAGATATTTGCTTTTATACCAGCTCCCCGAGTACAGTCAGTGAGCCAGAGAGCAGTAAATCTCTCTGAAACACAGCAGGGGATGGCAGCACCAGAAAGGGTCATTTCCTCTTGCAGAGACTGGAGCAGGCAAGTACCATTTGATGGGTACAAAGGCAAAGGAAGAGGGGCCCTTGGCTCCTCTGATACGTTTGTACATACAAATGCTTCTGCAGAATCCTAATATTGTCCAGTAAATCTGTACATAAATAGTGGAATTAACATTCGTAAATACATTAACATTGTGCTGACAGAATTCCACCCTTATGACTTTTCTTCCTGTGCAGTCTCCCATCGTTAGCCCCTCTTCTACTGTACAAGACATGTGCTAATCCCCATTTCTCTGAGAATACAATATTCCCATGAGATACCTTACAAAGTACTTTGCTGAAATCTAGCTAGACAATGTCTGCTGATGATCCAAGATTCTTATTAAGGAAATACATTAATTCAGCTGTAGAGACAAAGACAATATAGAACCGGTTGACTTGAATGTTGCTGCAGAGCCTTAGAATGTGACATGTAAGCTCATGCCGACCAGAGTTTTGGACCTGATGCCTCAGTTTTCACAGCAAGTGCAAAGTGTAGGCACCTGCCCAAAATGCTGGCAAGGCATGAGGAGGAATGCTGGAGTGCAGTGAAAAAGCACTTTTTCTTTTCTGACAGTAATCATTATGGAGGGGAGCACAGCTCAATGCAGCCATTACAATTCTAAGAGTAGGAATTAACTTATTGGAAAAGGTTGGGCAGTAACCCAGACACATGACCACCATCTGGAATAAAGCCAGAAAGGGTCATCAACTCTTTTAAACTCCTTGCTTTATGCAATACAAAATCACTTACTGTTGATGCAAAACATGACAGTACTTGCATAGGTTATTCAAGAAAAATCCATTACCTTGACGTGCCACATACACATCTCTGCAACAGAGCAGTGTGCATGAGCACATTCACACTGATTGTACAATGAACTTCGAAAGAGGGATACAGCAGAAATGGGAAGGAAATGGTGAATGGTGAATTGTTGTATATGATCTTTTACATGGTGAGTTATCAGTTGATTTATGTAGCAAGAGTCACACAGAGTCAGTTCATGATAAATTCATGAAGCATGTGCTTTTGATCGCACAGTGCTCTTCTCACGTCCTGCCATTTCCAGCTCCCTCTTTATCCACCTTCTGGAGACAGTATTTTACCTCACGTGGCTAACTGATGCTATAGACAATGAGGACTACTCTGCATCGGCTGCCTTTTCCGACATGCCACATGCTGGAGGGGAAGAGATGCCTTAAGAAGTCAGAAGTCTAGGAGACAGCAGTGCAAGCAGGCTGATTGGAGGGGTTAAGTTTCTCCTAATATACTCAAGCATGTGTATCCATATGTGAAAGAAAGGGCTGACACAGACTAGTTCTCAATCAGTTGGCCTAAGACAAAAATGCTCTGTACTGTACATGTGACACTAAAGCACTCCCAGGTTCACAAGTAGCTTAGTGGATGGATCATAGAATCATAGAATCATAGAATTGTTGAGGTTGGAAGGGACCTTTAAGATCATCGAGTCCAACCTTTAGCCTACCCTGACAAGAGCCACTTCTAAACCATGTCCCTCAGTGCCCCATCTACCCTTTTTTTAAACACCTCCAGGGATGGTGAATCCACCACCTCCCTGGGCAGCCTATTCCAATGTTTAATAACCCTTTCAGTGAAAAAATGTTTCCTAATATCTAATCTAAACCTCCCCTGACGTAACTTGAACCCATTTCCCCTCGTCCTATCACTTGTCACCAGGGAGAAGAGGTCAGCCCCTATCTCTCTACAACCTCCTTTCAGGTAGTTGTAGAGGGTGATAAGGTCTCCCCTCAGCCTCCTCTTCTCCAGGCTAAACAACCCCAGCTCCCTCAGTCGTTCTTCATAAGGTTTGTCCTCCAGACCCCTCACCAGCTTTGTAGCCCTTCTCTGGACACGCTCCAACACCTCAATGTCCCTCTTGTAGCGAGGAGCCCAAAACTGAACGCAGTACTCGAGGTGGGGCCTCACCAGTGCCAAGTACAGGGGGATGATCACTTCCCTAGTCCGGCTCACCACACTATTCCTGATACAGGCTAGGATGCTGTTGGCTTGCCTGGCTAAACCAGGTGAGATGAAAACTCTTTCAGGGAAAAGACAATATGACAGACACAGTCTATAGATTTAAAAGGTGCATCAGTTCCTTGGTTAGGCCTCATAAATTCTGCAGTCTGAACTCATACCCAGTTTATAGCTATACTGCATGAGCATGTAACTCCTTAGAGCTATGCCTAAGGAGTTTACTGGAGACATTGCAACCAGCATGGAGCTCAGCACACATTAACCACCAGATAATCCAATCAGCCTTTTGGAAATGTTGTGCAGCCCAGACACTGGTACTATATTGCTCTGAATAGGCACCTTTCAGATCAGCATTATGGATGACTCAGAGCACACAGTGGTATTCCCCATTTCTCAGCCTCAGTTCTTCTCTCACTGAAGCCAACAGTAGTCTTGGTGAGCATTTCGTGTGAGCGCACGGAAGCAAGGATGACAACCTTTCTCAATCCCCACACTGCTTCATAGTTTGCAACTGCTCAGTACACAGAAAAAATGTTCCAAAGCTAGCTTTAGGGCACAAAGGCATCCCTGGGTTATCTTTACTGGGAAACCTACATAGTAGGAAGAGCCAGGATGGCATTACTACAGTGGCATGACAGTAACAATCAATCACATGACAAAGCGACGCAACCTGGAGAGCAGCCCAAACTGCCAAATCAGAATCTGCTTCTGTACCTTAGCAAATAGTGACCTGAAGACTGCTGCTTTTCAGCACAGGCAGAGCATGATGGGAAGGAGAACAGAGTCTGGGAACATCTCTGACATCTCAACCAACTGCTACAGTCTGAAGAATTGCAATGAGGGCACATTCCAGAGTCACAAGGCTGTGTCCACCACAGGGTAGGGAGCACTGTCTTGGAGAAGGCAACCACACTGGAGCATGCGTGCTCTAGGGAGAGAGTAACCAGACTGGATATATCGCAGAGTGATCTACGTCTCATTTTCCTCATCTGTAAGACTTTACATCTGAGACACACACAGACAGGAGAGGACCGGCATGAGCTAAGGACTGTGTGCTAAGCTTGGACATTCTTGCTGGTAGGGATATGCCAACAAGTAGACATTTCCTTACACCAAACACCCAGTGAACCACCAGTTAGTAAAGAGAGGTCCTTTGGTGTCCAGATACGCAGCTCTGATTTAGTGTGTGGTACAAGAACCCCTGTCCTTTTAAACATTCTCAGTAACTGTGGCACTTTGGGAGACACAACAATTAGCATAATTGCCAATTCAGCTTCTAATAATGTACAATGCTCTTATTAACCCAAATAACCCACCACAGCACACCAACCATCACAGACAACGCAACTGGTGTGGTGGAGGGGAATGGCCGCTTGTCAGCACACTGGGATGTGGCAGGGCTGTCATGACACTTGCAAGGGCTGAAAGTAACTCCCAGCAGCTGTGCCCTCACTCAGCTTGGACATGGGGCGCGCTGCCACCTGAGCTGGTGCATCAGCCATGCGCTCGGCTTGCTTCATCCGTGTCTCAGGCCAATAGAGGTGTTTCTCCTCCCACAAGATTTTGCCTGGAATGGGCTGGTACATTTAATTAAGCACTACGTATCAACACTCCCACACACACCCCCCACTTCTCCACCCCGCCTCTCCCCGGAAGAGTCTCAGGTGGGATTCACTTGCCTGCTTTCGCTGCTGCTTAATTCAGTCAGGCTGGTAAATAATTCAGCAGCCACTGAGCCAACAAACAAACAGGCAAGCAACACAAACGGCCAGACAGGGAGATGGAAGAATGAGAGAGAAAGAAAAACCAAATGTGAGAGTGACAGCTTTTGCTGGAGATCCTTTTGTAAAGGCAGGACTTCCAGCAAGAAGTTGTGCCTATTTCTTCATTCCCTGCAGTTATGCTCTCATCCCCTGAAGAAGCAGGGAGTCTGTCTGACACTGCCATGACATACTGACAACTCACCGGTTGGGGCCCCACTGAATGCACCCCCAGCCTTTTGCTTCACTTTTAGGGAGAGCTTCAGTGCACTGCTTAAGCTCTTCAGCTTTGAAATCTCTCCGCGATGGGCACCAGCCGCTCTTGGGCTAGAGCTGGGCACATGGGAGTCTGCATCATTGATGCCAATCTGTTTAGGCCTCTGTTTTCACAGCTGTAAAGGAGAAGATGAAAATCCTTCCCCACTGAGGTCTCAGCAGGCCCAACAAACAGGAGCAATGCTAGGAGCCCAACAGTTCTCTTGACTCTCTATCAGCTTCCTCGCTTGCTTCCCTATCACATCAGCATGCAGAAAGCAAGCAGGCAGCAAGCACTAACTTGTAGAGTATCTGTTCTCAGGCAGGAGATTCCCTACCCCCAGACAAGCAGAAAGCTACAAGCATTATAGAAATCTACACCAAAGGGGCTTGCTGGAGTGACATTTCATCCTGTTAAACAGTCCCAAACAGCCTTCCAGGCATTCTGCAAGAGAGCTGGCTTTTCAGAAGGTATCCAGGCCCCTAAGCTAAAGTCAGTCACAGAATAAATCAGAAATCCATATTTACAAGCACTGGTGACATTTCAGTAACATTGCTGTTTCCTGCAAGGTGTAAGGTTCTTCATAGTTCAAGGTGTACAGTGCTCCCAGCACAGAGCTTTGGAGTTTCCACTCCAGTGTCTGTGCTGAAGGCTGTCAATCCTCCACCACTGGGGAAAGCTACCTTGAATATGCTAAGCCTGTCAGATCAGGGGCAGGGGAGGCTAAGAGATACAGGAATTATTCTTTTCCCCATTCATACTCTGCACATGGCAGTGGAGGAAGAAAGGTTAAGGGCTAGAAGGAATGCCTACAGAATGTTCTCAACATTCACAGAGATCATGGCCCATTAATTCTGGAGCAGTCAGAGCTGCACAAAGCCCTGGAGGGTGCTTGTAGCAGCTCCACTCAGCTCCCTCACACATCTGTTCCAGAGGTACTTTGCAGGTGAAGGAAAGTAGTCGTGTCTGTAGCATATTGGCCCTTTGGAACAACAGCTTACATGGGACTTCATGAAAACATTAAGAGTAGCATAAGTTTTGACAATATAGTGCTGGATACAGCTGTATCTTATGTCTTTGGACACAGCAAGAAATCTCTGCAATACAACATACTGCTTGGAAAGTAGCAAATTTCTTTAAGCAATAAAAGCTTTCAACACACACAAAAAAAAAATTTACAATGAATTTTGAAGGCTTATCAGGGGAGAAAGTTACCTGACACTGCCAGGAGAAGCATCACACGAGACTAAGCTCCTACTTTCTTCTCCTTATGATAATTCAGTGAACACAACCTGAATACCATTCCTGCAGTTCCAGACTTGGACAGGAACAACCTGATTCAGACAACACATCCATACTACAACTGGCATTCTGGGCCATGAGTACCCATTTGTTTTACTTCAATTACCTACCCATATCTGTTGCCTCCCCTGATCTGTCCTGGTGTCAGTTTTACACATTTGTGGCAGAGTATGTTGGGCTGAACTATCACAGTTTTCCTCTTATTTCTCCTGCCTAGAGTCCTATCTCTCCCACCAAACAATGCCTGATCATCTAAAGGGTCATAAGAATGAAGTTTCTAAACTGTGGATAAAAATATGCAATCTCGTATTAAAATCAGCTATAGCGTTGCAGCCTTGCAAGGTAACAAGCATACGTGTATTTCAAAAAGGCTCTCGGGGTTTTCTGGAGAGCTACAGACTCAAACGTTGTATGCTGGTAAATTCATTTAGATGTTAATTAAAAATAGGAATAGTGATACTGCTGTTCCATGATCGGCTATGAGCAGAGTTTTTGTAAAACTAATCCTTTAGAATTCTGAGACTGCATCAGTGAATATAGCAAGACATAGTATCGTCAAGCACCAGAAATATACATTCTGGCCTTACATAAAAGCTGACTTCCACAAAAAACATATTCCAACCAGAGCAAAGTTTTGGGATGATTCAAGGTAAGCACACCACTGTCTGTCTACAAAAACAAACAATAAACCAAAACATTTGTCCTGGGGTTTTCTGTGATGTTTAACCTTACAATAGCAGAGAAGCTTTTATTAATGTTATTTTTAAAGAGTTTTCTACACACATAACAACAAATTAACATAAGATAACCGTATTAATACACCTAGTTTTAGTTAGCCATCTGAGCATCCTATGAAAATATCAATGTATGAAGTTAATAACTCAGGAAACTCCCATGCACTACAAGTTTGCCAAAATAAAATCCAAATCTCCAAGCACTATTGAGAGTCACAGTGTTACCAAAAGGACCTGTCTCTCAAACTGCTGGGATCCCTCTAGGCCACAACTAGTGTGGGACACAAGGACAACAGGTACCTGGGGACAGCTTATACACACTGTGCTCATTAGGTGAATCCCGTCACTCTGTGCTGACTCCTTGCTACAAGGTATTTAACCAGTTTGTATGTGAGGATTGTCCCCGAGATGGTAGTGGAAAGACATGAATTTCAAAGGTGGCGACAGAGCATTGTACAAACATCTCTTAGATTTTCAACTCCCTGAATCTGTCCTTGGAGCCACGTAATTACATGATAGTTGCCAAACTTCATGATGCAGAAATACCCTTTGCAAGAGTAGAAGACATGCGGGTTGGTTTATTAATATGGTTCATGTGAACATCCTCTGAGCCTCGTTGAAAGGGATAAAAAAAGCAATGTAAGGGTGACTTGAGTAGGTGTACATACACAGTAATTACAGGAGAAAGAAGCTTTATCAGGCTAGGGAATAACTAAGAATTTCCTCTGCTAAAAAAAGAGAAAGTAGCAGCAAGTAACAGTAGCAAGTAACAGTAACAGCAAGTTGCAGAGTTGTACCTGCTAGACCCTGTGCAATTTAAAGAGCAAGAGCTCCAAAAGACACTCAGAAGAAACAGATACGTTCTGCTGGTGGATAACCAGTCAGCCAATTGATCAGAAAGCAAAGTGCTCCTGGCGACAAGGCTGCCCCTGTGGCGGCTGAGCCACCGTTAGGCTATGGTGAGCTGTTAAGCTAGGTGTGGAAGCAGCCTGGCAAGGTGCACTCGCTGACTCCCTGCCAAGGGTTTAGTTACCTGCCACCCACAGTGACAACGGGTTAAAAGGGAAGCGGGGCTACTGCTGACCACATTTGGATACTGCTTCTGGGTTCGCGCCTGGACCCACCTTGGGTGAGCAATGAAGTCATGTGAAACCTTCTTAGAGCAGTTCACAGCAGGGTCGTGCAAACCCCTTCTGGTTTTGGCTCAGGCAGACTCATATTCCCTGAACCTTGGCCTGAGATTTTGTTTCAATACACACAGACCCTCCAAGCATAACCACAGCCAAGATCAGCCTGGTTGCAAGTCAAATGTTCTGATGGTTTCCACCCCAAATCATAAATCCCACCCTGTCACCTGGAACTGAGCCCATTCTGCTCAAACCTCAGCCTGCATTTGGGGGAAACTTGACCCCAGTTCACTGAAAGGTTTCCAAATCCAGACCATGTTCTGGGTTGGTAACAAACCCTCCAAAAGAGGCAAAAAGCGCCTGGTTTTAGGGGGTCATCTTGGACCTCGTTGCCAGAGTCATGGTGTCATCTAGCGGTGACAGCCTGTATGGGCACGCACACTACCCATCTCCACTGCCCAAACATCCCCACCCAGTGTAGTGCAATTGCAGGTCCAGTGAATAACTTTCTCCCAAAACGCACCAACGTTTTGAGAGGCAGAACACCCGTTTCAGCAAAAGCCATTTGCACCTCGAGGAGAGTTTTTGGAAAGGCTCCCTAATAAAGCGAAGGGCAAGCTTTGCTTTTCCTATCACTTCTGCACAATTAGTAGGTATGATCTCCTGCGAAAAGGGCAAACCACAATAACTTTGAGGGACAGCAATCAGCAGCAGGCTCAGTTGTAAACAAGTTTTACATTCAAGAGTCATTATCAGCACAAAAGTGACATCTGCTGAAATGCCAGTTTCTCCTAGACTGTTACCTATAATGTTCAAAAATCCTAGTAATAGATATCAGAGGAAAAAGGACTCCAATTTCTATTTGTACTTTGAGAGCTCCCTTGCAGCTCACAGATGAGCTCAGTTCTCAAGAAATTGCAGCTGGTTTCTGGATTCCAAATTTACATCCTACTGTGTTCAAGTTCCCTAAGCATTAAGCAGCCAAAGCAGCTCCCAAAGTCAGAGCACAATTCTGCAAGAAATCAAGCTCCCTATGTCTCACATCAAGCATTTCTAAAGGGATCTGGCCCACCATATATCCCATGCAACAGGGTTATGGCAACCTGAATTCCTGCTCCTCAGTGAAGCTGGGAACTGATGTACCTGCTCTTAAGCCTGTTCTAGTTTTAAGGAACCTTCAGTGAGATTTAAAGCTTAGGAGTTTTACCTTTCAGCTGGGACAGAGCAGGAACACAAACAGGACTGGTTTTCCAGGCTCAGCTGATGGGTAGGAACTCAGTTACCATCAACCCTGTTCCCATAGCCTCAGGCACTGCACTGAGTCACTTGTCCCACAAGCTGATTAGAGCTACACCTCAATGGAAATAAAACTCTCCTCAAATTGGAAGAAGGATAACCGTGTCAGCAGAGAGGCAGGGAAAAAAACTAATTTAAGCATTGTCCTGGAAACCAACTGGGTTTTCAGGTTCCTGAGGTCTTTCTGAGGTTTCATCATGGATCCAGCTCAAGTGTTTCCTTGGCAGGTTTGTTTTACCTAGAGCTTAATCCCTCCCTCTGATCTAGTCATCCTGTCTGCAAGCTAACGAGCTTGAAATTACTGTATATTTGTTTGCCCCTCTGTTTGAGTTCTGATCTGTGACACAACCACAGCTGTAGCTGGACTTGCTTCTTTCTTTGTTGTCTGGGGTTGCAGCCTAAAGGCCAAGCTTGATGCTGAAAACATTGAAATTCAAATCCCAATTCACATGTGGGGTAAGAGGGAGAAAGCACTTTTTGGAGCCCAGGTTTCTGTTAGGATCCATCCCTAGACAGTGCTTTTTAAGCCTGGTAACAGCATGCACCAAGGCTATCCTCATAACAGAGGATTCCAAACACCTGACCCTACCTTTGTCACAGACAGCATGGGGAAGACTATTAACTACTACTTGCCTGCACTCAAAATGACCACAGGAATTATTCATAATCAATGAGCTGTTTATAGCTGCTCCGATTCAAAATGTTTTCTTCTCTTGGACCTTTTTTCTTCCCCCATCCTACCACCTGTGTTCTGGTTATTCTGTGCAGCTTAAAGACTTCACAGTGCCATCTACCTACTGTGTCTCCTCCAAAGGCGATTTGCTCAAAGGTAAGACAGAATGTTAAACTACTGTTATATGGGGAGGTTTTTATTTTTTAGTAATTACTCATGAACCTTAAAATAATGAACAATTTACATCAGAGCCTGCATATAGAGTACTTTCTAGCCCAAAGCAGCTTTCCAAAAACGTACATGCACAGAACCACAGAAATGTAGCCACCTCTGGAGCCGAATACAGCTGCTGTTCATCCAACACATCCAATTACTGCACTGTCCACAACAAACCTCTGGGTTTTTTGGTAAATGCACTACGGATTTCTGCACGCTTGCTATAACAGAGGAGAACCATATATTTAAAGGCTTCACCTGAGACAACAATGCAGAGTCAGCAAAATACATTCTCTTTGTGTCCCTTGGAAGGTCAAAAACTTCCCCAGCAGAATACACCAGAATTCAAACTGCCAGGCTCTTGAGCAATTTCATATCTGATATTCAGGTACTCACTAGCTGTCCTGCTCTACCAGTCAGTGCTTGCCGTGACAGATCTGTCACAACTAAAGGTCACAGCAAGGTTTTCCCTACCAGACTTGCTGCCTTACATGAAAGGCAGATTTGTTCTCCTCAATTGCTCGGTCCATGTGTCCCAGGCACCATCGGTTGTTTCGGAGTGCCCTCTGCCGCCTAGCCCACACAGCTGCGAGGCTGCAGACAACGAGGCTGAGAAAATTATCGGGATCTCGGTTAAGGATAGACAGCAGTCAGCACCATGCAGCCTGACATGCAGCTCAGAGGCCCCGTGCTAGAGCTGAGACCCGAGCTCCGGGTCCAGCCCAAACTGCCAGAACTCTAAAGGCAGACGGTTTGGAAAGCACTGTCATGTACCAGGGCTGCATAGACAACTGATTTTCAGGTCTGTTTTCTGGGGCAACTGTACCTCAGCTCATCTCCCACACCTCACAAAGCTCTCGCCCAGTTCTTCTCATCTGGCATCCAGGGCAGAAAAGGCAGCAGACGCCCCTTGCACTGGCACTGCTGGGATCCTCCAGGCACCCCTGAAAACTGCACAGAAACAGTTTCTATCTAGGTGGTTAAGAGATCAGATATTCTAGACGATTCAATTAACTAACAACCTCTAGTATTTGGCAAAACTGTTTAGTCAGTTATCCTCACAGGTCCGAGAATCTTTACCCTACCCTTACCAATACTCTTTCTGTTCAAGCTGGTACAGGCAGCCAGGCCTGTCACTAAGGTTCAAGTTTCTGACTCTCAGTGCCAGAACATAATGTATTCCTGCAATGTGTTACTCACTCAGGTTAATAAAGTTCTTTTAAGCACAACACCCATAAGTAGCTTTATTAGATCACTCACTCATGTACAATCAGCTACTACGCAGGCACAGCACTGTCCTGCACAAGAAACAGTTTTGCAATACGTACAGGATTCTCTGTGCAATGAGGCTGGGTACTGCGAAGCTGCTAGGTCTGTGCTCCAAAGAGTAACGTGAAGTTCTCAGCTAGGAAACGGTTTGCATGTGTGCATGTGAAGATGCACACATACAGTCTTCATCTGCATCCTGACAGCAAACATCTTAAAAAAGCTTAGATGCGGCAGTCAAAATACAACTCAACAAGTCTTGTACTGGTGAAGAGAACTACCTGATAGCAATACATTTGATCTTTCTGTTAGCCAGAGGCATACACCTCTCCATGAGGTATCACTCCTATACCTCTACGATGATGGAATTCCACAACTCTCCCCAGCTTAGGTCAGGATCAAAGCTACCACCCCACATGTGCACTCCTAATCAATAGACACAGCTGGGACCGTCTCCTAGATTTGCTACAATTCAGATGTTTTTTCCCCTCCCACGACACCACACAATTTGTTTTGCCAGACTTGTCACTCCAAAGCTGACACAACTTCCTTAGGAACAATCAAGACACATTCCTACCTCTGTATCTGTCATCAGTAAGAGTTTTTTAATTCCCAAAGGTGTGTGTGCGTGAGGATGTCAGGGTATGTAACATAGTCCTTGTGTGGGCATTTACACCGTGCTCCCAACAATCACTCCCCATTCCCTTCCCCTTTTGGCTGCCATGCTTCCCTTAGGACGAGATACCTGAATGCATTCTCCCTTCAGTGAATTGCCAGCCATTGTTGTCCATCTGCACGACTACTGCGACTGCTTATCGGTCATCCTCCCTGTTCTGCTCTCCCCAGGCAGGCAGCAGGGCCACACATGACGTTCATAAACCTTAACACAAGCATGTTCGCAGTTTGCTGCCGCTAAGTAAGCACTGAGGCTAACCATGGCAGCACTGACCCTGGAGAGGAATGTGTTAGAACAGCAAGACTCACAGAAACACTATAACTATTGCTATTAGGCAACTGATATTGTACCAGAAACAAAGACGTCATCTAGAACTACAAAGCTCTAGTAACAGGGCTGCTGCAGTTGCAACGATCTATCAGAAAAACAGTCCTTTTGAGGTGGCTGTGCTATTTAATAAGCCAGCTGACGGCGGGACTGCACGTATCAGAGCTCATCTGCTTTTGCCAGCTAAGTAGCTTATCTAATAAATACACTATGTCACCTTACAAATCTTGCTTCTTCAGGATGATAAATCCTGTGACCTCACAAATGCAGAAGCCTTACAAAAGCAGACGAGGCACAA
Source organism: Chroicocephalus ridibundus (assembly GCF_963924245.1). Taxonomy (NCBI): domain Eukaryota; kingdom Metazoa; phylum Chordata; class Aves; order Charadriiformes; family Laridae; genus Chroicocephalus; species Chroicocephalus ridibundus. Next base: position 260,125 of record NC_086296.1, on the reverse strand, counting down.
AAAACCTCAAAGAAACCAACGTACCACTGACATACTGTAGGTAACAGCCTGGGGTAGGCCTCCTTCACATCAGGCCTGGATACCGCATGAGCGCCTCCAAACGTTATTTCAATGTGCTTTCAGTAACAAGGCTCTGTCAGAAAGCCTTTACCTAGAAATAACCCCTGTGCATGCTGTCTTTGGGTGTGCCACGTGCTGCGCAGCAGATTTTAGTCCTTGTTACATGGGACAAGCGAAAATGCCATGTCTTAACACCAAACAGCACAGACACAATACTTTTCATAATGTCAAACAATTATTAATCATGCTCATTTGGGAGCTGCTTTTTTTTTTTTTGGACAGTGTTCATGTTGAAACAAGGGGAAAGGATGGGCATATTTACAGTGAAAAGGAAAAAAAAATCTACTGTAAACTTTTTTGTTGGCCACAATCCCTTCCCCACTCCCCAGCATTTTCCAAAGAAGACTCTAGCTCCCCTTCCCACGTTCGCTCACTTCGTTGGCTCCTCCACCGAGTTCCCATTCTCCGCCCATATCAACCCTGATGCTGTGCAGCATGTGCTGGGTGTCCGCAGGGGGTACCACAACCCTGAGCACCAGCCAGAACATCACACAGGCACATGGCGCTAATGGAGGTGGATTGCTGCGCTTCAGTCTCTAACGCACATAATGAGATTAGCATTTGAATAGAGCTGATCAAGTTACCAGTAGCACTGAACCCTGGATGCATCAGATGCAAATGAACCACTATAAATTTTGCTCCTTTCTTAAGGGCCTTTTATATGCACAGCCAACACAGGAAGAACTGCAGTGGGGACAGACAGGGAAGTCTGTCTCTCACCATGACCTGGAGAAACCATACCAGCATCTTTTCTTAGATAAAGCTTTTTTTTTTTTTTTTAAACAGCATTTTTCCCCATCTTTTTGATGCCTCTTTTCTCCCAGGACTGTGGAAACATCAGGACATATTCTGGCATAACCTTCAGGGACAAAAACCTTCAGAATACCTTCATGTAAGTTATTGATTCTATCTGTTCTTAATTACCTGAGCAACTTCTGAAAGTCCTGCCAGCCTCCTTACGTAAAGGACGTACACTTTCCTGGTGGGAGGACAAAGGTGCTGTCTCCAACTGTATCTCAGTATCTCTGAAATGCTTGCAGTATTCTGCAGCATCTTAATCTTCTCACCTCCTCAGTCTCCCTGGAGGAAGATACAGAACACATCCCATTTAGGAAGAATCATCTTTAGGGTACTGCCTTGCATGATTAAATGTAAACCGCCTCATCCCCTCTGTATCTCAATGGATGCTCAATTACAGGGGAGTTTTTTCCATCTCTGTGCTGCAGGCAGGAACCCTGAAGGGTGGGGAAGGAGGCACAGTCAACTTGTGAAAATTAAATCTGCACGTCAGCAGGTGAGCCTTGGCACACACTGTCACCAGAAACCACAGTGAGAAAACAAGTCACAAGAGCTCGTCATTCCTACTAACATGGAGTTTTAACACATTCACAACATTTCCGCAGCTTCATAGCAGAAGAAATGACACAACCAAGATAACTCAAATGCAGTCATCTTATAGCTTTTAAGAGCATACTGCAAACCAGCTTTTTCTTGTGATAACTCCAGTTGACCTCTACATGCAATTGGCTCCAACTGCTTTCATTTCTCTGGACAAATTTGGCAGAAGAAACTAAGACATGTCAGCTCTCCAGACAACCCAACTGAAGTCCACGAAATAAGTGAGCATGATAAAGAGCACTCAAACTCATTCGCTTCCTGATACAAAACCCTGGATAGCTTTAATTGTACTCAAGCAAATTCTACATGTGCTAGAGCACACAGAAATTGCTATGTGGGTTGAGATTTGCAACAGGGAGTGACTTTCTGAAGTACAGCATTAGCAGAGATCAATTTATTATTCCAAATATTATTATTATTCACCAGCTGATAGTCACTTCTAGCCCCAGATATTTCTAACCATACTACAAGCTTTGTTAGGAAGTTTATACCTAATAGCATTCATTTATCCTATACTCATTCAAGAGAGCAATTTCTTATGCCATCTGCATTTATGCTAGCTCTTAATTGATCTTCTACTCATAGAAGAAGAGAACTGCTGAGACACTGCTCGAGACACTCATTTGTGGTTCCACTTTACACAGTGATTTCGAGGTGCAAGAAAGGAAAATACATGCACATAAGCATTAACTTGAATTGGAAAAATAATAGAACAACTCACCACCTCCTCTGTGAAGAGAAGAAGCCTTCACATCTCATCACTCCACCCACTCCCCATTACAGGAAACTCGTAAGGAAGTATATCACACTTGTAGCGTCAATCAGCTCCTTTTCCTATGGAGCTTGAATAGTTACAACTAGCTGCAGCCACACAGCACAGAAATTACTCCATGTCCCAGTTGCTTGTATGATAAAGCTGAATTAAATCAATAATAAAAGCAGTTCTTGCACACTACTTCTCCCCAGTGAACATCCGAACGTTTTCAGAAAGCCAGTGGCATCTCCCCATTTTGCTGATGCGAAGAGGGGCCCAGAGCCCACCTTGCTGTGAGCCACTCACCACACAGCCAACCAACATTAGCACAAGACCCATTTTAGTACCTGTGGCAAAAGCCTGAGCCATTTTTGAATGAAACAGGCTGGCTGCAGCCCCTCCATTGGAAAGGGCCTAGCCCTCCACCTCCCAGGCAGAGACAAAGCATGCTGCCCTCGCTGCCCCCTCTCCTGCCCCTGTCCCCCTGAGCTGTGAGCACAGCAGCACAGCTCTCTGCCACCCCCTCCGCTGCCTTCTCTGGCAGGGACCTCCTTAGCCAGCCCAGCTTTTGGCTGGCTGCTCCCCTAAGCAGCTCCAGCTGCCCTGGTCCAAGGGGACACGCTGGGAGCTCCCTCACCAAAGCAAAAACTCACCCAGGGAGATTTCAGTGCTGACTCAAAGGTGCTCAAAAGGTTACACTACCAAGGGAAATACGTGGGCGCAGCCACACCACCGGCCCTGCAGGGCAGGCACCCAAGTGTCCCCTCACACACACAGGCCCGCCCTGCCGCCAGGGCCCCGCTCCCGGGTAATCCCAGGAGCCCGGGCTGGGCAACCACGGCCCAGGGCCCTTCCCCTCGGGGCCACCCCTTAGAGGCCGGAACCCTGGTGCGAACAACCTGCTCCTCGGGTCTGGGCGCTCCCATCCTCTCCACAGCGCAGCCCCGCCTCAGGGCTGCATCTCCCTCACGACACCTCCGTTGCGTAGCGTTGAGCCCTCCTCAGGGCTGGGCCGCCTTCCGGATCGAGCCCCCTCGAGGCGCCGCTTCTCCTCAGGCCTGGGCCCCCGCTGGGTTGAGCCCCTCAGGGCGCGGCTTCTCCTCAGGACTGCCCCCCCTCGAGGCATGCCTTCTGCTCAGGGCTGAGCCCTCCTCAGGGCATGGCTTGTGCTCAGAGATGGCCCCCGTCAAGGCACGGCTTCCCCTCAGGGCTGGGCCCCCTCAAGGCATGGCTTCTGCTCGGGGCTGAGCTTCTCAGGGCATGGCTTCTCCTCAAAGCTGGCTCCCCTCTGGGTTGAGCCCCTCAGGGCACGGCTTCTCCTCAGGGCGAGCCCCTCAGGGCACGGCTTCTCCTCAGAGATAGGCCTCAGGCTCGAGCGTGCCCCGACGCCGCGCTCCGCCGCAGCCGCGGAGGCCCTGGGCCGCCCATCCCCGCCGCGGGAGGCAGCGCCGCCCGGCCCCTTCCCCGGGCGCCCCCGCCGCGAGCGGCGCGGCCCAGCCCCGGCAGCCCCTTGGGAGAGCGGGCCCGGACGGGGCGTCTGGGGAGAACAACCCCTCGAGAGGGCACTGTCTCACTTCCCAGAGCACGCTCAAGAACGACAGGGGTGTACAAAAGGAACGGTGTGTCCAGCCAAGGTAGGGCTACGCTGTGCGCAGCTTCACCTCGGTCCTACAGTTTAGCTCCTCAGTACATCACTCTTGTGCAAAACATTGCATTTATGATTAAAAAAAAAGGTCACTTAAGATGGATGAGAAGCTGAAGAAGAAATCGGATTTCTCCAGGATAAAGAAAGGTCACAATATGAAATGAACACTACACAACTGTGCAGAATGATGTGGTATATAAACTAAAACTCAGCACATAGCAAAAGATCTGGAACAGACACAAAGTCTAAGGTCTTTTATTGCATTTTATAGATCAAATATATCTTCAGTAGAGTCTCTTCTTTTAAAACACATAAAAGGAAAAAAATACATTCTTCATGTACACATGAAATACTGACCACGTAGCAGGGACCACATACCGTGCAAAGTATCAACACAGCTACACAGGACATCACCACCTTGGATGATTATCAGGCTTTTTCTACAGTAGAATAGGAACGAGTCAACATTTTTGCTTCCCTTCCACAGTGTTTTGTGGGATTGTGCAGGAAAGGTTTGTATTGTTTTTTTACTTTTTAAAAGTATTATAAAATCCTTGTATTGCATGAAAAACTATCAGACTCCACAAGCTTGGCATCTTTCACACATTCATAATCATAGTACAATTTTTGTTGTGATTGCAGCCCAACTCCAGAAATACAGGGAAAAACAGAAATAGATACAACCTGTAGAGAAAGGAATGAATCAGACTGATTGTTGCAATGTCCAGGAAACGTGTACCCACATGTACACACACATACACAAAACATGGAAGATAGCGAGGTGTGACTGAGCATCTCCTATTTATTACAGGTTTGGAGTGAGGGCACGGGGTCGCATGTTTCGCTTCGGCAGAGCATCTCTAGTTTCTCTCAGTATGGGATGTCATTCTGGTAGTACTGGATCATGTCATATGTCCTGCTCCTGGAGAAAAAAAGCAAAGCCAGAAGTAAGTAAAAGTTTAAAAAAACATTGCACCCATTGTCACAGAAACAAACATCAAGATCACAAAGAAACAAAACATGGGTGAAGGAAATTAGCTGCTAATCAAAACTAGCCCTACACGCTTTGAAGGCATTGTGAAGGCCCAGTTACTGTTTTGCACAGCACAAAACATCCTGCTCTTGTTTAAACTAGGTAAAAAAAAGTATTTCCATCCTTCTCAGTGTGGCAACAGCAGCATGGATCCTGTGTTTGGGTAAGCCAGAAGCACCTCACATTGCATTGGCAGTTTTAGGAGAAGGAAACACATAATGAATGAAGCAAGATCGTCAAGGCCACATGGAGACAGGATTATGTGGAAACAAAAGGAATCTTAATTAAGGAGAATACTAATAATGAAAATAAAAGTGCAGAGGAAATAACAGCATTAATAGCAGCATCTCTGATGAGTGACTGAACAAACACATCTAAGCCTTGTTACAGACAAATCATTATCCATGGGCAGAGCTTATTCAGGTCACAGACTAACCATGCCACAGGTAGAGAAGCTCAAGCTTATCGGAACTAAGCTGGCTCTGGACATTCAAACAGCAGTGTGACTGCCTTCATAACCTCCAATATTAATCTAAGACTCTGAGCAGATGCACCAGAACCCACTAGAAAATCCAATTCAGTTCTAGCAGGGCTGTATCTGAACCAGGGAGCCTTGCTGGTCACAAGCTGACCCCATATGGAACTACACAAGTTTGTCGTAGCCTCTCCAATATATCCCACAAAATCTGTATTATCTGGGATAACAATAAAACATGCACTTAAGATGTGTAAGTATTAAATTTGTTGTATTTAAAGTATTAAATGTAATAAAATTACTTTTACATGTAATTTCCTTTAAAAAGTTTTGCACAAGATACCGAATTATTTGTATACTTGAAGGGAAAAACCTACAGTTGATTGGCTAGCTGGTGATTAAGTTGATTTTTAAATTGCTAATTACTTGATAGAACTGATTATTCCATTCAGTATGCTATCTATTCAAGTAGATGACAAATAAACATGGCGCAACTACAAAGACACTAAAAAACCATGCTGCCAGTGTTCTCTATTTGAGGCATTTCCCCTAGCCAATATTATACAATAAGTAATGTGGTCTAGCAAAATGATTAATATTTTAATGTAGTATCAAGTCATGAAGAAAAAAATTAGTAGAAAGATTAGAACTCATTTCTAGAGAAGAGTCAAATACACTTTTGCACAGAATAACAGCTTTGAATTTCAGGAGGATATTCAGGCAACTTAACGCCTACAAGCAATTATAAAAAAAGATTTTGAAAAGTCACTGTAGTCCTGTTTCAGCTTCATTCTTACTCAGACCAATGGACCATGCATATTGTTGTTCAAGAAAATTTCTCCTTGCAAAAATCAATCTCCCTTCATTCTGATCAGAAGGCATGCTATGCCTCTTGCCATTCAATACCATTCTTCACTATTTATCCCTTTATTCATAGAGGTGACCCTACCCTATATAAAAGGAGACACCACAACTAGACATATAACCCTAATGGCACAGTTGGCCAGGCTCTAACATAGGAGCCACAATGCTTGACTCTTGGGCCAACGATTCACTCTGTGGAAATCACAGTGTCATTTCCAGACAGAAAATCTTTCCTTCTTTAGACTAGCCAGGCCTGCTATTTGACCAGCGTGGGCTTAGGCCTTCCTTCCCAACGTAAAAGGGAGGAGATGCAGCATGTTCAGAAGCAAAGCTGCTATCCTGCATCATCTAAATATCAACAACTCAAAAATGTTTGGTAGCTGACTGATAAAACTCTACTTTTCAGATCTGCCCAAAGCTTGATGACCTTCCTTCAGCTATAGGGAGAAGACATGCACAGATGCCAAACCTGTTGCTGAGGAAACAATTCTGGATGATCTTGATGATGAAAGTTGCAGCCTCCCGTTCAGTCATGTTGGGACTGAACCTGTGTCTATATGCAGAAAATCACAAAAAGCAAAAGTAAAATTAGTGATGTTTCCTTTGAGCACAACACAAACGTGCCTTCGTATAAGCTTAGACAGGTGTTGATTTCACTTGCTGCAAATACTTATTTCTTGTGTACCTCATGCAAATTATGTCATGTTTTAATAAGCACTAGCCATTAGTCTTGTAGCGAAGACTGAGGCTGTGAGCTTTTTGTCAGTCTAATGGTAACTCTAGGAACAGCAGATCCCTCTTTTAGGCAGTTGCTGCTTTTAAAATATCTTTGTACCTAGTAGTGCCCTTGAACTCCAGCTATCATACTTTATGTATATGCTTATCTTTAAGAAGTTGAAGGAAGTTATATGCAGGAAATGCTGAGTTAACTCTGCTCATTCTGGAGCTATCTCTGGAGGCATAAGCCTGAAGGGCTGTTTAAAGTGTCATATTAGAATTTGTATTTGCCTAAGCTATTGGGTATTACAACATAGTGCCATTCAGTACTGCATTATCTGTAAAACAAGTTTTTAAGATGCTGTTCTTCAGAGCCCAACACCATTTCAGAGGACATAAGACTCTGCAACACGTTACCTCTCAATTACAGCAGATCTTACAGCCTTATTTGTTAGTCCTATGAACTTAAAGATAATACACGTACTTGCACAATCATTGAACAACTTGAACTTAATTCTACAAAAAGGCCTCTGGAATGCCTACTTTCTGAGATATTCTATGAATAAAAGTTACCATTTTTACAACATTAAGACATTTAAGATATTTGAGTAGCACGACAGTTATACTCACTGCACAAGTTATGACAGTATACATTCTGTGAAGAACGTATGAACATTTTCCAGTTCATACATATGCTGACTTACTTCAACAGCTTGATTGTCTGCCCTCGGAAACAGGGCAGCCCTGTATCCAACATTAACGTAACCAGTGAGACTACAGCATCCATGTAAGGCCTAGAGAAAAAGAGGACAAGAAGGTTACGGCGCTCAAACTTCTACATCCATAGTAGGTAAAGGACGCAAGCTGAGGAGTTAAACAAGCTGGATCACACCTTTTTCTGTAATTAAATCAACACATATAATCCTCTTACATTTGCTGGTGGAGCTACGCCATTGCTTGCAATCTGTCACTGACTACAAGATACTCAGAATGCTGTAAAATGAACAGTCTCAAGGAGGATTATACAACGCAGTGCTTTAGTAAACACAATTTCTTTGGTATCAGAAAGGTGAATCAGTGCATCAGAACAGTATAAGAGGCTGAAATCAGCAATACCACAGTAAAAGATTATCTTCTAATCCTAATTACTCCATGTAATTCTTTGCTACATCAGCCCAGCTTCCCTTCTCCTTCCTCTCCTCCCACTTAGAACATTTATTAGCTATCAAGCTATTACTCTACTACTTGGGTGACATTTTTGTCTTGACACAAAACTTTCTCCAGACTGCTCCCCCTCAAGGAACCGAGTTGATCTTGACTCCAAGACAGCCCCTTCTGGGGCTACTAGCTGAAGAAACTTTGATTCTGTAAGGTAACATCAATAATACTTTATACTCATGATAGAATTAGCTTTTACCTAGACTCTACTGTACTGTCATAGAATCACAGAATCATTTAGGTTGGAAAAGACCCTTGGGATCATCGAGTCCAACCATCAACTCCACTCTACAAAGTTCTCCCTTACACCATATCCCTTAACACCTCATCTGAACGAGTCTTAAACACATCCAGGGATGGTGACTCCACCACCTCCCTGGGCAGCCTATTCCAGTGTCTGACCACTCTTTCCGTGAAGAACTTTTTCCTAATGTCCAGCCTAAACCTACCCTGCTGCAGCTTGAACCCATTCCCTCTTGTTCTATCGCTAATTACCTGGGAGAAGAGACCAGCACCAACCTCTCTACAATAGCCTTTCAAGTAGTTGTAGAGAGTGATGAGGTCTCCCCTCAGCCTCCTCTTCCTCAAACTAAACAGTCACAGCTCCTTCCATCGCTCCTCATAAGATTGATTCTCCAGGCCCTTCACCAGCTTCATTGCCCTCCTCTGCACTCGCTCCAGCACCTCGAGATCTCTCTCGTATTGAGGTGCCAGAACTGGACACAATACTCCAGGTGTGGCCTCACCAGTGCTGAGTACAGGGGGACAATCACCTCCCTCCTTCTGCTGGTCACACTAGTTCTAATACAAGTCAGGATGCCATTGGCTTTCTTGGCCACCTGGGCACACTGCTGGCTCGTGTTCAGCCACTTGTCAATTAGAACCCCCAGGTCCTTTTCTGCCAGGCAGCTCTCCAGCCACACTTCCCCAAGCCTGGAGCGATGCGTGGGGTTGTTGTGGCCCAAGTGCAGGACCCGGCACTTGGCCTTGTTGAAGCTCATACTGTTAGCAGTGGCCCATGGTCCAATCTACCCAAGTCTCCCCGTAGAGCCTCCCTATCCTCATGTAGATCAACACTCCCGCTTAGCTTCGCGTCATCTGCAAACTTGCTGATGATACACTCTATGTCCTTACCAAGGTCATCAATAAAGATGTTAAACAGAAATGGTCCCAACACCGAGCCCTGAGGGACACCACTTGTGACCGGCCGCCAGCTGGATTTAACTCCATTGACCACCACTCTTTGGGACCGCCCATCCAGCCAGTGCTTGAGCCAGCAGATCGTATGCTCATCCAGGCCATGAGCCGCCAGTTTTTCCATGAGAATTCTATGGGGGACAGTGTCAAATGCTTTTCGACAGTCTAGGTAGACAATGTCCACAGCCTTTCCCTCGTCCAATAATCGGGTCATCTTGTCATAGAAGGAGATCAGGTTCGTCAGGCAGGACCTGCCTTTCCTAAACCCATGCTGACTAGGCCTGATCCCCTGCTTGTCCATCATATGACCTGTAATGGCACTCAAGATGATTTGCTCCACGACCTTCCCTGCTACCGAGGTCAGCCTGACAGGCCTATAGTTTCCTGGATCCTCCTTTCTGCCTTTTTTGTAGATGGGTGTTACATTTGCTACCCTCCGGTCCATTGGAACCTCCCCAGTTAGCCATGACTTCAGGTAGATAATGGAAAGTGGCTTGGCGAGCACATCTGCCAACTCTTTCAGCACTCCTCGGAGTCCTGTCCTCCTCCTGCCCACATGCAACATCCTCTTCATGTAGATTTATTAGTGCTCCTGCATGTTAAAGCAAACCTTGTTTGCTTGGTGTGGTGCAAGATAAAGTTGCAGATCTTTACGGTGACTGGCTGGCAATCACAGCTGAAGAGCTGAGCTACCAAAACCCCTGCATATTTTATAACAGAAAATTGTAGCACTTTTTCACACCTCCTACCTAAGTAACTCTACCTGAAATGGTGATTAATGTGATTGTCCTACTTGGGAAAACTGGAAAGATTTTGATTCTCCTGCATTTTCTTACCGCATACTAAATTGTGTAAGGAAATGTGTGTAACAACACATTTGTAAATTGAATAGAAAGAAAAATGTGTAACATCATATTTATGCATTGAATATGTAAACTTTTCAATATAATATAAGAACAGAAAGAAACCCCACAAAGTTAGGCTGTAAAATTGCAGGACTATTAAATTGTTTCAAAGTTTGCAAGATGTACCAGGACAGTCTGACAGACTCAGACCCCTTACAGACAAGTCATTTATCTTCTCATTTGGTTTTAGGCATGCAAGCACTTCCACTTTTGAGCAGTTAAGAACACCTTACCTGACTGCCAGATAGCCTCTAACACACATCTCCATAAACCATTTGAATGGAGTTGCCTCCATTTTTCCTCCCATTATCATCACCATCTCATCAGTCAGCTTAATGTCAGGCTCCCAGCCCAGATTTCCACCAGGTGAGCTTTCAAACATGAATCCAAAATCTGTGCACAAAAGATAAGGTGCCTCATAAACTTTGCTGATTAACTGTGTGCTGTTAAAGCTTACGGAAGAAAGGAGAAGTGGATTTTGCATATTAATATCTAGTTTTTCTACCAACATTTCAATTCCAACTGGAAAAAAGCTTTGGTGAACTGTAAGAACACCAACAAAAGAATCATCACCATGACATTAGACTAGATTTAAGAATGATTACCTCATATAAAAACTCCTTGCTGAAACATCTGTGCAGTTCCAGAAAGGCAAAGCTAAAGCAGAGGTTACAGCCTCACACAATTTTATAAATTTACTTGTCAAATCTAATTCATCCTCAGACAGTGATGAAAGAAACTCAAAGATACATTTATGTACTTATATATACACACATGTATATATGTATGTATGCATGCATAAGTATGTATATATGCATAACCCATACATATGTGTGTACGGATTCCTGAAGCTGGCAAAACTTTGCGAAGCCAAATTTACACAGAAGCAGCCAGCACAGATACAATACTGAACAGGCATGAAAAAATCCCATGTATATTTACAAAGCGTGAAATCAGTATATGCATTGATCTCAAAAGGGAAATGGCTTACTGTCTTCTAGGAGCAATACTTTACAGGGGAAGGAAAAGGTAACTACTGAAATTTGAATGTGGATATGACTGACCAATATGAATGATGTGTCCCTTTTTGTCCAGCATGATGTTGCCATTATGCCTGTCTTTAATCTGGAGCAGAAACAGGAGAAGACTATATGCCGCCATACTGCGGATGAAATTATAGCGAGCCTGTACAAACAAGAAGTTAAAACAAATCAGAGAACTTAGAGAATTTAGTAGCTGACCCATCCCAGGAGCAGATACAGCTGAACAAAGTTTTTTTCGTTTTTTCCATTCACGAGTAGTTTGAAGCAATGTTCAATGATATTCTCTATAGATCTACAGCTGCAGTAACTTCTTTAGCTAACTCACTCATAGCTAAAAATGGATTATCAACATCAGAAACCAGATGCAGCATTATGGCAGTCATTATGCAATTATTTGTCATTATTTCTTAGAGCTAGAATGTCTCAGTTGAGATTTTGCTGTGCTTGCCAACTGATATTTTACCTTCTGGAATGCAAGGGTAGACTCATCTCCATATTGCCTTGTAAAGTAATCATACATCCCAAAGTCTGTCTGCCTGCCCAGCTGGTCACGGGATGTGCAGTCAGGAATGCATTCAATAACACCACACTGAAGGGGAAGAGCAGAAACAGGTCTGTAAAGCACGCTCCCAACATATATTTTGCTCATGGCTTTTGGCAGTTATACAGGTCCCCTGGGAAATGTGGGGACGCCTATCAATCACTGAATACAGAATTTCTAGTTTATTCATAAAAAAGCGTATATCCAGTTTTTTAGGACTTCCACACAACATAAGACGAGCTCTGTGACTTTCCACTGACTTGCATGACGTAGTCCCAAAAATCAAACAACAAACATGAATAATCACAAGCAGCAAAAATTCAGAGTCAAAAGCTTTAGAAAAGCAGAAAGCAGGGCAGCAAAGACTCTTTCTGTCGCTGGTACTCCAAATATTTGGCGTAAGTGATGTGGGGAGTATTTCCTTGCAGTATGGAATTTTTATGTGCGGTGGAAGAGAAACTCTTTTTTATCTAGGAACTATTTTCTACAGCAGTACAGTTAATTGCCCACTTACCCCAGGAGCTGTGGCCACCACTCTGTATGGAAACACAAAAAGATCCAGGCCTACCAGCTGAAATATGTTCTTGAAGAGATCGATGATTTGTAAAGCTAACATGTCCTGTTATACAAGAAAAAAAATTGCACAAGCATTACAGGGGTTATGGATCGTAAGTCAGATTACAAAAATACACTGAGGAACTCTGAAGTGAACACCAAGTTACCCCAGCAGGTCTGCAGATGTGTGCATGTGCACACACTGTGGCTCTGGGGGACATCAAAGAGGGAAAAAATAAATGCTATTTAAGTGAGTAGTAAGCAACATCGAAGATACAACTACTGACCTATGAAGAACAAACTTTTCCATCACTCTTTGGTAAGAGGGCTCCTAATAACTCTTAGGGATAATAGCTAGCATTCCCTCTTAATCAAAAACAATCAAACTTCAATGTACAGGATATGACCTTGGAAGTTACTGCTATATTACCAATAGTTCAATCGAAAAATAAACTCCGAAAAAGAATTTTAAGTCATGCAAACTGTCTTGAAAGGATGGCCTTTGTTTCGAAACCAGAATTTCTGTAGTGGTACAACACAGTTCTCTCCCTCAGTCCATAAAAAGTGGAGATTCTAAAAGTTCCAAAGAAAAATATTTCTATACTAAAATTATTTTCTTCTTACATATTTTCACCTACAAATCTGTCTTCTACAACTGCAAAGCCTGATTGATAGCTTTGTACCTGTCTGCAGTCATCGCCCACTTTAAAGATAGCTGCCTGCCAACAGATTTTCTTACTGTCCACCCCTTCTTCTGCACTTTCATCTATGGAATCAGAACGACAACGCAGACCTGCAAGAAGAGTACAAAGCAAAACCCAGACACAGACTTTAATTAGCAACTTTATCTGCAGTCAAACACACAACATTTCACTGTAGGTGCACTATAGATATTTCTGCCTTGCAAGGTGAATACCATAAGATGGTTCCTTTTGTCTACTGGAACATATCAAAATATTGTTCATGATTTACCTGATTTTTGCCTGAATTGCATTAAGCTAGCCAGCTAAAGTACCCCACAAAATTTATTATGAGAAAAAACTGCCAAAATCTGGAGTTTGCTACAGTCTAAAAAACAGAAAGGCAATCAATTTATATGTTAAAATTTCTTCAAGGTACTATGTGGCTTGCTTCCTGGGACTTTAGAAAAAATTGCAAAAACAATGGATTTAAGTTTTCAAAATTTTCTTCTCTCTTCCTTTGATGCAGTTTCATTTCTGAGCTGAACCATTGCAGATAAAGTTCAACATGTAAATAATTTTACTACAGTAGTAGAGGTCACTAAAAGCAGGAAAGTTTAAAGGAATTGCTGACACTTAATTAGTGGTGTCAATGATTAAGACACAGTTACTAACCTTCTTTTTCAAGCTCACTAACTCCACATCGCTTCACTTTAAATTTGGCCAGGTAGGGTGCTTTTGCTGCACTGAATTGTGGTAAAAACAAAGATAATGATGAGCGCAAGTTAGCAAAACAAGAATTTCTAGAAAAAAACCCACTTAATATCATGAATTAACTTAATGGGAGAATAACAAGTGCATGGTACCTCTGCATAGGAGTTCCTGATTTGTAATCAATGTCCAGAACGATAGCTTCAGGATTGCTGGGCAAGTAACAGCCTGCAAAATGGAGCAGAGAGCTAAGAACAAATCCACTGGCTAGTGCGACAACGCAAGCTGGAGAAATTCTGATGTTTAGCATCTATAACTTCAGCACACAGTTTTGAATTAAATAAAATGTTAGAGATAAACTGGAGATTACAGTCTGTGAGCCACGAAGGATGCAGTATATCCTTTGCATTAGCGAGTGACTGGCAGAAACAAATACAATACAGTTTTGAACTAACACTGCAGAATCTGTACCACAGAAATGTACAGACAGAACTTCTCTTACGATAGTCCCTAATAAGATGTGGCAGCATGTCCCAGTGCACTAGGAAGGGCCCTTAGCAACCAACACATGGTAGGAGAATGGAGACCTGTTAGACAGAGAGCAGGAAAAGCTGTAATCAAATTCCATTTTAAAGAGAAGATTCAGATTGGGAAAACATATGTTCAAGGTTTGAAAGGGCCTTCAATGACATTTCAAGGGGAATGCCTGATGGAAGAAAAAGGAGAATGAAACAAACTGGATGTGCTCCACTCTTGAGATAACATGACTTCTCAAAAGCGCCTCATCTTTTTTGAGAAGAGGGTGGTCCAAAGAAAAAGAACTTATTTATTTTCCCTCTTCAGACATATATTTCTGCTTTGATTCATGGTGTGCATTATGTAACTTGCTCTTGGGCAAGTTTTGATGCACCATATAGAAATTACTGGGTGGGTAAAAACAATGTTTCTAGAGAGAAACAATCCAACTGTGACAGAAAAACAGCCACCACCAAAATGGAGAGCTGCCACTTGCAGAGGTTTTAAGGTTTGCTTGCAGAATATTCAGTACTCATATTCAACACAAAAAGCCCACTATATTATAGGATTAAATCACTTCTTACCAGGCTGCACTTTCACCTCAGATAGCGCACTCAAACAAGCTTTTTTTCTTTCATCTCCTTTAGGGAATGGCCTAGAAAGACGAATGATATTTTATTTACCTGCATACTATACATTACTCTAGGTACTAGCCTCAAATTTGTTTCAAACTTATACAACCTTCACTAAAAACGTTTCTTCCTCTAATGACAAAGATCTCTTACTTGCACCACTTCTAGGGAACTTGCAGGCTCAGTACCCAACCAGAACATTTTCTATTTTAATGAACGTTATAGTCTTTTCTTTGTAGATTTAACACTGATTTGACATACGGGTTGTTGACAAATGCAAACAGCATAAGAGATGTGAATGGAATATATGAAGGCTCTTCCTTATACAGAATTTGAGGATAATTATACCTTTGTAAGCCCCTCTTTAGTTATACCAATACAATTTTCCCTTGTGGAACTTATTCTAGAATAAAAACATCGCTAACTAGAAAAGGACAAGCCGGCAAAATGCCTATGCAATTACACGGCTAATTTGTTCACACACTTAGCATGAATGCAGGTGTCAACTGAATAATTGGTAACACGGTTAACGATTGGTACGTACAATTACCCAATTTGCACAGGCACTTGTGTTAGCCATCTATTGAAGTCAGTCACACAGCTGCGTGCTCACCTGAAGTAGCAGCATGCAACTGAAAGGTATTACTTATGCTCTAGTTTTAAGGAGTACAGCAGATTACTGAAGCAGCAACATAACACGTAGGATAATGAAATCATCACAGATGATACATTTATTCATTTATGCCATCTACAAAGCAAACAGCATCTCCTCTATGTTGTTTTTACATTGGAGATGCACAAAAACCAGATTCATTTTAAGGCTAGGGTGCAAAATGCAATGCTTTCAAAGCACAATTATTATCAGTCACGTAATTATGACTTCACATTAACAAACAGTGGATTGATTTTATTCTAAATATCAAGATATTCAGATCCTAATGCCCCCTCTTTAACTCATCCTACTGGGTGAAAACATTTTAACATGCACATAGAAGGCACCTAATATTTTATTGTTTCTGTGATGTAAGCCTGATGCCCTTATAACTGGTGATTTGCAAAGCTTCATTTTAAAGGAGCTATGTTCCAGGAAATACATTTTATATGACTTTCAAATACTTTTATACACCAGAGAATGTGTTAAAAATATGCAATGAAACCACACTTACAGACTTAGAGCTTGTGTGCTGAGCTGCTGCCATCCACTGGCAAGCTTTATAAACGTTAAATTACGTATCTTACTGCAGTCTTTACAGTGAACAGTGACAATCTCTCTATGAGCAGGACTTGCAGTTTTAGGAGATCAACAATCCCGTGTGTATGACACCAAATCTTTCTCCATAGCCACAATTTATGATTGAAGGAAGAAGACTTACATATGCAAAAAGAACAATCGTCTTTGTATTACACTGCACAATGAAATCTCTTTGCAAAGAGAAATGACAATTAAATGGGAGTTTCAGCAGAAGGTAACCCATTTATCTATGCATGAGGTTTTTTAGGTTTGTGGTGTGTTTTTAGTCTGTTTGTTTATTTCATAACTCCACACAAATATTGATAACAAGTTATAATATGCAAGAAAATGACAGTCAATTTGGTAGACCTAAACAGAGAAGTGCTGTTTTTCCTGCCTGAACCAATCTCTGCTTACTTTTTGAGGAGGACATTGGTAACATATACAAAAAGCCAATGCATGATGCAGTGTGATAACTAGACTGATGGGATTTCAACTAGGACAGGAGGACCGATTGCTTTACCAATTCCATTACTTTTCTGTGGAACCTCATTCCACTATTACCAGCCACAATGTATTTGATAAAATCAGATTAAAAACTAAAGTTCAAATGCCTAATTATCTACTTCCAGAATAAAAAGTTATAGTTGTTTCAGACAGACTGCTAGCTCAGAGTTTAAGCACTGAGATCAGGGCAGGTATGAATTATGTCTAAAAGTCAAAGTAAAATCAGCCTTTCCATCCTACTACAACTCTTAAATTACATTTAAGAAAAAAAATAATCCATTTCTGATCATGTAAGTAATTAATTCTGTTTTCAACACTATCCCAATACCCCTAAAAACAACTTAGCCTCTTAATCAGGATGCTGGTAATTAACAGAACAGTAAGCCCCAAAGAGTGCAATTTCTGAATTACAATACTTACTTGATAATGGCTGAAACATTGGTGATTTTATTAAAGAAATCAAATTCCCGTTGGTAGAATTCCTTGGCTGGGCCAGATAATGAGCCAGTTATTTCCTCTACTAGCTGCTCCAGAAGTTCCCCGATGTCAGCTGCATGTGAAAAAGGAAGCTTTTGTGTCAGTGGCTTATTTCAGAAAGCTAAATGATATGGGTGATGGAAAGAGACACCCCCAGATAGCATTCAGAAAAGGTACTGATGCAAATATTGTCACACATCTTTTGACGCATTCTATCAGGTAGAACGCTTATACAGAATGGGCCCTACCTCTACAGATAAAAGAGAAGTTCCTAGCTAAAAGGATTCCTCCTGCCACGAGAGAAGCAGGAAGGAGATTTAGTCTCAACTGAGACAAGGAAAGGAGTCAGGCCAGATTATATTTTTAAAGCACTCACGATCTTTTTGGTGTCCTTCTTCATCCAGGTAGATATTAGTTTTCATGTTCCAGATGAACTGGTGAGCCAGGAGCTGGGATTTGGCAGCTGCCCACAGGATGTATTCTCTAACATAACCCATCTGCAACCATATCCAGCCCAGTAAGTATCAAAGATGATCACAACTCTAGCAGACTCGATTATTACTGCTTCTAATAGCTATTCTTTAAACTCAAAAATATTTAATGAATGGAAAGAAGACCTCTGCACTCTCATTCACATTGCCAATAAGACCTTTGAAAATGACAATGTATTTTAACAGGTAGCGAATTGTCGTGAACTGTTTTCAACTTTTATTATTGACCTATTCCATTATTCTAACCAACCTTCTTTCTGCTTCTGTGTCATTTTCTATCTGTTCTACTTGGATTTCAAATCTCTTTGAGTTTAGGGCATTTTCTAGTTTCTGTACAAGGCACAGTGGAATAGAGACACTCGTCTTGCTTGGCGTAACCAAATGCTCCTGTAATGCCAGAAATCTAGACAGCACCATACAGACTGCGCACTTTAGTGGCAAGAACTGCACGTGCGGGCACTGTTCCTCAGAAATTCTAGAAAGTAAGAACAAACTTACAAAGGAAGTTTAAGCGTACAAGGGAATCCTATTAATTCCAGAAGTTGCATTCTCTTTCCTCTACTTGCGGCTACTTCTGTAGTCTGTAGAGGTTTATATGTTTGACTGATATTATCAGACAAGACGTCTGATGTTCATGCTCTGCATTGCACAGGACACTTATCTATGCAAAGTTCTCAAATAATAACTAAATACAGTTACCTACACTACTGACTAGGGATGTCTTCACCTGAAAAGAAAGCACTGACCAGAGCTCACATACCTTATGGGCAGATAACAACGATCTCACATTAATGAACTCTGAACTTTGTCATCAAGCCTTACTTCTGTCTCCTGCAAGATGAAGCTAAGATCCAATTTCATATACATGATGGAGCATACGACACCCCTAGATGTCTTCTCTGGTTAACTCCACAGCAAAATGATTAAGGATAGTGATTTAATTTCACTACTGCTTGTCTCATGCAGACCTTCAAAAGCTTTATTCAGGTAAGAGTCCTCAGCTGGGGTTTCCCATAAAAAAAATTCTCTTTCCTGACAGATGAGCTACATAACCTCTGGTTTCTCAAGTTTACCTGTGCATAAGAGAGGTGTATCCAAAGCAAGCCAGCCTCTAGAGACAATAATTTTTCCACTATGTATTAGATATAGGACAGTATTAAGCAGCATTGGTTTAAGCTGAAATTTTGTCTGATTTGCAGTTTTAAGTGTAAAAGCCGCTTTAAAAATCTGTTTTGTTCATACACAGCTGTTTCACATCCTCACCTTGTCATACCGAAGTGCCTGAACAATCTGTGGAATGTAGAATAAAATGGCATCCTGAAAGAGAAAAGATGGCAGGGTTTTTACTGTTATTGTTTTTGTGGTCGGAAAGAAAGACAGGTCACATGCACAAAGAAAAGCTCCCTTCGGTTAGCTGATGAACAAAATTCCACTGCCTCTTTACTTTAAACTACATATATGCCACCTCCTCAAATCAAAGTATTTTTCTGTCCTGTTACTCCCTTAAAAAATATCATTAATAATCATGTCTTTTACACTCCTCCTATAAGTCTGACAAGTGCTAAAAATCCAGCCTTCTGCTGCTTTAGAAGAAACACCTTTCCACTGACAGAAGATTCGAAAGGAATGATTTGAGAAGAGCAATCTGAAGAATTCAGCTTAGCGTGATTTACGACAAAAAAGTTGCCAGTACACGAGTGTTATGTGGGACAAATAACTTTAACTTTTCATCCCAATCTATTCACATTCTGCAATGTGATGTGCCCATTTATCATACATGCCTCTCCATGGTACTAAAATGAAGCCTGTGGCCATAATGACTAGGGACATTACTTTACTTGCAGTGTTAAGGGTCCCTTGGAACTCACCGGAGGAAAAGATCGTAGGACTTTAACACCATATTGAGCTGTTAGAGGATGAGGTGGATACATGCTTGAAAAATAGGAAAGGCCAGTCGGTGGATCTGTTGGTGCCCAGCACAGAACATGACTGAGCTCAGGTGCATCAGCGTCAATTGTATGCCAGGTAACCAGGTACTGAAAAAGAAGGTCAGACACATTAGGATTTTATAGCACTCAATAATGTCTAAGTAATACATATCAGACAGTAATGCTATAATTGAGTTCCACTAGATCATACTGTGTTAACTAAAGACTGTATTTTCCAATATATCTGAATAAAACAGGCACACTGGGGCCCTGTAACAGTATAAATATTCACAAGTACCTTTATCGCTTCAGGAACATCACTAACAGCTCCTGGATCCAACCGAACCAGACGGGTCACTTCTGTTCCAATAGCTTCAGTGTTCTTAAATCTAAGTATAACCAGGAATACAAAACCATTAGAAATTTTTGACGGCCTCTTCTATTTATGTGAGGATGAGGACAGCAAAAGGCAGAAAAGCATATGCTTAATAAACAAAGAGTCCAACTATGAAATAATGCACACTGAGGGACCAATATGCTGTCAGGAACAACCAGTCCTCACCCAATGCTTTTGTATAAACCACTAGTATTTTAGCCCGCTTTTAGATTCTTGGCTGAAATATACTGTCTGGGATTCTACAGAAACCAGCGTGCAGAACTCTGCTTGGCAAAAACTATCACTGTTGTAAGGGGGAAAGAATTTCCTTTCCCTTCTGGAGCCGACTATGCTAATTCTCCTATAATACTTATTAAAGTGCAAGCCAATATATAGCTAGAACACTTCATCCAAAGCTACTTTAGCACTGTTTAAATGCTGTGCCTGCTAATGGGTTAAAAGCTATTGAGAACCAAGCATGATTTCTTCTGAACAAAACACCATCTAAGTGTTAGTGAAGAATGGGTGGCAGGAAAGGAAGCTGGACTCTGCTAGAGCCTGAGCCAAATGAGTATATTAAGTAATATAGTTATTTTAATTTCAAAGGTCTCAACCAGGTATGAAAGTATGCAAGGGGGCTGTAAACAAGAGCGAGTTCCATCAGTACTTACAGTGTAAGTACTCGCCCAACTCCAAGGCAGCAGTAATTACACCCGTTCTCTGTTCAAATATCTCACCTGGTAGGCAGCTGTACAGCAAGATGAGGAGAAATGCTCCAAGCCAGATTTACATTATCCTTCCATTGCTTCTCACTAAGACTGATATACTTAGACCTC
This sequence comes from Chroicocephalus ridibundus, assembly GCF_963924245.1. Lineage (NCBI taxonomy): Eukaryota > Metazoa > Chordata > Aves > Charadriiformes > Laridae > Chroicocephalus > Chroicocephalus ridibundus. The sequence continues at coordinate 239,275 of NC_086296.1, read as the reverse complement.
CAGTTTGCTACACTGCTCTCTCCAGTCTGATCCAACTCTAGCTCAGGGGAAGACAGTGGATTGTACCATGTGATTAAGCGTTCAATCTCAGTAGCCTGAGGGAAACGGGGAGGGGGGCGGGGGGGAAAAAGAGAGAGAAGTGTTTTCTGGAAGAAGAAAAAAAACACTCCCAAATTTCATACTTTAGTTTATGTATCCTGCAACAACAACAGGGTCTTAGAAATTCATACAGTTTCCGCGTTCTTCTGATGACCCACCAGCAACGACAGCAGCAGTGTTCTTCGCTTCATGTAGTACTTGTGTAGCTGCGTACCTCTGTTAGTCTTCTTAGACATTCCTTGAGAAAAGGATAAAAATAGTTTTCAGTGGCTTTTGTTCAGTATGTTAAATGGTGCTTTCAAACTGTCCACACCTGGCAACATTAATACACAAGAACAGAATAACCATAGAACACTTGTAAATTTAGGTAAGAGTGACTTCAGAAAGTCAGCACTGCAGCTACTCATTGTACCATTGTTCTCTGAACACATGGAGTACAACAGGCTACAGAGATATCAATTTAGCAAGTACTGCATTCACTTTAGAAACACAACAGCCTACTAAAAAGAAAGAGCACATAGTTTATAACTGTACAAAAACACAGTCCACAATCTAATGTCACTCTGCTGCCCCCAGAAAGCACTAGGGGCATGTTTGCACAAACAAAGCAGTTTTCCTACAGGATTTCAATACATCTTGATTTTCAGTCTTACTTCTTCTGCACTAGAGAACTGAACATTCTATCAAAAACACCCAGCTAATTTCAGAAGTCTGCTGCTTGCTACCAGTGAGACTTTTTCCGCCCCCTCTCTAAAGTTTGGCGCTGGTAATTAAATACCCCACCAGAAGAACAACAGCCAATATTAAAGGTAAATATTGACTTCAAGTAATATCCACATATAAAATATGCTATAAAGTTGTCTGCAATTTTAGGTGGTTACCATCAAAAAAATACCTGATTTTTTAGATATGGTTGACATGCCACTGGACAACGGGTAAGTATTTATCCATCCTTGTGTAGCCTGTTGCCGAGATCCAACGTTGATATCCAGGTTGCTCCTGGTGTCTTGATTATCTAACAACAGAGCACAGATCTGACGTAGAACACAATCAAAGAAACAACAAGCTTTTGAAACGGCACACAAAGGAACTCACCAGGCGGCACGAGTTGGCTGGCTGTCAGATACTTCTTGTCTGAGAACATCGCTGTCCAAAACTTGATCAATATGCTGATATCCTCACGAAGCCTCTTTTCCCCTTGCGTAGGGAACTTCGAGGGACAACTTAAAGAAATCACAGAAATAACGTGATGCTGAATGTATTAGAAAAAAACAAAACCCACACAAATCTAATCAAGTCATATTTCTTATTCTGACCAGAATCTACAAGGATGAGAGTACACATCACTACGTTTTATCCTCATTGCTTTATTCTGTCTGACTGAAGAGTACAATCTTCTTACTACAAGTGAAAATTAAGCAGCAGTCTGTCAGCATCTTGGATTCACCTGAAATTTAGTATTATGACTGACTGACCGCCTCACATTCAGACATTCCTATCAATTATGTTCTTTTCTGTTGTGCCCATGTCAAACGTTGAAATCAGATTCAGTGTGGGTGTATTTTCAAAACAGCGAAACTACATTTTCAGCCACGCACTCTGTAACAGCAATTCTTTAAATCTTATAAATTTACATACAGTTTTGAGCATTGAATAAACACCAAAATAAGGAAAGACAGAAAAGAACAGAAACGATCCTGAAGGTACTACTTTATAAACCTAACATAATAACTGAAACTTATATCTAAGCCTTTCTGAGATGGTTTATGAACTACACAAAAGCACAAGGAAAAGAAAAGTTTCTGTTAAAATGGGTGAAAAAGGAAAGGAAGAAGTTAAATCACTAGAAGAGAAAGACAGCTGCTGCTTTGAAGTATCACAGAAGGTTCAGGAAATCACACACACGCTGCCAGTGAATAGTTGCAAATAAAAAAGTACCTGAAATAATCAAAGGCAGTTGAATAAATCTTTTCTCTCAAAACGTTTCGAATAGTTGCATTTGGAACCACATCAGCATGCAGCAAAGACAACCCCAGAGTGAGTAACCTAATAAGCAAAATAAAGAATGAAAATTTTGGCATTCCCAAAATGGTGACCAATGCAACACTACACAAACCACAGCTATAGCTGTAACTCAGTTCAACTCATTGAAAAGTGTCTGTTTCACAGCTCTTAGCAAACTGTTTTCATTATTGTCAGTCTGTTCCTAAAGCTGTAACTACTGAACCACAGGAAGTTCAAGCCTTCAAGTCACAAAAAGTGAAAACAATTAATGGAGCAAAATTATCCCCAACTGATACACTGACCGGATTCACAATGTGGGCAACTCACTATATGAAATTATCCCATGAAGTCTTCTGAAGCACTAAAAATTACTTTCAAGGTAGAGTTAGCTACCTCTACTTTGAAAACACAGCTCAGACTCTACACAATTCCAGGCTTTTAAAGGAATTTTCACCGCTTGAAGCCAAGGAGAAGTTATACATTTCACGTTTAGTTTCTTCCTCCCACCCTTTTATAACCTTATTTCTTCCACCAAGGAAAAAAAAACAACAAACCACTACTCACTTAAATCGGGGTCCAATTGCTGCCACATGCCGATTCAAACTGCCTTTCGCCCCTCCAGTGTTCAACGAAAGAGACCGCTGGAGCAGGCTGGAGAAGATCTCTATTTGGTCAGAACTGCAGTATTTGGCTATTTCAAATCTCTGCACCAAAAACTGAGAAAGAGAGAAAGACGTGCCGTGGTTCCTTTGCCCTTTTTTCATCTCAAAACAACCCAGTCTTTTCTGTTTCAAGCACCTTTCTTCCCCTTGATTATTATGCTCATCTAAAAAGAGCATGTCTCCTGGCTTTGAGGCAGAAGGACTACCATCATGACTCCACTCCCTTTCTGAATCGTGAGAACAAGTAGTGCAGAGTAGCTTAATCACAGCATCACTGCAACACCACCATAGGCAGGACATTCAGCAGAAATACACACCTCTATCCAGATGTAATGTGGAGTCACCTCTGGCGGACAAGGCCTTGGTTGGCTCTCTTCTGAGGCTGCTAATGGATCTGCTTCTTTCTGCTCAGCAGAAAATAGGCCAACTTTCTGCTCCACTGTCATTTGCCAGGCTCCTGCCATTTCCCGCATGAACTGCAAAGAGGAAGCTAACAGTACTTCTTGTTTCAAGAGCATCTTGTTATATGGGAAGAACAATCTTTCTGCATAGTGCACACAAGAATCTAGTACATCAACTGAAATTCACTGCAATGTTAACAGAGACGCAGAGACAGGTCTATACATCACACCTGAAATAAAATGTTTCTTTCACCTCCTGAATTACGAAGGGAAGAAAGACTCCCCCAGAAGTTCAGCAAGTAAGAAAAAAATAAGGGCAAGAGCAGACAAGAGCTCTGCTTTGTTGAGGAGACTGAACAGTTAGATCACCAGGTGCCTTTCATCCTCTCGTTCTACTAAAGGTTACTCTCTCCAACACCAGGACAGCAGAGAAAAGAGTGTGCCAGGCTCTCACGTACTGCAGGACACAGTTTGGCCCATGACCACGCGCAGCTGATGAAGCACACAACATAAAGATGGCACATAATTCACTTTTGCTGAACCTGCTCTAGAGAGCAGCATCCTCTGGTAGAAAGGAAGCCCTGCATGAAAGGGTGCTTATCTGATCTCCTCAACAAGACAGAAAGAAGTTTCCCAAAAGCTTAAGAGAAAACTGAAACCGATGCTTAAGAAGTTAAATGCTGAAATAAGCATGAAAACTGACCTAAGTATATTTAGATTGATAATTTTTTTCCAGGAAGTGAAACACACTGCACTCACTAACTGGAGCAATTACCAGAGGCAGCTTCCTCAGCTGAGTGTGGGCTGTCACTACACCATGCTGAGTTGTTTTATTTCTATTAGATTCACCCCCACCTCACAAAACACAGCTGGTCTAGCCTGTTACAGGATCAAGACACTTGCAAGCCTATTTTTTTTTATGCAAGGGTGCAATGCCAGATACCAGAGGCTCTGACTGATGAGCAGGGACATTGATTTCTGTTTGTTTTAAAGCACCATTCTATAAACTGTGTTATTTAGAATCTGAGTCACGAGCAGCTCAGGCGTCTCAGCAGCAAAGTAAATTGTACAGCTGAGATCCTAACAGATTTCCTTTACTACGTAATTCCTGCTGCTGAGAAAGATCCGTTTCCCACAGTCCACTTTGTGAGAGTGCTCAGACTTCCAACAACACATGAACAGAGACTTCCTGGCAGGCTAAAGCGATTAGCCATGCATTTAACATCCTTACTTGACACAGATTCACAATAGCTGTCAATCTCTCAAAATCTTCTGTCTTACCCCCTTTGCAGGGACACAGAAAGAGTTGTTAAATCGGTTCCTACCGGCACTTCTATTCCATTCTTGGCAGCAAGCAGCCACTCCCAGCAAGCAATTGCTGTTTCCATGCCATGTTCATTGAACATTCGCAGGGGTCCCCAACACAGATGATGAAGGAGCTGGGGGTCACAGTCTGAAAACAAACATTCACTCAGATTTCTCCAACAGAATAAATAAATGCTTTTCACACCAGCATGAAACTGGTGCGCACAGTATGTAATAATCAATTCCTAATAAACAGCTTCTAGTTTATGAAGGCTTTTCCCCCAATATAAGCCTAACTGAAAACACCCAAAACACAGTTTTGCCTCAAGTCGATGCATACTGGGCTTGTATTCAGATAGTTTTTGTAGATTATTACTCTCAGCATTCACAGCCAGAAAGCAGAACTCCATTTGTTTTTCATTACCTTTGCTGCTTATTAGCAGTGCAGTCAACTTAAACATGGCCTGGGTGTAGAATTCAGTATGGCCTGATTCAAGAGCATCATTCAGCTCTTTGACCATCAGTTTATTCAGGTCAGATGTTCGTCCTGTAGCATTTGAGAACTGAATCATTCCAGAAACCTGTAAAATATAATGGGTTTTTCAACAGTATTTTTAGGAATCTAGCTTGATATTGGTCATGTGCTGATTAAGGAACTTCACAGAGACATCTTTTGTTGCTACTTTGCTAAATCTTTCAGCCTTTATCTGCAATCTAAGAACCTTCTCCAAGACCAACAGTAAAATGATCTGTTTAATAACCTAGGAAAATTATACCCTTTATCTTGAAGGAATTTAACTTCAGAGTCTGTGGTTTTGTGCTTATGCACAAAATACTGTGCATACAATAGTTTGCATTGTAAGGGACATCATTCCCTGAAAAGCCATGCCAGAGCTCATGGACACTCCACACTTAAGAGAAATCCTGTACTTACCTCCCCTGCATAGCGGTTGCGCAAGTTGAGAGAAGCCATGAAGTTGGAGTAGTCCTTCTTCACACAAGTTGGTCTTTCAGTTAGCTGGGTTGCCTATGACCAGACCACATAACCTGTTTATACCGTTCATATCCAAGCTCTTGTCTTTTTTCCTATTTATACATTCACAGAAGTTTTAATTTTAGTTTTCTTCATACTATTAAAGAAAACAGTATCATGACTATTAGGTACAACAGTACCTAGACCGATAAAAATGAAATAAAGAACTTGTGCATCAATTATATGTATACAGTGCAAAATAAATACATATTTGTATATACTTTTTGAAAGACCAAAAAAAGCATAAAAAGGGTAGAATCTCTGGGACTGCTGCTCCCTTTTCTTTTCATGAACAGGTAAGGAAGAAGACAGAAGAGTAGAAGTGATTTTGGTTCTGCCCTCTCCATACAACAGCTTGCTGCACTGAGAGTAATGCAGAGAGAGTATTTTGTTCCTGTCTTTAGAAAGTACGCTAGTCATCCATGTTTCCCTTTGCAGAAGCACTCACGAATTTGTGACTCAGGGGTTTCTCCTCAAACACATACAAAAAAAAGAGAAATATTCTTTATACTGTAAAATGTGTTGTTCTGGTTTTTTTGGGGGGGAGGGGGATTTAAGACTAAAATACAAGGCCAGCAAAACCATCAAAAATTCAACACTCCTGCAGTGCTTTGCTTCAGTACTGCTAACAGCATGCTTGGCTCAGCAATGGATAAACTTTTGAGAACTATTCTTATTACATGTATTGGATATAAAATTTGTGCACTATCATCTTTGCATTAGCAATGTCCAATCCCTGGGAATAAAGCAGGAGGAAAACCAAACTGCCAGTAAACCAAAAGCTTTCTGAAAGAGCTTTTGTCACTTGACTGACATGCAAATCAATACAAATACCATTAACATATTAAGAAAATGAGAAAGTTGTTTCTCTTATTTCCTTCCCAGTTGTAGTTTCTGCTTTCTTCCAGCATAGTCTTTATTCTATGAAGTTTTTCCACCTTGCCCCTTTAGGGAACTATGTGACTGCACTCCTGAGTCCTGGGAGTTCTTTATCCTATTTACATTTAGTGACTAGCGCTGTCTAGAATGACAACTGTAACAGAGAACCAAACGGAAATCCTGCTAAAGCTGGGCACGGAGGCAGTTTCAGAACTGCTGCTGGAAAACAAGCTGGCTGATGATACAACAGGTTCTACTGGATGTTTCTTCAGGAGATCAGAAATTACAACCACAAATGAGAAAAAAGGAACTGTAAAAAACTGCATATATGTTTTGAGTGAACTTCCGTAAAACTCAGAGCAAATGGGTGTCACCTGACGCTACGTTACTATTCTAGAAAGCAGCTCATTTCAGTCTTACACAAAGATAGCATTTTCAAATCATTAAAAATAAACTACAGAAAACTCTTAAACAGCATTAGAAATAGTTTTATCTTCTTGCTTGCTATCATTTTACTTTTCAGTATTTTACAGAACAACATGATTGGAAGATACCTTGATTTGAGATGGAAATAACTAACATATCTTTCTGAGTAACGTTCAAGTGCTACGACAAAGGTGATTTAGAAAATCTGTGTTATGTGGCTACAGTGAGCGTCATAAGATTTTACTGGCCAGTCCATCCCAACTCACAACACCGCTACACAAACAAACAAACAAGAATCGTGCCCAATACTCACGCCCAGAGTGGTGTTCTGCCTGTTGTAGCCGGCAAAGTGCAAAACGCTTTCTGTAGCCATAGCCAGCCCCGTGTGCTGGGACAAACCGGATACCCAGTTCTGATGTTTGTTTAGGTATTCCTGTCAAAAAAAAAACCAACAAAAAAACACAAACAGAAACCCAACGAAAAAAAAGTGTTTGTTGGAAAACTACTGTGTTTTTCAAAACAAGGCAACTCATAAGCAAGTGTTGCATCATTGCAAAATACCAGAACACTCAATTACACACATACCTGACAATAAATGGACTGCCTCTACTGCCTTTTAGGTATTGCTCTCCTGGCAATAAGAAACTCTGAATGTTCTCCTAAACACGTAAAGAGTGAGACTCGTTCCATTTGGTAAAAGGATAAAGCAATCGAGATAGATACTTGAAGGCTGAGGTCTTCTTTAAAAAGAATCACTGTGCACAAAAAGAACCTTACAAAAGGAAATGCTTTGGACTCCATGGAAGAAGGGACTATAATTACTTATCCTTTTACATGAGGATAGAATCCCTTGAAGTTTTTTTCGGGAAGGAAATATAAACTTTAGGTATAGTTGCAGTGCCCAAGATCTTGAGCCTCCCTAGAAATTCTTTATCAGCATTAAGTTAGGCACCTCTAGACAGAATACTACTCTAACCTGGACTACACAGTTTCTTCAATTATTCAAGGATGAACAGAGTCCTGCATTTTCCTGTAGTAAGACTTTTTGTTTACATAAAGGGTATTTCATTTATGTTATTAGCACATCATAAATCGTCTTTTGTAGTCTTTGCCTGTGGTCTTGTGACAGCTTTCCACTGAACTCTGCCACATGTGAGCGTTTACTACACCCTTGTTCAAATTACAGTCTGTAGTTTATAGTATTCTCAGATATTAGTCGTGTTTCTCTGTATTTAAAAAAACACACAACAAAGACAGAAAAAACATCCTCCCAAGAGGGAAACAAGAAACAAGTTTTACATCCTAATCATACGTTTCAGTCCAGCTGATATTTTCAGCTAATGCACCAGCATTAAACAAACTTTGCTAGGCACAGCATTCTATTATATGAAATTCTGACTTATGAAGTAAATCCAGGGTGATCAACTGTTTACAAAACCATTACTTTCAAGATACACAGGTTCGGACTACATCAAAATTCACATCAAATAAAAAAATTCTAATTATTCTCCGCCAATGCTATAAAGGAGATCTTAGAGCAACAGAAAAATTTAAAACGATGCTTGGATAGCCTCAAAAAAATAAAAAACATCAGATAATTCTCATTTTGAAGATCCATGAAGATCAAATTCTTTCACAGAAGCAGGTTCATTACCTGTAGATGAGATTTTGTAACTGAGGGAGCCCATTTCATTGCTTCCTGCAGAATCATCCCACAGCGCGCAGCAAAATCCTTGACTATACTCTAGAGAAAGCATCAATATAATCAGTAATAATACAGGACATTTAATAAGAGTCACTGGTTTTAGTGGTGTAATAAGTAACACAGAGAGTAAGACAGGTTGCAGCAACATGATACCGGTAAAAGTTTCTGTAACTATTAAGTGTACCCTTGGTAAGCAAAGAACCGTCATGTTGCAAGTCAAGTAAGACAATGAGATTCAGAAAAACATGAATATCAAGTGCCATATGGTATGAGAAAAACCTTACCTAGGGAAGTATTTAAAAAAAAAAAAAAAAGGACCATTCACAGTAGATCACTAATTTATTGCCTCGGCATAAAAAAAAAAATAAAAAAAATCAGGCATTATTTTGTTGCTTGATAAATCAAGGAGGACCACCTACCTCTCTGGCTTCATGTGTGTCAGGGACAGTTATTCTATATGGAGCATCAGGAATGTCATAGTATGGTTGGTCCTTATGAATGTCCTGAACAAAACCAATTAATTACTAATTCTCAATAAGATAAAATTCATCATCACTTAACCTGAAGACTACAGGCAAGACTCTCTCCAAAAAGAAATTCTGATTCACCAAACTTTTACTCAAATATTCGCTCTCAAAGTCAATCTGAACAGATGTAAGAAACATTTTTATTCTAGTTTGGTTTTCAGTATAGTTTTAAAAATCCAAAGCCCTCTCCTCAACATTTAGTAGAAAAATAGAACTCTCTAAAGCATTTCCATCTTCAAAAATACAAATATATAATAAATCCAAGGAATATGGATACACATACACAGACAAGAAAAAAACATAATATGACAACCATAATTCATAAAAAGAAGACAAACCCTTAAAAAAAAAACATCAAATTTTTATTTCAAATGAGACAGTTCAACAGTTACAAGCCATAACTGGTAATCCTGTGTCTTACTCTTGATGCTAAATTTGACTTTCTGAACCATGTTTGACACCAGCTTTCTAGTACTAGTTTTACTACCAATGGAATAGATGTACACATGCACTCCTTATTTCTCAGAAATTAAAAATGAGATTTTATTAATCTTAGTAATGAAAGCAAAAGCAAATTAAGAACCTAAATAAATATCAAATAAAGGCAAAACAAAGTAAAAAAATTCAGTTCTACAAAATAAAAAGAAAAATGGGAACATATACTTTATTTCCTTAATAGCATTACTAAAAAAGGAACTTACTGCACTAAGAGACAGGGAGAGTGTCTGCAGAATATCTAGCATAGTTTTCAACACAGTTCCACTCCACAGCAAGTGAGGAAATCTAGAGCAAGACAAGATTCAGAAACACAATAACCATGGAGAGCTAAGGAAGGCAATTATTTTCTCAAGAAATGAAGCTGCTCAAAGAGCTCCACTACGTAGCTCATACTCAACAGAAGTCACACAACAGCCAAGCTCAATACAGTCAAAAGCCGTCTAAGAGCAAGTTAAGTAGAGCTAAGTTGAGACTGCATTTATTTCATGGGCATTTTGCTTTGCTCCATCCACAGGAATACCAAGCAGACATTTAAGCATAAGGGATTTCAGAGCCCAGGTTAAAAATACCACAGAATGTTATTTTTTAAGATGTTTCAGCAGAAGTACCAGCCAAGAAATTCACTTGACTGTTGTCATCAACTGCGTAAGTCAATGTGAAAAGAGAACAGGAAAATTAAATCTATACTCACTTGTCTACGAGACCAGATAAGTATTTGTCTGCAACTCTCCTGATCCTCTTGTGAATATGGTTGAAATTCACCAGCAAGAACTGCGCGTGTCTCTCCAGCTCTTCTTCATTCTCCTTAGTTTTAGGCTAAAAAGCATGCCAAAGAGAAGCATGAAGCTTTTAAGGAAAGAGACAAGCACACTTTCATAAACTGAAATGAGAACATTTATACAAATTTAAAATTTTAGTTTCCATGTAACCTACTTTATCAGCCATCATTGCCAGGAAAGCTTCAAACACCTTATCAGCAACAGCTATCACACATTGCATCATGCCTGAGGAATTGAGAGAAGTGACAAGTTTGATTATCAGTATTATGTCTGCTTTATAAACCATGTTTAACAGTTTAAAAGTGTTTAAGTTTACTCAGCCATCACTGAACTAAGCTGTTTCAAAATAAAACCAGCATTCTTGACAAGAATAAAGCAACAGAAATCCAGTAAACGTGATTTATTTTGTTACATAGTTGCTTCATTTGTTTTAGTTTTGCATGCCTGGAGGTAACTTCTTAGCGTCTCAAGTTGCAAAATAACCCAGACAGGTAATCTTACCAGATTTGTCTTTTTGAATTGCTTTATCCTCAAAATAGCAAAACATGACTTGGAAGCGATCTTGGTCAGTTGAACGCAACACCCTAGGAAAAGAAGAATTTTGTGGGTTGGGCTGTTCTGGGTTTTTTTGGTTTAGCTTTTTTTTTTTCCCCCACTTTTCTTTTAAACATCTTCAACACAAATTTATGCACTTCAACATTACAGTACACACCGCACACATACAGTAATTGTTCATTTCATGATGATTGCAAGTCTCTAGTAAGGGTGATATTGCTATTTGTTTCTACATTCAACTAATAGGGCTCAGATCTTAAAATGCTTGTTTGCCACTGAGAGAATAACTTCCACACCTCAGCACTTACACAGTCACCACAAACATATAAACACAGTATAATCTTTGGCACTTCTATAGGCTTTGCATCTGTTGAAGTTGCATATGATAGAAACATCACTTATTAAAAAATTGTTTCTAAAATACAGCCAAGATGTTTCTGGAAATGGTTGTCCCTATTGTCAGCTATTATCAAAGTAAAAATGTGACGGAGAATTTTCTTCCTATTTTCCTCACTGCTTGACCACCACCCCAGCTTTCAGCTACACGTTTCTTTGAATAGCAGTAATAAATACACTTTTAAATGAAAAAAAAATAGTCTGTGAATTCCGCATGTTTGATTAGTACAGCCTAATACAAACTGCTGAGGGGGGGAAAGTACGCTACAAAAAATTTTCTCAGCTCCTACATTACACTAATTTCAAAGAATAGGCACGCATCTATGCTGTCCTTCAGAGCACAAGACTCTGTGCAAAGGATACATTACGCTTGCAAGACATTCCTTTAAAGAACCTTTTGGTCCATCTTCTGTTAGTTCTCGTATAGAGCAGATTCCATTTTGGGAGCCCTACTATATTATTCCATCCTTTTTATGTACCCTGCAGATATTTTTGCAGAGATGAAATCCCAGTTTCGGAATCTTCAGTAGGGCTAACGTGACTCAAAATACTGATTCTCACTTATCTTAGTGCCTGGCAAATCTGACTCAAACATACACAGTTTTTAATTTATTTTTTTTTAATTCATCAGTGAAAAAAGTGTGTATATAAATATATATATACCTCATATACTCTAGGCGGTAAACAGAAAGAAGATAGGTAGACATGGCAAAGTCCAACTTATTGATCAATGCTGACACTTCTGGAGGAGGATCCAAGAGATTTATTATGGTACTCCGCAATTCATTTAATTCAGCCTAGAGATGAATACATGAAGTTATCTGAAGTGGGAGTAGTTTGTGTTCTGAAAACATTTGCTTTCAGCTATTACTCTTTTTACTTTTTAACCTTTGCAAACAATATGCAGGGATGCCTCTCTCTGCACACTAAGATCAACCTGCTTCGACCCAGCAAGTTACGATTCTTTAAATACAGAATTAAACAGAATTAAATACTCGAGTCAAGCTCCGTGCTGAAATAACTGCTAATTTCCATGCAGTTATACCAATGAAGAAATACAATTCCTACACTAAATGCATGTAGTTTTGATCAACATCAATTTTGTCCAGCTTCTTAAGCTTCATGGGTCTGTTGTGCTGCTCTAATGTCGCAAAACTAAGTATCTAGGAACAATGCAGATTTCTGTATTATTTGGGAGGAGACAAAGACATTTCATGAACTGCAACTCTTCAGTCCACTTTACACTGCTACTACAAATAGTCCTCGGGCAAAATCTATTCTGCAAATACTAGGGAGAGAGAAGCATACCAGTACGAAGCCAGAGGATAAAAAGGGCAAAAGCTCACTTAAAATTTCTTTGAAAGATTGAATGTGTTGCTTCCTCCCAAAGGTTCTCGTTTTGTTTTTTCTAAACAGTGCAAGTTTTGTCTGTCTGATACAAAAGAGATGAAAAACTATTAAAAGGCTTCCATCTCCACGGTCTTGGTTTCTACACCTAATCAAAATAGTGTAGCTGTCACCCTAAACACTTGTATTAACACTCAATAAAACTAAAACCAAGTAATTTATGTACAGTGTTGTCATAACAGTAGTGTAAAAAAGCTGTTTTTCACTAAAAGGACGCAGGTTGAACGGGTATTGTGCTATTTCAATAAATCATGGTTACTGTATCATTTAACACTGACAGCCATTCTGGAAGAAGATAATAGAAGAAATTAATTCTTACAGAAGTCACAGTATCATTCTTCATGGCAGAATTGTACTGAAGAACAGATCGAAGTGGTTCTTTGCTGGGAAACGTGAGTAATGGAGACTTGGTGGCAATTTCACATACACCTTCATACCATTCTTCTGGCCAGAGACCTAGAGCACAAGAACAAAGAGAAAGGTGGGGTGGAACAATATTAAGATTCAAAGTTAACTAGCATTGTCAAGCTTTGTACTACTTCCTAGGGCCAGTTTTTCCTGCACTTAAGCACAAACACTCAACACAAGTGATGCATGTTCCAAACATAACAAACATGTTTAGGTAGTTCCAAGTGAAGTTTCTCAATGGATAAGAAGTATCTACCCAATTACCACTGTACCCCACGTGCCTGATCTTCCATTTCAGGACCGTACCTGCCAAAACTCATACTTAACTAAGACTAACCGTTGTATTAAGTACAATAACAAATTGCACTGTGCTGAATATCAGAGCAAAACAGAGCAGAGATATAAGGAAATCCTACCAGAGAAGTGTCGTGTAAGCTGTTTACTTTGTAGTATTTTATGCCTGCAATTTTTCTTCAGCCTACTGTGAACAGTTTGCATACAGTTACCCTTACATTCGTTAAGAGTTTAAATGTGAGCAGCAATGTTGCTGTCTTAGAATTTACACTACCTGATCCTTCCACAGCAAATCCCATCAGCACTGAATACAACCAGAAGTCACGGAATAGCTTTTGCAACCTGGGCTTGGCCTCCTTGATGGGTGGCAAGCGTCTAGTGAGCTATCAAAGAAATAAAAATTAACATCAGAAGATGGTGGGAGTTCCAGTAACTTAATTCCATGCGAAGAAATCAATTAACGTACCTTCTTTACCATGATTTACAAAGGTAATATTCTTTGTCACCTATGAAAACTAGCATTGCATTGCTCTTGTACCGAAGAAAATTACATGCTTTTAGAATATCTTAAATGTTAACATCTGAGATGCCTGAAGTAAGAATTTCCTCTGTTTTACACAGGAATAATATCATGCTGATACAGTAACCTCTGAAGGGAATACATAATATTAATATACTATCAACCGCAGAGAGGAAGCGACCACATGATCCTTTAAACTGTGCTGAAGACAATGTCATGCAGCTTTGCTTCAGTGCAAAGGAACTCAAACCCAAATAAATATCAGTCAAACATACTTCTGGTTGCTATTGTTTATTGGCTTTGTGGAAATACACTGAGGCACCAATTGGGGATCTTTCATTGCTTGCACCCACGCACACCATGACATCAGTTCTGGGGAATTTACTATCTAAACAAGCAAGTAAAAGAGCATTATTTTCAAGACATTTATTAAAATTCTCTGATACTTTTTGCACAGCAGCTGCTGCCACTGGAGGAGCACAGTTTATACTCCCAGCCAATATGATCACAGAATGGTTATGATATACGTTTATATAAAATTGCATATAACAAAGTTCATAGTCTGTTATCCTAAATAGCATTAGAAGCACAGGCAGTGTTTAAAAAGTAAAATAAAAAGGTCCACTAAACCACAAGCTTTATTCAATATGACTGTATGTTATTACTGTAAACTTTATTAAGAAAATGTTTCTAACTTGAAGAGATTTTACCTAACTGTACAATAATTCCCTTGAGGTATGAAAGCCAACAGTATTCCAGTGAAACATTATATAAAGCCAACTTTGGATATATTTGTAAATCATAAGGCAGACTGTTCAATTAAAAAAAATAAAAAGAAAAAGAAAACAATCCCTCGATTATCTGAGGGATTGAGGGATTAATCCCAAATTAATCTGAGTTTAAACTGGTAAATGGCACTATGATAGAAAGTTGCCTGTGTAACGCAAATGTCCGCACCAGTATAACAGTGACTAAAGAAGCCTAACCATCACAACAACAGCGGCCCCAACTTCATCTGCAGTAAAACGCCCCCCACAAAATACGAGCGACATGGCTTTTACTTGCCATAAACAGTGAAGTTTATGTGCATGTTTGACCTTGAAACTTTATATACAGACCAATTTTTGCTGAAAGATCTTCCTCAAAAGCGAACAAGTACCTGCAAAGCCATAAAAGTAGTTCAACAAACAACATACAATTCAGCAGAGATCACTAGGCAAGGGAGGGATTTTGGCTGACGAAGTAAGTTTAGCAGTGTTTGGTTTAGAGAATGTTTACTTTGGGAGATACACAAAAAACTAGCGTCAAAGTTCAGATTTAAACCTCAGCATTCTCCTTACTTGAGCTATTCAACACATCCCTTCTGTACTGTACAGTGGCTTAAAGGTAAGCTTCATTTACATCTCTTATTTCGGGCTGATCTGACCGAAGAGACACATATTGCAGAGCAGGGGAATGTTCCACATGTGTAAGTGCATCTGAATGATAATTAAACTTTGGTGAAGACAAGACTGTAAAGTTGGGGACTACAGACAGCAAATTCCTCTTTGCCAAAAGCAGAAAACATTTATCAATGGTTACTGGACAGAGTATCTCAGCCCTAAGGGCTTGACTTCAGGAGGCGGGAGAAAAAAGCAATGAATTTATGAAGAAACAATAAAAAAAGACTGACTCAAATCCTTCAGTCACAGTGCAAAAACCATTTAAAAAGCACCTCCTGTGGATCCTTCACTGTTGCAAAAGTAGTCATTTTTTGTATGGGATAATCACCTTAAATGCTTTTAGGATTTCAGGCTAATTAGTTCAGGGGGAGAGTTTGCAAAATTAAACTGTTCACTCACTTACTTCAGTCCTGCTACATCATGTTTGAAAATATTTTCCTTCAAGCATTGGTTTTATTCACAGACGAACAGGTATGTATATCTGTATATTTTATTTCTACAGAACAGCTCTTTGGACTATTTGCTAATTTAAAAAACATTTTAATCAACATTGTAATAAGATTTTTGTTTTAACAGTGCAGTACCACTGATGGTATTTATTGCAAAAGCCTATCTTCCTCCAGGTTTATTGCTAAATCCCTAGATCTCCTTTATTCCAACAAATTTCATCTTTGCTCTTCCATAAATACTCCCATTAAACTCCAACTTTTTGTTGTAGCTACAGAATGTATGTTTTTCAAGTTCTTCAGTACATCTCAGCCTTCTGGTATGGTCCTTTAGTGGATGCCTAGTCCCTCCTCCTACCAAGCTCGAATCTTCAAACTTTTCTTCACGTCATATTTTTAGCATACGCTAGTAACGCAGTTAGTACATATGTTAAGTGTTACAGGTTTATAAATAAAGAGTCCCACATATTTTAGGTAATGAGTTTGTTACTGAAAAAATACACCAATAATGACCGATTTCCATGGGAGGAGGTCAACCAATTCTTTGGCAGGCTGAAGGCATTATGTAAGCAAACCAATTACCAGTAAAACAGATGTATCCATCCAATTAAGCTCTGTTTCACTAAAAAAAAATATGCTGTCAAATAAGGTAGCTATAGACCTTCTGCTGTGACAGAATTCGGCATGGACCTAAAATTACAGAATAGATAACTAAAATTCAATTACCCTACGCTCTCTCAACTGTGTTACGTTGCCTTCCAGGTTTTGACCTGTCAGAATGAAGCTCCTATTTCATTTGCTTGCCCTCACTCTCGTCATCACCTCCACATTTTGTGGAGTCAAGGACTTCACTGAGCATTTTGAAAGCCTTAAAGATGCACAGCCACGTGAAAATGGGACTTATGATATGCCAAACTTACCACCCGAGTTCCACAGAGAAAACACTATCACAAATGACTTGATTCCTGAAGAGGAGGAGGAAGAGGACTATCTAGACCTCGACAAGATATTGGGTGAAGATGACTACAGTGACATTATTGATGCTGGCCCATACATGGTTTCTGAAATTCAGCAAGGAAATATTCTTGAACTATTCCAAGGCAAAACTAGAATCCAGCGACTCAACATCCTCAATGCAAACTTTGGCTTCAACCTTTACCGCAGTGTGGCGGACAAAGCCAACTCTTCAGAGAATATTCTCATGGCTCCTGTTGGCATTTCCACTGCAATGGCTATGATTTCTCTGGGTCTGAAGGGTCAGACTCATCAGGAAGTGTTATCTGTTCTTGGCTTTCAAGACTTCATTAATGCCAGCACCAAATATGAGCTCATGACTATTCATAATCTCTTCCGCAAACTCACTCATCGGCTATTCAGGCGCAATTTTGGTTATACACTGAGGTCTGTCAATGACCTTTATATTCAAAAGGACTTTTCTATTCTGAACGATTTCCGAAACAACATGAAAACATACTACTTTGCTGACGCCCAACCAGCTGATTTTTCAGATCCTAACTTCATAACTAAAACCAATGAACGCATCTTGAAGCTGACCAAAGGATTAATAAAGGAAGCTCTTGTGAATGTAAACCCTACAACACTGATGATGATTCTTAACTGTCTTTATTTTAAAGGTAAGAATCTGTTATTTCAGTCTTAGCTAGGGATTTTCTCAGTTTGCAATTCACTGCATAATTCATTACAAACTCCAGACTGAACTTAAATTTAGTCTACAGTTCAAAAAACCCCATCCACTCCCTCATTAAGAAGAATCTCTATTAGTCCATTTTTTGCATGTTTCTGTAGCACAAATACAGCAAATGCTTATTCCATCCAAAACCTTATAGTCTAAAAGTGAGACTAAAAACCAACACATGAATGCAGAATAGCCTTAGAAAGCATAAGCTTTGTGGCAGTCTTAGATGGAGAAGTATTACTTCGTGTGCAAGTTATTAGTCACATTCGGTCCTGCTTCAAGTTACTGGCTTCATTGAAATGGTACAGGATGATTTCAGTGAAAACACTTAACATTTCTGAAATATTCAAGATTCATAGGAATGACTATAAAGAATTTCAGCTTAAAGTATGTATTTTTTACACGATCAGAGCATGATCCTTGTCGACAAGCCTACACAGGGGACTGAAGAGAAGAACCACCACAGTGGTGTTCTAAAGCTAAAAAACAAACACATTCACTATTTGGAGTATTTCAGCTAATTCAGCATGAACTGTCTGCTGATACAGGCTCCTACTGTATCACTACCACAGGCTGAACAGTTAAAGAGGCTTGAAGTAAAGACTTTGCAATATATTCTTGGTATAAATACTTATTTTCAATTTCTTTACATTTAAACTAAGAGTCTGTGGTGAGATTTTCAAAATTGGTTATCTGCCTCAGGTTGAAAGTTTGTTAATCTTTCAACAGACATTTAAAATTATATTAAATGAGCAAAAGGTGGGAGTTGCCAATGAAAGAGGAACTAAGGAAAAAAAGGAAATCTGTTACTGACTGATTAAGATGAAAATCAGATGAAGGTGGCTTAAAACACTGGTAAGGAAAGGCAGATTAGCACAAAAGGGCAACAGTGTCCAGAAGTACAACATACTCCTTTCCATAAGTTATAAAGGAGTTACTTTTTTCTGATTATGTCCCTGATTCCGGGAAACAAATGCTCAAGGGCTCTCTTATATCTGCCTTCTCAGCATGTGATTATAGGAACTTCTAGGAACAACATTCCTGTAAGTTCATGAAACGTACCTTTCCCCACGCACTTGCAAAGCATTACTTCCTTCAATAATGCCACTTGTCTCTTTTAAAAGACCTGAAGCAGTCACTAATCCCCTATTCTGAAGCACCATCCAAAAGGGACCTACTTGTATCTTTAAGTACATCTCTGGTGATCATATCATATTAAATAGATGGCTTTACTGACCTTCAGACCACCCTAAGAAAAGGACTATGCAAAGTGAAACAGATAAATTATTTTTTTCACAATTTGGTCAGATATTAAATACCTTTTTGTTTTACTCTGAAGTTATAAATACTTGTGCTACCTCAAAATAACAAAAACACCACCAAAAATTAAACAGCTTTAGTACTGGATATCTTAGTCATCACGACCAAAAATACTTTTGGCTTTTCCTTCTCCCCATGGAGTCCTGTTAGTCCAAATTGTCTTGGTGCTGTCTGCTGAAGACTATATTGGTATCTCCCATTCTTTCGTCTTATAGTGACAGTCTCCTGGTATTTCTATTTTGAATGGAACTGAACTTTTACAAAGCAAGTTCTGCTCCTGGATTTCCTAGTTTCCTCACCAGTCCTTCTAGACATACTAACTTCTGTCCACATCTTTCCATTTACAATATTTACACTGTCTGTACCATTGCAGACAAGCTCTGTTAAGCCCTCAGAGCTAAGAAACGTATGAGTATTCTCAGGTACGCAGAGATGCTCAGTACAAGCAATACTGAGTAATGGGATACTTGCCAAACACCATGAAGTCTCAAGTTCCTTTTATATTAAATACCATCAAGAAACTATTGGAAACTATTCACGTTGGTAAGAAGCAAGTTTTATCTTGCATAGGTGTCCAGTCTACCTCCAACTGAGACCTACCCTCCATTCTGCAGAGGTCTGAACAATCATTTTTGAGCTTCCTATCAAGTAGGAGATGGTTACTTTAGTCATGGTAGATCACGGCAGCTTTTGATAACTGACAAATTTTGACAGATACAAAATTGAGGTTCTATGAGATTCTAGTCACAAATGCAAGAGATAAGTCAATCACTGGAGACAACATCATCTGCCACCACAGATGGATCCAATAAGACATCTTGGTGGGAAGGTTCAAAACAGGAAGTCACAGAAGTCAAAGTACCAACTGGTTTCAGCTGATCCCAGAAAACCACATGGCTCCTGCTGGAGAACAGTGTATTTTACCCTAAGACAAACACATCTGCAAAAGTGAATTCAAGAAAAAAGTTCCTCAGCTCCTCTTTTTCCAGGAAGAACTGATAAATGTCTCCCATTCCTCAGGTAACGACAGTGCTGCTGAAGCTCCCCTGACCCACAGCAACTTCCCGTCTTTAGCTAGTTTGAATCCTACACCTGTGAGTTCTGCTCCTTGAAGAACAGACAGATGTTGGTTTTTTCCTGAGAAGTGAGACAATTTGTTTGGGAACAGCATAATCCATTTTATATCCCATTCCCTTCAGAATATTAACCGCAGTCTGATCACTTCTCAAACTGCTCCCCATCAGACTGATGTATGAAGAAACTATGAGCATTAAAGTTGGACTTAAGGCTTTTTTTGTTACTTCACAGTCAATGTGGCAAAGTCAGATTAAGGATCTCAGAATCACTTGCAACCTTTTAAAAAAAGGTTACTGATTAAGGTTAAATTTGTAGTCTTTCCACACAGTTACAGCCACACTCCCCAGGTACTTGCATGCCAACAGTCACATAAAATCCAGAGTTTTAACAGGAAATACCAGTAATCCTATCTCCACTATAAAATTCTAGCTTTGTCTGCCCATTACGAAAAAAATAATCTTTTTTCTAGAGCCCCTCATTTCTGAAGAGATCAATAGGAAGACCGCTTAAAGAAAAGCGCCTTCTTTTACACAGTCAATAAATATTTGGGATACCCAAAGAATCTTCACATAAAAAGATTCAAACCCTGATGTCAAAGTTTTCTGTGCTGCAAAATACGTTGAAATGTATTCTTTAGGCACAAACCTGTTAGTGACAGGCTCGCGTAGGTGTGCTGAAATCACATACAACTGGGTCACAGAATTAAGCAGTCAATACCCAAACTCTTCCAGATGTCTTAACACAGGAAGTTAACTAACTTGAATGAACTAAGTCAAGGTAATGCCTTCAGCATAATACCTTATATGCAAAACGAAAACAGCCATTACTTAGCTTGACGTTTCTGGTGCTTTTAACAGCCTGGTTTCAAGTATCAGATCTCTCAGAAAAAGCTGTGTCAGTTGCTTCGCTATGTGCAAACCCTGTCAAATATTTTGCCTGTTTGAACTTTGTAAAATCTAGGTTCCTTGTAGAGAAAAAAATACACACCAAGCCCTTTCAAATCACCAGTTTGTGCTGACCTGCTTCTGTAATTCAGAACATTCAAATCAGACAAATGTTAAGTTAGAAAGCAAGCCAGGAATTTCTAAGTCCCCTTAAAGCTTGTCTTCCAACCTAAACCATTCTGGGATTCTTATTCAGGCTTATTTGAAATCAACAATCTCCTCCAGTAATTTCCAATTCATACCAATGAAAACTTAATGTAAACTGTTATTCTCGGAATATTTTATTAAACACGGATCTTGTGTTTTTTTATCTGTCTTCTACATTGTATTAACAGGAACTTGGGAGAATAAATTTCCAGTGGAAATGACAACGAAGAGGAGTTTCCGACTGAACGAGAAGCAAACAATAAAGGTTCCTATGATGCAGACTAAAGGGAACTTCCTAGCTGCCGCAGACCCCGACCTAGATTGCGGTGTGATCCAGCTCCCATTTGTGGGGAACATCAGCATGCTGATTGTACTTCCACACAAACTCTCTGGCATGAAAGCGCTAGAAAAGCAAATAACACCACAAGTGGTGGAAAAATGGCAGAAGAGCATGACTAACAGGTATGTGCTGCAAAGTACATACTGTTAAAGTCTTAATGTATTTTCTTGATGAGACTGGCAAGGGTAAGTAAAGAGCACAGAAGATAACATACTGTATTTTCATAGAATCATAGAATGGTTTGGGTTGGAAGGGACCTTAAAGATCATCTAGTCCCAACACCCCTGCCATGGCCAGGGACACCTTCCACTAGACCAGGTTATTCTGATTATAACATTAAACCTAAACAAAACCACCAAAAAGATGGATTTATTGAGTCAAAAATAAAGACCAGTGGTGTCTCAAAATTTAAATGCCATCAAGAAATCAAGGATGATTGAGTTGGAAAATTCTACTGGAGTTCCAAAATTCTTTCGATTAAGTATTTAATGTTGTAGATTTAAAGAAAAGTTTCTTACTGATAAAGGTTACAACAAGGAGGAAAAACAGGAGTATGATAATAACAGGTTATTTATGCAGAACAATCTCTATGATATCGAAAGCAGCCTGTATGCACTATGCATTTCAACATATCTATCGTGCAAAGGCATACATTCAGTAATCCACAATGGACATCACAATTATGGGACAGAAGAAATTATAGAGCATCCCTTGTGCAAGATGACAGACTGGGTGGTATCTGTCTTCAGACTTGATAAAAAGATAAAAAGAGTTGATTTGATGTGCTATTCAGGAAGCCAACCTATTTCTACTGTATACAGTAAGTGACAATCTCCAATTTAGTACTCCAGAAAAATCTGACAGTTCAACATTTATTACAAGCATAACCAACCACATACTGAACTGCTCAAAGCTATACAACTCACACACATAAATAATGTAAATCATAAGTGAAATATTAAATTGACAAACTAAAAGTTTTGGTGGGGCATTCATTTTTTAAAACAGAGCTTAAAAGTAATGATGCACAAGTTCTGAAAGTAAAAGTACAGTAAACAGTCCTGTATATTTCTGTGTCCCGCTTGATGAAGACAGAAAAAAAAACCAAACCACAACAGATATGTAAAGCATAGCAGTCGTGCCTCAATGATTTTTCATTTTTGTTTTCATTTTTTCTAGAACAAGAGAAGTGGTTCTGCCTAAATTTAAGCTGGAGAAGAGTTATAACTTGATTGGTTATCTGACACCCATGGGAATAGAAGAACTGTTCAATGAAAAAGGCAACTACTCTGGTGTATCGGATGAGAAAATCATCATTGACAGGGTATTTACTCCTCTTTTCACTTCCTTTCTGATTAGATTATATCACCTGAAAACATGGCAACACCGTTAAAATAATTACACAGTAATCTAAAATAACAGTATTTCTCATCTTCCCTTGAGGACATAGGAAGGACGTGGGTCTTGTCTATTCATATAATGGGGAAAATGATTAATCAGATATCAAAGGCACTAAAAGCATTGCGGTCAGTCAGGAACAGGCTAATTCACAAACCAAAGGATCGCAGCTGCACAGGAGTTACCAGCAAGAGTGTTAGCAGGGAGCCGTGTGAGGCCCCATGGAGGGGGGGGAAGGCTGTGAGCACATCATTTGAGTATACATTCAAGATCTTCAATTTCTTTTTTGTTTGTTTTCCCTTTTTTGTTTGTTTAAACAGTTCAATCATCAAGGCACAATAACTGTGAATGAGGAGGGCACAGAGGCTGGAGCAGTAACCAATGTCGGGTTCATGCCTCTCTCTACTCAGATTCGCTTTGTTGTCGACCGCCCCTTTTTGTTTATGATCTATGAACATCGTACCAGCTGCCTTCTGTTCATGGGTCGAGTTGTCAACCCAGCCAAGTCTTAAAAGCAGCGAAGACCTCCAACACGCTGTTATACAAGGGATGTATAATTACACATTAATATACCAGTATCATAAAGGAAATTTTATTGTCGTATTAGCTAATACAAAAGCCACTGGTATCAAAAGAAAATATATTACCTACAGGTAGTTTCACATGAAAGGACTCATAGCACTCGATGATTTGACTGCAATTTAAAATGGTTAGTGCCATGTATCGATGCAAGTGTATTAAAAAAATAATCACAAAGTAACGTATGCTTTGTGTTCTACTTCAGTGTATAAAATGTAATCAATAAAATATTTAGACTGTATAGATTCTTGAAGTTTAGCTCTAAATTTGTGCTAGGATGCCTATTTATAATAAATAGGAATAAGGAAACCCTGAATACCTGACCAGTCTTAGAAGCCGAAGTCTGTCCTAGGTATTTTAGATAATCTAACTTGAAAAAGAGTAGGTGTCTACATCCTTTCACTTGCTTGCGTCATTTAACATTCAGCAGACTTTAACATTCACCACGAACTTATGGACCAGTGTACCAAATAAGAGGAATGAAATACTAATGGATCCACTACTTTTCCCCAACCTAACTTGTATGGTTTTAATACAGTTCTCTCATCTTCACAAGTACAGATGGTATTAGAATTAGGCCAACCAGGTAAATTATATAAAGAGTCTTAGAATACCTTTTAGAGTGAAAGCAGCTAGTAAAATGCTCTTTTCATGGCCTCAATATCACCTAATCCTCTCTGCAAAATAGTGTGATTTATAGCAATCACAACATTTGTGAATAATTCAAATACACTCTCCATACTTGATTCAACAGACAACACCTTTCGAGTCAACCTTAAGACTATAAACTTTCTGAATCATTCTGGTAACAACATGAATGCTGTACAAAAGTCTTTTTCACATTTGAAAAAGTGAAAATTTACCTGCACTCTGTAGTATATTACTACCTACCCCATAGAAGGAATAGAGTTGCATCTTACGTTCAAATTTAATTAAAGCCAATGAAAATACTCACCTTTGCATACTTTCCTTTGCATCATACCTTTTAAAAAAAATGTGCCTCACAATCTACTGAGGGTATTTTTATTATTATTTGCTGTATCAAATATTGTATCCTTCTAAATACATTCATAGTAAAAATTTGTCTTATGTTAGCAAAAATATGCAAATTAAGCTAAAAACTGACAAATTATTTTAAGGATTCTGAATTCTCTTAAAAAGGTGTTTTCCAGTATTAAGTTTAACTTCTTGATTTCATTTGGCTTTTACATACTGCCATTTCTAATTTTGCATCTACTACGTTTATTTGCCCCCCACACAAAACTTTTTAACATGACAGCCAGTGAAATATCAGTATTAGATGACGAAGGATGATGAAAAGCTGATATCGAACAGGAAGCTCAGGTGTTTCTCTAGTCCTGTCTCACATTGTGCTTCCTTGTAAGCCCACCACGTGGGGGAGAGTTTTCAATACTGAAGGTTCACAACAAATCACTAACATTCAGAGAAATGTTTTATTGTTTCATCTACATTCAAGAAGACAAGCATATTCAAAAGATTAAATATTCAGGCCCTGGATTTAATTAGTTTATCAACGATTAAATGAGCTGGAGCACCTGAAATGCAGGGGTTTTGAGACCTAAGTAACGGTAATTATTCAAGGGAAAGAGCTCAAGTAGAAAAGCAAATCAGCTACTGCTCAAAACTCATGATCTTCATACATTGTGCAAGAAAGTCAAATATTTGCTTCAACAACCATAATGTAACCATTAACTCTTGCTTCAGATTCTGGCACTATCTGACTCCATTTAAAGGTCACACTGGTTAAGAAAAATGCAGTTATCACCAGCTATTCAGAACAAATATAACATCAATAAAAATCTGAAACAGAAAAGTATTTTCATAACTTTTACATTAAGTCTCTAATAGGCACTAATCTTTTCTCAATATGCAAGGAATGATCTTGCTTTCACTGAAATCAGTGCTGGCACTACTGACAGATGAAAGACACTACCCACTAGACCGTATCTCTCAAGACAGGACTAGCTAGTTCATGCAAAAACTGAGCACCTATTGAATAACAGCCATCCAAGACACTTATAAACACATTTCTGTAAAGCCAGGGTCTGGCCCCTGTGATCGCTGGTGAATTACGGAGTAACTTATGATGGAAACTGCTGGAAGAGACAGGGGGAGGAAACGAACAGTTCTTTGATCTTTAACCAGTGCTAATTTTAGGCTCTTCTCTTTGAAAAGCTTCAGTAAAGAGGTTTGTGAGGGCAGAGTATGAAATGAATGATTTTTTTTCTGCTTGTTAATAGATGTGCAGTATGAGCAACTTGCAAGCAGGCATGCCTACTGCAAGTATGTAATACATTTTCCCCTTCTGTCCCACTAGCTGTGCAGGAAAAGTTCCACAGAAGAATTCAGCTTCAGGAGGGGAGAAACTGACATGATGGTTTTTTGTTCTCCAGTAAGTTTAAGTTTGTCTATGGATCTTTTAGACATTTTTTGTAGAAGCTGCAGCAGTTAGGCAACTAGTCCTACTGACTTGGAAACCCAGCTTGGGCATACCAAATTTTCCGCTGGAGATCTAGAATGGTTGCACTGAATTTTTGACTGAATTAGTGTCCTGGTTTAGTTATACTTTGTTAAAAAAAATATCTTTTCCTCCCAGAAAAGGTTGTCATCCGAGACCAAACACAGATATACATCAAAATAAATGAGTCTGGAATGGACCTCAGTGTCCTTGCACTTTTCCTAAAATGCTTTCAAGCACGACAGCCAATTCTAGTTTCAGAAGACACAAGACACTTCCTCCCCTTCCTCCCTCCTTTCTCAATGATTTTTTTTTTTCCTTTTAAGAAGCAGGATTCACTGTGCTGCCAAACTAAGATTTATTTTTAACTCTGTTTCTATTAACATTTGTTTTTCACTTTTCTCCTTAGGCCACACATACGTGCTGTTTATTAAATTGCACACCAAACACTATTCAAAGAAACATCCGCTGTGGTATTATTTAGCTCATGAATCTCTCGAATTCATGATTAGCAACAATCTAACTCTCAGTCACAAAAGATTAATTATTTTTAAGAGATATGTCATTATTAAACAAATATTTTCCCCCCTCTTAGCGCAAGAAATATCATTTTACAATACTACTATATTTCTCTTGGATGCTGACTTCTGCACTAGTTGTTAATCAAACCATTTACCATGAAATAGCACCTACATTTGGCATATGTGAGAAAATTATTCTGTTTGCAACAACCCAACCATTGGATACTCACCACAGCAATAACAGGAATAAGCACACCCAGATTCCCTGCACTACTGGAGGCCTGGAAAAGAAAAAGGAATTTATCGCAACATCTACAAAAGCATTTCTAAAATACCAGCTAGAGGACATATTTCAAGCAGCAAAGATTCCTACTGTCAATGCAAATCACAGCATACATTGCCCATTACAGCTCTGTATCTAGCATAGATGCGCACAAGTTGGCCAAGAGAGTACCCCGGAAATCCAAAGGACTGGGACACCCAGGAGTCTTTCAACAACGTGTTTCAGGTGGGATGTCCCTCATAGAAAGAATGTTCGCCCCTTTCAGCACAGTATTCTATATTTGGAAGTCAGATATTATGCCTTGAGCTAAAGAGGGGGAAATATTCATTGATACCATGTCTACTCTGACATCCAACAACTGCAAGAGAGACCAGGTACAGAGACCCTCACAGAAGCCACATTTGCATGGTTGAAAGATCTAGTTTAAAACAGAACAAATAAGCCACAGCAGCATTCTAATGGTTAATGAGCAAATTTAAGTCCATGAAAAGGTACGCTGAGAAGCAGAGGTCACAGGCAAACTATCTGACAACTATCAAAGAAAAAATTTGCTTTTGTTTGGGAGCACAGCACGTGCAGTGTTTTACCTACTTTAACTCTTCTTGAAAATGAAATAACCCCGTCTGAATACCTTTCATAATTTTCACTTTACACTGAGTAAAAAGTGTTCTAGTGAAAACTGCTATCAGTATCTTCACAATAAAGAAACACTGCCTCCTAGCTCAAATCCATGTTAAATCAATCACACATTTTTCTGTTTGCAGGCAGCTTTAAGTCACTGGAGCAGTCTGTCTCCCATAGTGATTCCAAAACTGAAACAGTGGGAAAATGGCCCTGAAAGGAGGAAGGTGGAAACTAATTTAGAAGTGTCATTTTAGAGCAACATTTACAATACATTTTTCACCATTTCAGCTTGATTATCTGTGGTTAAAAGAATCTATGAAACCTATGGGGAGAAATTTTCCACCATAAACTTCATGAAAAGCAGATTCTAGACATGTCCTAGTTCCCTTTTAAAAGAAGAGTTGGCATCCCTGATGAAATGCAGTCTATGTTCAAAGCAAACAGATTCATTTCAGAGGGATTTACCAAGAGCTCACCCATCCCATAAAAGGACAAAGAAAGAACTTGGTACTATTAAAATATAGCATGCACAGGAGGGGTGAAAAAGAGGTTAAAAACCAAAAAACACATTGTTCCCCTCACTACTAGGAAAATGTACCTATTTGAAAAGGAAGTGTTACCTATCTGCCCTAAAAAGCAGGGAACATCTGTCAAACCACATCTCCAAGAAAACCTTAATTTTCCAGTATGAACACATTTGAATTATTAAAGCAGGCAACTGTATTTTTTATATATAAAATCACTATCAAACACCCTGAATTTTTACAAGTTACCCTAAGGCAGTGCATGGATGCCAAGAGGTTACAGCATTTGAACACCAGGGAGGAACATAACTGGCCTAAGGCTCTCATTTTTTCTGAGTAGAAAGCAACTACATTTTGCTTTTCAAACACTAATATACACCTCAAGAACAAAAGTCAAGGTTAACAGCTTGTTCATGAGTATATTTTAGAGCAAAGATGAGAAGAAGGTATTGTGGGAAAGGCTGAGATTTTTGTTTGCTTCTTCTTAAATAGAAGGCACATCGAGTACTCTGGATACTTAATTGGAATGGGGAGAAAAGCTAATATGAAGCGAGGTGAAAGTCTTCACATACGAAGAAAAGCAGAGAATTCTGAAGTTAACTGCGTATAAACTGCTCCTGCAAAAATTCAGTTAGCATTTAGAGACATTCATCTTCCAAACCTCCTCATAAACTTTTAAAGGGCAGTATGTGTTAAATTTTACAAATCGCAATTGAACATTGCATTTAAAAAAAACTCTATTTTAAAGCAAAACCACTCAAATAGACTCTTCTGCAAAGTATTCCTACCATACAAATTCATCTAAGAGACAAGTCTCATCTTTCTTAGGCAAGCTTTTTGAATAAACTTGCTCTCCAAATAAAGCAACCCTAAAAATCATCAGATTTTAATTAAATCTGTATTTTTCATTTCACTGCACTGTTTCCCTTATAAGCCTAGACAGATAGGCCTGCATCAACTTGGATCCTGGGGAAAGTTAAAAAAAAAAAAGTTATTGTGCACTTACGCATAGTCTTACAAATGTGGTGTTTTCCACCACATAGTAAATAATCAGGATTCTCTAAATGTTGGAATTTGTCCAGTAACTTTTAGAGAGTGCAGGTCATTTTATGTAACTCCCTATGAAATCACCCAGGAAGAAAACAGCAAGGTTCGACTAGATGACTTCCTGAGGTCCCTTCCAACCTAAGTTTTCCTATAATCCTATAACACCGCTAAAATTAGAATTCTGTCACAATCTAAAGACACTTTAAGAATTAGTAAGAGCCGTTAAGTAGTCAGCGTTCCTCTTTACAGCTTTGCCTCTAGGACTCCAAACAGTTTACTCAGTCTCAGACAAAATCAGGCTCAGATGAATATACCAGTGCTTTATCTCAGATACTATACACAGATTAGTTAGGTGTTTGAAAGGGATTATGGACCTGCATTCATATTCCATGACCAGAAAACATTCTTAGGTTTAACAAAGGGTGATTTTTTATTGTGTGTGTGTAAAGGTGTCGTTTTGGTTAAAAAACATACGGAAGAGTATGTTTAGTAGTGCCATCCATATAAATGCACAGCTGAATAAAATTAAAAAACAGTGAATATCTGACCTTTAGTGCTGGTCCTTTTTCACTTGCTCTCTCACTAGCTCTCTTTCCTTCTAGCCCAAGCTGAACAAACAGTTCCAGCAAGTTCATCAGTAGTTCATCCACAAGGTGTTCTCCTTGAATGTTAGCAGCGATGTTAGCTAGGGCATTAATGACTGCTAAAGAACAGTGTCTGAGAAGAAAGAACGGTTATGAACAAGCAGTTCCTCAAAATTTTATATTTTCAGTGCTTTCTTCATAATGCTGAGAGATAGGGGTCCGTATTGGGACCGATACTGTTCAGTTATCTTCATCAATGACATTGACAGTGAGATCAAGTGTGCCCTCAGCAAGTTTGTGGACAACACCAAGCTGAGTGGTGTGGCTGACCTACCTGAGGGACAAGATACCATCCAGAGGGACCTTGACAGGACTGAGAAGTGGAACGGTGTGAACCTCATGGTGTTCAACAAGGCAAAGTGCAGGGTCCTGCACAGGGGTTGGGGCAATCCCTGGTATCCATACTGGCTGGGGGATGGAAGGGATGGAGGGTAGCCCTGCCAAGAAGGACTTGGGGGTACCAGTGGGTGAAAAGCTGGACGTGAACCGGCAATGTGTGCTGGCAGCCCAGAAAGCCAACCACACCCTAGGCTGCATCCCCAGCAGTGTGGCCAGCAGGGCGAGGGAGGGGATTCTGCACCTCTACTCTGCTCTTGAGAGAACCCCCCCTGCAGTGCTGCCTCCAGTTCTGGGGGCACCAACATCAGAAGGACATGGGCCTGTTGGAGCGGGGCCAGAGGTGGCCACAGACATGCTGGGACGGCTGGTGCCCCTCTGCTGTGAGGACAGGCTGAGACAGTTGGGAGGTGTTCAGCCTGGAGAAGGGAGACCTCAGAGCCCCTTCCAAGTACCTAAAGGGGACCTACAGGAAAGATGGGGACAAACTTTTTAGTAGGGCCTGCTGCAACAGGACAAGGATTAGTGGTTTTAAACTAAAAGAGGGAAGATTTAGACTAGATATAAGGAAGAAATGTTTTATGCTGAGGGTGGTGAGACACTGGCCCAGGTTACCCAGAGGGGTGGCAGATGCCCCATCCCTGGAAACATCCCAGGCCAGGTTGGACGGGGCTCTGAGCAACCCAGTCTAGTTGAAAATGTCCCTGCTTATGACAGGGGGGTTGGACTAGATGGCTTTTACTTGTCCCTTCCAACCCAAATGATTCTATGAACTCTTGCAACAAGGCTGCTGGCGTTTTTTTCACTCAGAGGTGTTTTTTTTTGGGGGGGCGGGCAGGGAGGGGAGGTGGTTATGTTTTTTTATGAATAGCACATCACTTTACTGATAATTGAAATGCAATCAGTGTTTAAGTGAAAACCTATTTGTATGCTTTGCCTCTGGAAGCCATTTCATTTATGATGCTGTCATGGCCAAAAGGAAATGACTTTTCTGTAGCAGACATGGCTACAGACAAAAAGCAGCAAAGATCTCCGTTTCTGGATTGGGAAAGCTCTTGAGCACAAGAATCAGAACTAGTATCAGTTATTAAAGCTGAGATTGGGCTGGGTCAGACAATACGTTTAAACATACTGACAGGAACGGTCCTCTCAGTTACTCACATACTACATTAAAAGATATCCAGCCTACCCCAACTATCAACAAAGTTAGTGATAATCTTTAATTATAACAGGGACTACAATGCATACTTACATACTAAGAATCAAATTGCTAATGGTTTGCATTTAATCCCTAACAAGTACTGAGACCACATTTAAAAAAAAAACAACAAAAACACAAACCCCCAAAACAAAACACACACAACACCCAGTGGAACTTCATTAGCTTTTCTAGGCTAAGACATTAATTACTCTAGGTACAGATAACGTAAGTCCTCAATGTCAATTATAATTTACAAACATTAACTCCTTACAAAGGAGAAAAAAAAAAGAAATCGATATTACGCGTAGTAAAACACATTTCTAGAATCTCTACATTATGAAGTATTACTATTTTTTAAACTAATATATTACTTTTTAACATCAAAGGAAAAAAAAACAGTACTACTTATAGCCTTATTATAAAACCTTTAGCAGGAAAAAGTGAAAATCCCTGATGTAGCATAAAGGTTATTTGATACAGTGTTCATGCATTTAAGGGACACGGCTAAGTGTTACCTGTATCCATGATCCTTATAGTCTTTTGTAGCAGAGTAAACAACTGAGCTTGCTTTAACACTGATTTGCTGAAACAGATTCCACACCTCCTGGTAAATATATTGCTGTAAAAAAAAAAACAACCAAAACAAATCACTAAGTAGAGCTTATTGAATACAATCTCTCTAAAGAGCAACCCTGTAAAATACGCTAAGCATTACAAAGTTTTTCAGATAAGTATCTAGTCACAGCCTGAGGAACGACTTCAGCTTCCACAAAGCACACAGTGGAAGTGCTCTCACTAGTGTTTTTAACTGCTCAAATTTTACAGAATTTGTTAAGTTCTTTAGCTCCACCTTCCTGATGGAAAACTTTTTTTCAGGCTTCCGAGTTCTGGCAATTAATTGCTCGCTCAGAGGCAAAAATTACTTTCAGAAAAGGTAAGTCAGTTAATCCCTGTATGACTGAATAAGGCAAACTATACTTTTAAATGTACGGAGCTACAAGACTTTGAAAGTTGATTACTGATACAAAAAAAAAGATACTGTGCACCTATTTGGGACATAGACCAAGTGTTTATGAACTTCTTAACTTTTGAAAACACTGTGTTTGGTGTTTTTTATAGTTTGTTTTTAAAAGAAAAAACTTCAATTATTTTCTGTGAGGACTAATGTTCTTGACAGGGACAGCT
Source organism: Chroicocephalus ridibundus (assembly GCF_963924245.1). Taxonomy (NCBI): domain Eukaryota; kingdom Metazoa; phylum Chordata; class Aves; order Charadriiformes; family Laridae; genus Chroicocephalus; species Chroicocephalus ridibundus. Next base: position 207,144 of record NC_086296.1, on the reverse strand, counting down.
TTTGTTTTCTGATGGCACAGAGACATGAGAATTGTACAAGCACATACCTGTGGTGAAGAAAAGAAAAATCTTAAAAATCTGCAAATGCAGTTTCTAAACTACATTTCCTTTTAACTAAAGGAAAGGGATCATAAACTGGCACTCTCTTGGCCTGTTCTTTCCTTACGTTTCCAGTGATGACCAAGCAGCCTAGCTGATCAATGATGAGTACATCAAGATGAGAAGGTGGCTGGCAAAACTTCTGCTGTAAGATCTGTAGGATGGGTTCCATCATTTTTGGGGTGTCCCTCAGCGCCACTGCAATGTGCCCTAGAGCACGAATTGTGTGGTCAGGAATCAAATGAGCTTCCCTGTTACAAAAAACAAACAAAAAAAAACCCCAAAACCATACATATAACTGTTCACCAACTATCAAGACCTCCAAGCATGGTTACGTTTCATGTAAGAAACAGTTCATATACTAAATTTAAACATCACTAACAGCTTTAATATTGCCAATCTATATACCCATCTACTCCAAATATTAACATTAGAGATATACTCGCACAAGCTGGTTTTCAAAATAAAAAACAGAAAAAACCCACAAACACAGTATTCAAGAAACCCACACTAATCCATGAACAAACTGCTCTAGAAACAACAATGAAAAGAGGTAAAAGTGATCTGCAAAACATTAAGACATGACAGTCAGATCAGCCACTATAGGATTTCCCCTTGGAAGTTTCTTGGTTGGCGAGTCTCTTAAAAGTGAAGCAAGTCAAATGCCTTAAGTGACAAGCTCTGTCTAGCCATAAAAGACAGCTGAAGCCTGAAGGATACAGCAGAGAGAGTATCACTCAATCCAGGACTCAAAAATGGCTAATACTCACCAAAGATTTGCTGATTCAATCAGATAAAAATGAATCCATACATCTCAGCATGAAAACAAGGGCTCAGCTCTGCAATAATTTGCATGGGAAGATTTTGACCCTCCATACGAGCTCACTAACCTCAGAGACACTTAATTCTAAAACAATGTTGACCATAGTTATATCTTAGAATAAGCTTCAGGTTTACTGAGTGAAGGAAAAATTGGTTTGATGACTAACAACTTACTTATCACTCTCTTGAGAGATGTACAGACGGTTAGATAAACTGGCAAGAAAGGCCTCAACAATCACTGAATCTATAGTCAAGCCAGCTTTCAAGCACCTGGAATAACAATGAACAGCCAGAGGACGGGGGGGAAAAGAAAAAAAGTACGAATTAAACATTTCACTTTTTACTACTGTAAATACACACCAGGCGTAAGGGAAAAATGTTTATACGGAAGTATAAGAACTGACTGCCTAGGAATGCTGCAGATGTATTTTTAAAAAAATGAGCTGAGTTTCTAGTGCTGCTTTCTCCATCAACAGTAAAGACTGGGGATAGGCAATAAGGTAAATTCAGAATGCACTGCTTTAGAAAATTCAATCCCTCGTCTCCAGTCACCAATATTTGTCTTCCCTACAGCTCTCAGTAGCTGTCTAAAAGGGAAGAATAACCACTACACTGCCCACATTTGAGGGCGTGACAATCCTCCTGTTACAGGAGGCTCACTCCACATGATAATCTAAGCAGAAGATAAAAACCCTGCTGAGTATCAAAATGATGACTAGCATGAACTACGCAAGTGGAAACCAAAACAATGAGACTGAATTATTTTACAATTAGGACATAGACAGAACCCAAGAGATGTCTGAAGAAAAATGAAGTCACGATCAAAAAAGGCAAAAAGCCTTTATAGCAGCACAGAGCAGCACCTTCTAAATGGCCATAATACTCTTCTGCTAGGGAGACGTATTCCAACGTGGTGCAAGTCTCTCTCTTACCTGCAGATGTTGTCTATGGCAATGTCACGCAGCTGCTCATACATGGATGGTTGAGTTTTCTTGCCAGGCATCACATTTAGCGTAGACTCTGAATGCTCGTTGGTTACGCTAATCTTGATGTCATTACCACCTACTAAGAACACAGAGTATGGAAACCAAAAACATTTGAAATAGCTTTTTATCCGCAAGATAAGAGCATACGGGCAGAGCAATACCCAGTGAGGGCAAAACAGCCTATTTACAGCTCGGAGAGTTGTGCTGAAGAATTCCAGAAGTACATGTGTTGTCACTAGCTATGCAAGGTATTACTGCATTTACCTATTCCTAAATAATTATTCCTAAATTTAGTCAATTTCTGTTCTGTTACCTGTTTTTCGTTAGCGTTATGATACTGCTTTTGCATTAGCAAGTGATTTAAATGTAACATTTTATTTTTGGAAATCATAATTTGATATTACAATTTAAAAACAACAACAAAAAACCTGCCAAATGCCACCAAGATGGTCACAGGGCTGGAGCATAGGGCCTGTAAGGAGAGTCCGAGGAACATGACCTTGTTCAGCCTGGAGAAGCAGCAGCTTTGGGTAAACACAACAGTTGCCTTCCAAAGCGTAAAACAGGTTACTGAGAAGACAGAAGCAGGCTTCGTGGGAGAATGAGACACAACAGCCGTAACTTGAAACAAGGAAGGTTCCAACTGGATATGTGATTATTTTCCCGCCACACTATGAGATTAATTATGCACTGTCTCAGGCTGTAGAATCTCCGTCCTTGGAGGTTTCTGAAGGCCCATGTGGACAAAGCCCTAAGCAAACTGCTATGACTTGAATGAATATGTTGGCACGCACAATACAACCCTTAGTACTGCAGTATCACACTACAGTTGTCAGTGATTTCACTAAGGACAAAGACGCTTGAGATAAGATTATCTTGGTTTCAACAGAAGAGGCACAGCAATATTGCTGCTAGGATAAAATGTAGTTCTATATACTGCTTGCCCTTAGATACACAATTTGGTTTGCAATCATTCATCCTCTTCAGCTCCAAAGAACAAGAAATTTAAAACTATCATAAATGCATCTCCATTTCCCCCTACAGCTGTATCACCACAAAATATTCAAACGCATCAAAAAGCCATACAAGTTGGAAAACAATCACTCGCATATCCTTTGGAACATGGCCTTTTTTCGTTTACCTGTGTGATACTGGCTATGATACTTGTAAAGTTTCACAAGCACTGGGGACGGTATCACAAGAAAATCTCTCAAGGATGGATTGACAGAATGAACCACAACAGGGAACCTCTCACACAAACGACCTAGCCCCTAAAAAAACAATAAAAAAAAAAAAAAGGAACATAGCCAACTGTAAGCTTGCAACTTCAGGTCAATACAAAAAAAAACACAAACCAATACAAACCATACATAGTTCTAAGAGATTCAATTTTTAGCAGAAGGTTTAGACATTTCAAGTTTCTAATTCTTTTAGATTATCCTAGAGTGCTGCATGCCAATCAAGCCTTGCTGTTTTCTTCCTGGGTGATTTCATAGGGAGTTACATAAAATGACCTGCACTCTCTAAAAATAAAGTTACTGGACAAGTTCCAACATTTAGAGAATCCTGATTATTTACTATGTGGTGGAAAACACCGTATTTGTAAGACTATGCGTAAGTGTACAATAAGATGACATAAAAATTACAATAACTAAGCCTCAGTCTTAAAGCTCAGTGATCTGCCAGTAACAGTATTAATTGTTTATATAATGGAGAAAGAAGCTAAATATTTCAGAAGTTAAATACTGGTTAAAAAACCCTCATGACTATTATTCTTCAACAAGCAGTCGAGCTAAGAAAATTTTGAAAGCACTACTCTACTGCAGTTCTAGTTTCCACACGAGACCTCTAAAATCCAAACGTAGAATACATTGATGGAAAAATAATACAAACAGCAGATAAAAAGTGTTCTTCTAGCAAACTGTGAAACTCCCCAAACTCCCACTTACTGATATAGTAATGTCAAATACTGTAAAGACAGACCTGCAAACAGCAAATTAGCAGTGGCAAGTGAGCGATGATGACTTTGCTTGAGGTTTTTGACTGCAGCTTCTCCGATAACTTGATGCACAGGTTTTCTGCACCTTAACCGAAAAAATCAAACAGAAAAATTTATGTTTATCAGATTTGTTATTAGGCCACGCACAACCCAATGCTTACTGGAATTTCTGAAACAACACAGAAAATATATCATCTTCACTCTTCTCATACTACAATTACTCAAAGAGGTTTAGTGCTGCTTCTGCAAAAACAGTTTTGGAAACTTAGTATCTGCACCAATGTCAAACACCATGATTAAAAGAATTACAGAACTAAAAGTTGATTTTGAGCGTACTTCGCATTTGTCAGAAATTAAGTATTGCAAGGTCCAAAGGAAAAAATCCCTTCACGGACTCAGAGGATGTGTAAGAATTATACAAGAAGAAAGAAAACTGAGAAAAAATGAGAGAGAGCTTCCCAATCCTGTTAACAATGAAGTAAAAACATTTTCTTTAAAAGAATGACTGAGAAACATTTAAGACACTAAAAGCAATAACTAAAAACATAAAATAAACTAGAAAATAAGCAGCTGCCTGTAATGCAGCAATTATATCATCTCTTGTAGATAAGCCAATAGGATGTTTCTGTTTCCATTTCTATGAAGACGTCTAACTACCTAGCCAACTAATTTGACAACTTTTTGATGGAAGTTTTACTCTTGTATTCTAATAGCAAAGAGTATTCCACTGAAATTTATTTTATGTTTCTCTGAGCATTATCTACTCTTAAATAACTTACAAGTTTTTCCACAACTTAAAAGAAAAAAAAAACACAGACATTCCAGACACTGAGGAGCTTTCTTCACCTTGCTCATCTTTCACAGCCCACACCATGAGATCCACACAGGCAGCATTAGCCTGACAACGCAGTTTTAAAGGACTCAGTTCATTATGCAGTCGATCCACATCATGAAGAATTTTCTGAAGTTCTGATTGACTGCTGTTGAATTGCTCTAGCACAAAATCATGGATTTCCTTCACAAATGAGTTGGGAAGGTCTAAAGAAATAAAAGGAAACAGCATACTCGAATGATGGGAGTCAGTGTATCAAAAGGACAGCATATATAAAATTCATTGCTATGTTACAAATTTCATAAACTTTATGCCCTACCTAAAAGATAAATTTCATAGCAAAGGTCACCAGTATGCAGACAATTGAAATATGTCTATTAATCCTTTTATTGGTGCTCAAAATATTTTTTTTCTATTTCCATAGCACCTTTTTTATACGGAAACATTCCAAAATACAAATTTTACAGCATATGTGGAGTTCCCGGAAATCACAGAATGGATCAAGTTGGAAGGGACCTTAAAGATCATCTAGTTCCAACCCCCTGCCCTGGGCAGGGACACCTCCCACCAGACCAGGTTGCTCAAACCCCCATCCAGCCTGGCCTTGAACCCCTCCAGGGATGGGGCAGCCACAGCTTCTCTGGGCAGCCTGTTTCGGTGCCTCACCACCCTCAGAATAAAGAATTTCTTTCTAATACCTAGTCTAAATCTCCCATCTCAGTTTAAAACTGTTAACCCCTCACCCTATCACTCCACTCCCTGATCAAAAGTCCCATCCCCATCTTTCCTGTAGGCCCCCTTTAAGTAAAGAACACTATAAAGGTCTCCCTGGAACCTTCTCTTCTCCAGGCTGAACACCCCCAACTCTCTCAGCCTGTCCTCACAGCAGAGACTCTCAGCCTGTCCTTCACCCCTCGCTGCATCTCCATGGCCTCCTCTGGACACACTCCAACAGGTCTGTGTCCTTCTGATGTTGGTGCCCCCAGAGCTGGGGGCAGCACTAGGGGGGGTGTGGTGTCTCACAGAGCAAAGTAAAGGTGCAGAATCCCCTCCCTCGCCCTGCTGGCCATGCTGCTGGGGATGCAGCCCAAGATGCAGTTGGCTTTCTGGGCTGCCAGCGCACATTGCTAGCTCATGTTGAGCTTCTCATCCACCAACACCCCCAACATCTTGTGCTCAGGGCTGCTGTCCATCCATTCACCTTGGGATTGCCCCAACCCCTGTGCAGGACCCTGCACTGGGCCTTGTTGAACTTCATGAGGTTCACACAGGCCCACTTCTCAAGCCTGTCAAGGTCCCTCTGGATGGCATCCCTCCCCTCCAGCGTGCCAACCGCACCACACAGCTTGGTGTCATCAGCAAATTCAACTGGGTGCACTCAGTCCCACTGTCCATCTCACCAACAAAGATGTTAAACACCTCTGGTCCCAGTACCGACCCCTGAGGAACACCACTCGTCACTGCTCACCACTTGGACATCGAGCCATTGACTGCAACTCTTTGAATGCAGCCATCCAGTCAATTCCTCATCCACCGAGTGGTCTCCCATTTAGAGACAAGGATGTTGTGCAGGACAGTGTCAAATGCCTTGCACAAGTCCAGGCAGATGATGTCAGTTGCTCTCCCCTTATCCACCACTGCTGTAACACCATTGTAGAAGGCCACCAAATTTGTAAGGCACAATTTGCCCTTAAGGAAGCCATGCTGGCTGTCACCAATCACCTCCTTATTTTCCATGTGCCTTAGCAGAGTTTTCAGGAGGATCTGCTCCATGATCTTCCTGAACACAGACATGAGACTGACCAGCCTGTAGTTCCCTGGGTCTTCCTTTTTTTTTTTTTTTGCTTTTTAAAATAGGGGTTATGTTTCCCGTTTTCCAGTCAGTGGGAACTTCACCAGACTTCCACAACTTCTCAAATATGACGGATATTGGCTTAGCAACTTCATCCACCAGTTCCCTCAGGACCCGCTAATGAATCTCACCAGGTCCCATGGACTTGTGCTCCTCCAGGTTCCTCATATGATCTCAAACCTGGTCTTATCCTACAGCGGGCAGATCCTCATTCTCCCTTTGTCCAGCCTTTGTCTTCTGGGACTTGGGCAGTGTGGTTAGAGCCATTGCCAGTAAAGACCGAGGCAAAAAATTCGTTCAGTACCTCAGCCTTGTCCATGTGCCAGGTGACCAGGTCTCCCATTTCCTTCCTGAGAGGGCCCGTATTTTCCCTAGTCTTCCTTTTGTGACTGACTTACCTACAGAAGCTTTTCTTGTTGCCCTTGATGTACCCTGGCCAGATTTAACTCTGTCTGGGCTTTTGCTTTCCTAACCCGATCCCTGGCTGCTCAGACAATTTCTCTGTATTCCTCCCAGTGAAAATGCAAACCCCTATGTTCAAGCACTCCATACAATGCAGACAATCACGGAATCACGGAATCTTCAGAGTTGGAAGGGACCTCTAGAGATCATCTAGTCCAACTCCCCTGCTAGAGCAGGATTACCTAAAGCACATCCCTCAGGGCTGCATCCAGGCGGGTCTTGAAAATCTCCAGAGAAGGGGACTCCACAACCTCCCTGGGCAGCCTGTTCCAGTGCTCTGTCACCCTCACTGTAAAGAAGTTTTTCCGTGTATTTGAACTGAACTTCCTATGTTCTAGATTGTGCCCATTGCCCCTTGTCCTGTCACTGGGAACCATTGAAAAGAGCCTGGCTCTGTCCTCCTTAAACCCACCCTTAAGATACTTGTAAACATTAATCAGGTCCCCCCTCAACCTTCTCTTCTCCAGGCTAAAGAGTCCCAGCTCTTTCAGTCTTTCCTCATAAGGGAGGTGCTCCAGTCCCATAATCAATGCTTTTGATCCTAACCATAACGAAGGATAAATTTAAAAAAATACAAATACTATACCTTTCATATAGTATAATGTGTCTCTCAGCATTTTAAATTGAGCAAGATAAAGAGGGTCACTGAAAGTTTTATAATAGAGCTCTGTATTAGCACCCATCTGAAAGAGAAAAGAAGCAACCCGCTAGATTCAAAATCAAGTATTTTCCATTGTATGGCTAAACAGATCTTTTAATTCCAGTCACATAATTGTTCTCCTCTGCAACGTAAACTAGCATTTAAAGCAGGTACCAGAAGTAACCTCACAGCTTTCCCCCTCTACTTTTATCAAAAGTATAGACGGCGCATAAGACACAGTCACTCTTTCAATTTGAAGAGTACATATATGTTCTCTCTAACAGTGTTGTTAAAAAAAGTCATTAGAGAAAGTCATTCAAGTCATTAGAAATGGCTTGAATGGCTTGAGTCATAGAAGTCAGAAAACGAATTTAAAAACATACCTCTGACACTTCAGCTACAACTGCATCTAAGGTCTTTAGCAGAGAATCCCCAACAATCTGTTTTACCTATAGAGGAAAAAAAAAATTTTAAAAAAGGATGTTTCCTGTTGATTACTCTCGATAGGAAGACAATATAATTTTGCCCATGCACAGAAAATTCTTCATCGTTCATATGAGAGCTTTTTAGGAATACTATTGAAGCATGACATTAAATGCCATAAAAATAACATCACATAAATCTTGAGACGCAAACACTGTCTTTTTATTTGCAATTCTAAAAGCTTAAACTGCATCTATTTCTACCACGAATAGAATGTAATCTCACTGCCATCTTCACGAGAACCCACCACATACCATGTTCAACAGCTGACGAAGCATTTCCAGTGGGATGTTAAACTCTTTATTGTTAATGCCATTGAAGAGAGGAGAAACTGAAAAGCTGGAGCTGATAGTGGAGAAGTAATAATCAGGATCCAGTGCGCTCCCATCAGGAAGATATGAACCTGATCAGAAAAAATAATAGAAGTTTTGGGGGGAGAGAGGCTATGTAAACTCTGTTTAATGGTAATATTTAGTCACTACTAATGAGTTATTTCCAACACAGGTACAGTCTTTAACTCGCAAGCTATCAAGAGGTGCGTTTCAGCTAATCTACTAGTAAATCAAGACAGAAAACTATGTTAAAAAAAATACGTTTGTCCATTAATGTAAAAATTAATTTAAATGACTCGTATTCATGTCAGAGACACTGCTGACAAGAAGTCTTCCCATACTACTGGTGTACATTTATCTGAAAACTTCTGTAAATGCCATTTTGTTCAAAAGCATAGAGGTGCAAAGAACAGATTAAGACAAAACTATCTTGCAAGGTTTTCCCCTATATTAGATCAAATGAACCCATGGCACAGCTTTCATCTTAGAAGAGGCACCAATTCACTACTGCAGTTTGAAGGCAAAGAGAAATCAAATTATTTTTCAGATTCAAGTACTCCATTACACCAACAACTTGCTAAGCATACTGCTTTTGGCACTGTTTCCACTTTAGAAATTACATCTCCTCCTTTTTAAAGTACTCAGCTGCCTGTGCTAAAGTCATGTTCCTGTGACTACTAGGCTTTCAAGCAACACTGTTTACTGACAACAACAAAAAAAAATATTTTCAGTCCAGTGTTCTAAACCATTAACCTTGGCCAGAATAGAAACAAGGTCATCACTCATCTTCTTCAGCAACTAAGACTTTGACAAACTACATTATCAGAAATAATACAAGGGCTGCCTGTATCTGAAATACCTGGCAGAAGTTAGTATTGAAAATAAAATCCTGATTAGAATAATCATAATTCTGCTATAGAAACAATTAAAATTATTCCAAAATTTTTACAAAGTTATCTACTACCCACCTATAGCTCTAGTTAAGATTATTTTTGTTCTACAACTATAGCCTCTCTCTAACCGGCAGATTTTTTATTTTTTTTTTAAATTCAAAACACGAAGACTATAAAATTTAAGAAGTATAGGTTAGTTCAACAGGGTAGACAGAAGACAAACAGGTCTCTTTATACTTGGCAACTTAGGAATGATATTTGAATTACCCTGAAATCCCATGATGTGACTGAGAAAGACAGATGCCTCTACAAATAGTAATGTGAAGGAAAAAGAACAGTAATGTGGAAGAAATTAAAGCAAGGGCTCAAGAGAGGAGAATGACCCACAAACAGAGAATGCCCAAACTGTTAAAAACCTCAACGCAACAGACAAAACCAGAGACACCAAAACACCTTGGATGCAGAGCTTGTTCTCCACACTTGATCCATGAAAGAGTTTATTTTTAAGCCTTGCTTTGACATAGAACTTACAGCTAGAGTTCTACTACACCTCAGTGGTTAAGAGTTTGTATATTAGTTCATGAAAATTTTTCACATTATTGCCATTATGATACAGTAATTAATACACATCAGTGAGCACTTGACTTCAGTGCCTCCTTTATTATTTCTCGCATCAACAAATTACTAGGTCTTACACAATGACTCACATCACGTTTTCTTCAAATGGAGCAGTTGTTTGAGATTATATAATGTGCCAAAAAAAAGTCTCAAAATTCCAGACCCTAGTCCAACAATGTAGTTGTCTAGTGAAACACAATATTAACATTTGTTTCTCAAAGTTACTCAGCCTAATCTCCTGAAATACTTTTGGCCTAGTTGAATTAAGCTCTTCAGTACCAGGCATAGCCTAGCAGCAAAGAAATCATGTCTCTCAGAAGCCTGCCAGAAACAACTGAGCCTGGAAACCATTGGTGTTAATAATTTCCTACTGTCTTTATAGCTCAAAACTTTTCAGAATCCTAGCAGGCATCATAGAATCATAGGGTTGGAAGGGACCTCTGGAGATCATCTAGTCCAACCCCCTGCCAGAGCTGGGTCATCTAGAGCAGGTTACACAGGAATGCGTCCAGGCGGGTTTTGAGTGTCTCCAGAGGCATGTATCAGAGAATTCCTATAAGCATTCTAGAGGGCAGTGAAAAGGGTCAAAAATATTTTGATTTTCAATTTTTTATAAATAGCAACAAACCCCCCAAATTATACCCTGTTCCTTTGCAAAATAATTTACCTTCGAAATAATGAATTGCAGATCCTCCAGGAGAGCTGGGAGGGGGAATTCCACGTTCGGGACTAACCTGAAACATCACACAAAAGCCATAATCTAAAAACTGTTTATAAAACTTGAAAAACCTTCCAGAGAATGGTTCATACACTTTATAACGAAACACAGCTTCAAGGAAAACTAACAGGAGCTACATATTGTCACGTTTAACAGCTCAATTCCAACCAAAAATGGTAAGTTAAAAAAGGCTAGTTCAGTGCTTTTGACTAAAGGGAAGATACCAGAATGATGACTCCTGTACTGTATGAAACCTTGCTAATAACAATCTGTGGTTTCAAAATCAGGATATCCGAATCCATTCTTCCCCTAAGACAACGAACATCCATAGCTCCTGGTGAAATCAGTGTGAGCTCACGTATCCTCAGCACTTCGAAAAACTTTAGCCATTAAGTGCCAGCTTCCCAAATTCACAGATATACAATACAATGCTTTTTCACAACAATAACACAAAGAACAGGATTTGCCAATTGTTCCTTGTAAAGACTTACTAGTACAGTTACTGGTTTAACTGACACTGATTCTTCTGTAACTCAGGAACTACAAAATTATTTTGAAACTCAGTTGCAGAACCAAAATAAAGATTTCTGTATCTGGTCAAATAATGTGTTAATAGACTGCGTTCATATCCAGTGGTCTTAACTCCACCAAGACCACAAGATCATCTAAGCGCTGACTCCAACACAGAGCAAGTCATACAAACCTGCGAGATGCTAGACACACTGCTAGCCTTTCTCTTTAGTGTTCCTTCTTGGCAAACAGTGAGTAGAGAACTGGGAAGAATTGATCTGAAATCATTAAAGGATCGCCGGCGAATTCCTTCAAGCTCTTCTGGAACTCTCAGGGAATGTGGGGGAATTTTTGGAAAAAGCTTTGAAAGGAGAGCCTCCTCTGAATTGCTGTAGCGACCAAAGGCTCGAGAAATTCCTATCAGGCAGGGTACTGCATACTTGCATAAATATTCTGGAGAAGAAAAACACATATAACAGTATATTAACAATAACTCAGAACTTCCTCTTCACGGTTTTGCTACCACTTTACTAAACTGTTTCAGCCTAATGTGCTTTGAAAGACTTATTTGTGCAAATAGAGGAAAAACCATGAAGGTACTGCAAATTAATACAGTTGCTTCTGTATTTACCAGTCAGCAACAAACGAATAAATATGCGCTAAGAGAACTCAAAAGAAAAAGCTGCTCACTTTTCAGGCTTAATCCTGATAATTAGAAAACACAAGAGAAGTTCAGAGGATGGGAGTTACAAGTATAGCAACAATATAAAGAGTTATTTTAATAGTACCTTTATCATGCATTTGTGGAGTCTGGCACATTCCCAACAGGAACTGCATTACTTGCAGAATTGCATCCAAAATCTGAAGTAATCAAAACAGACATAAAAAACCCCAACCTTTTGTTAAAGAGATATTATTTTCTTACACTAGATCACTACAACACCAATGAAACCTGCAAATATTACTGTAAGCACCTCTGTAAACAAAATTTCTTAATACTATGTGACTAAAAAAGTATATTGCCCTCACTCAGCTTACACAGCTTCTTCCGTAAAGTCTGCAGTCAGATGGTGTTTACTAGCAGAATAAAACTGCAGCAGTCCTAATTTCAGTATCAAAACCTGAAGTCTAAAACTCTGGCCTTAGCGAGGGGCATCCTTTGACGCCTGGAAGTAACAGCAGACTTATGAATATCTTCCAGGTACCTGATTAGTAATTAGTACAAGTGAAATAATGCAACAGTACAGATGTTAAAGCAATCAATCCCTTTGCAAGAAAGAAAGCAGCTGTGGTGTACTTTTCTCTAGACATTTGTCAGTACTGCAACACTGGAGAATCGGGTACTACATCAGCACAAACTTAAAATAAACTTTACCTGCTCTCTGAGAAATGCATCTCTGTAAGCAACGTCTGATAACAACGTTACCAAGCAGAAGCTGAAGTTTTCTGCAACTGGAAGCAAGCCTGCAAAGTAACAGACAGAAAATAGGCCAGTTAGACATTGTTAGAGAGAATCAATGCAGAAAGAACAAATAATAATCAAGCAAGAAGACATAAGGGATTTCCATGTCATGTTCTGAAATAGACTGTAGAAAAATACAGTACCACATACAAAATTTAGAAGTACACTCTAATCATCATAATTTCAGCATAAAATGTTAAAAGAATAACTTCAATAATTAAAAACTCTTCCAGGCTTTCAAGTAATTGAAAAAAATATTATAATACCCCTTGTGAACCCTTGTGAAAAAAGTATTCTTATATTAAAAGGTATTAAGGGAGCAAGAAATGAAGTAGCTTAAATAGCAACCAAGCACCAAAGCTGAAAGTAGAGCGTACAAATCTCGGGTTCTGCTCTTCTGCTCTAACTACTACATGATCGCCTCCAATTTAGTAACCAAATATATTGAGCATAGAATTGTTTGGAAAGTGCAATTTATCACAAAGCAGTCCATAAAGAAAGCTGGGAGCTATTCAACTTCCTCTTTGCTTCTAAAGAAAATCAATATGAAAGGCTGTTGAGTCAGGAGCTAAGAACCTAGCAGGACCTATCACATCCCCTTGTACCATGTCCTGAATAACCTTTGTTATTCCTATTTCCTGGCTGTCATTCCACAAGAATGATCAAAAAACCCAAACATCACCTCTGCCTTTCCGTGCATTGCTTTCTTCTATCCATTGGACTTTGGGAAGACCCTTCAGAAGTCGGAGGAGGTAAGGAACCACATGATCTTTGTGCTGAAGAGGAAAATATTCTATTTAAAATGGAGAAGAAAAGCTGAACTGCATCATCTCACGTTATTTTTGAGATACGGAAAGACTACATATTAACAACACACAAAACACGCTTCTAGTAATCACTACACAGGCTTTTTGAATATTGCAAAATTTATTTAAACACAGGCAAATTAAAGTAAACCAATTCAGTGATATAAATCCAATCTTTTAATTCTAGGCAACAGTTCATTCTCCATAAAAGTTGGAAAAAAAAGTTCTAGAACAGTAATGGACCCCAAACAATTTATTAGTTTACAGCAAGGTCACAAAATAATGTTAAGGCAGCTAGAAATTCAGTGCCAGTCCCAATTCAGTACACGTGATCCATCCCATGGCCTTATGCACAAGTCACTTCACACATCTGTGGAACGCTTCAGCTTTCTAATGTGCAAATCAAAGGATATCACTTTCCTTCCTCATACAGTTGGATTAATTAATACTAACTGCTGGCTTTTCAAACATCATAACAATGCTAAGAAACATAAATACAGCTGCCTTATTTAAACTTCATACCATTAAAAATGCAAAAAGGACAACAATAGTATGCATGGCAGCTATATTATGGTAAATAGACACTAAAGAGGAAACTTGGGTCTGATGCAAACCTAGCAACATTAAATGACTTAAAGTGAGGTCTAATGACTTTGGACCTAAGACTCCATATATCCTTCCTTTCCTCTACACAAAGGAGTACTACGCCCAGAGTTTGAAGGGAAGAGAACCAGCTTGTCATAAACAGGCTGACAGACCAAAAGGGATGTAAGCATACGATGTAGCCTCTCTGCACTGTTTGTCTTTTTATCCTGGCTAGTGCCAGGCATGAAAAGGCCTATTTCAAACCTGATGTTTGGGAGTATGCTGGAACATACCTGTCATTCAGAAGCATGTGGGGAAGAACACGCGATGACACATATGATTTGAGCAAACCCTCCTGAATAGCCTTTCCTTCCTCTCCTTAAGCTATGATGACCGAAAAATGGGACAGCAGTTCGGCTGTGGCAGTGCCATGACTACTGTCTTATCACACTCATCAGTACTGCCCTTGTTTCCTTGTGCTCTCCTGCCTGCATCCATCTGTTATCTCTGATCTTTAATTTTATTTATTTTGATAGTAAATACCAACTTTTCATTCACTGAACAACTACATTTGACTAATCCAAAATCTTTCAAGTTAAATAGAGCTAGCCTAAGTGGGAAAAATACCTGAAGGTCAGATTCAATTAGAAAGATTCCTAAAGCAATAACAGCATCTCTGCGACGTTCATCTAACTGGAAAATCCCATGGAAATCCACTGGACACATACAGAGGAGTTTTTGTACCTGAAAAACAGCAGAGCAAAAGAACAGTGGAACAAGACTGAAAGTGTCAAAAGAATCCAAGGGAACAACGGTACGTGTGTTAAAATTGTCTTTCCAAAATCCCCCAGTAGACTTCAGGAAAGCAATGCAAAAAGCTCCCAGCTTCACTTTACAGAGCAGAGCTCGCCATCAGGTCCATGCCCTAGAGCACACCAAGAAACAGGCCTGCGGCGCGCTAATACAATTGTAAATATTTTCACGGCAGAGAAACGAGACGGCAGGCTGTGGTTTTCAAAGCCCATTCAGACCTCCTGTGTTTGAAGTGGACAGTAGTCTTACCATCTCCTGGAAGACAGATGGCCACACTACCCTCTTTTAGTCATCAACCTTAATGAGAGCATCAAAGGGCTAGGAAAGAATGATGAATGACAGAGACTAGAAAAAGACAGAAAAATATCACGCAGATGTCAAACATTTTTACCACAACACAGGTAGATCTAAAACTTTTCTTCAACACTTGATCAAGCTGTTTGGTTGGCAGTTTTTTCATATCTCAAGAGAATTTCTGAAACTTTCCAGAGCATCACATTTACAGAGCTCATTCCTGCATCCCTGGTACAACAAAGCCTTCCTTCCACTAATTCTTTGGACATTTTGGATGTGCAAGAAATATGCAGCAGGCATGTATATTTACTAAATTCATGTAAACAAAAAACAGGTAGGTTACAGCTGCACCAATGCCTTCCTCATATACACCACTGAAGAATAAACTGTTACCTAGCTGAGTAAGACTTTTGCTCAAATAAACAGATTAAGTTACCAGAACATTATTTTCACACTACTTACCTATTACTTCACTCCATAACCAGTGACCACACATCTAAAGAAACTACCAAATCTCCCAAATGCTTTGTTTTCCTATGAAACTGTTAGGGAAGGGAAAATGCAACAAGCACATTGTCTTTCTATAAGTCTCCTTGATGTTAATAAATATTACCTAAAAATGACTGTCATAATAAATACCTATGTTTGAATGACCTATGTTTGCATGTCAAGTTACTTCCTACTTAGATAACTCTGTAAACACCCCGCCTTGAAACTTCTAAACCAAGAAACTATTTCCCTAGAGTATTAGAAGAATTTACTGGATGCTCAATAGAATTTAGGATTATGGTCCTTAAACTGCCAGACCTCATAATTACAAGGCCTGAACACAAGACAAATAATCCTCTTGCTCAACATAAAATAAAGCAGAGGAAATATGAACTTTGGAAAATAACTTCTGATGCATGCGTCCCACACCAGGTTAATGGCTGCAATAACACGAGCGAATAACTTTAGATATGAACTGCTGCCATGGTTGGGGCCGGACTGGCCACTGAAACTCAAACCAGGACAACTGCTAATATCATTTAACTCCTACTGTAGTCTCTCAAACCACAAAAAAAACCCCACCCCAAAACAAACAAAACCCACCACCCCAGAATATTACAGCCCAGAATATTAGTGAACGAACAGCAAGGCTTAAAAAAATTATTCACAGTTGGCTGTCAGACCAATATTACATTTCCAGAATAAGAAATGAACTAAGAAATGAAGTCTGCAACAGCTGGCCAGGAACAAGCCACGCACCAGAATTTTCATCAGTGCAGTGCTGTGCTTTTCAACAATTTAGTCATTTTTCTTTCATTATTGCACGAGTAACGCAGAAGTTCATTCACTTCGTGCCCAGAGAAGCCGCCTCCGCAGCCCAGGCTGCGCCCCCCCTCCCCTCCCCGCCGAACCACCCGCGCTCCGCTTTCGCATCCAGCAGAGGTTTGTCTCAAGCCGGGAGTTTTTACCTTCAGCGGACTGCATCGCTTGCATTTAACCAGACGCATAGAGTAAAGCAACCAGCCCTAATCAGGCTGAGACTAATGACGCCTCCAAGACCCTGTTCCACACCCCGCGAGACGCGCCGCCGCCGTGAGGGCCCGCGTTCCTGGGGCTGCTCCGCGGACGCCCTGGTATTCGCGGGCCGCGACGGGCCGGGCGAGCGCCCGGCAGCCCCCGTGCCACGGGAGGAGGGCGGCATCCCCCGGGCACGGCCTCCCACGGCGCTGTCGGGGCGTAAACCCACCGCTTCCCAGACACGACGGGCCCCAGCGAAACGGCCCCGACGCCGCTCCCCCCCCCGCCCAGAGGACCGCGACCGGCCTCCTCACTCCCAGGCGGCGGGGACAACCCCCCACAGGCAGGGCCGGGCCCCAGCGCCGCCGCGGCGCCCACCCTCCGCGCTCGCGTGACGCCCCCCGCCCCGCGCACACGCGGCTCCCGCACGCGACACCCCCGCCACCCCTCGCGCGCGCAGCCTCTCCCCACCTTCTCCAGCGGCGCCGGGCTCTGCACCGCCAGCGACCGCGCCAGGGACAGCACCGTGTTGAAGTAGAAGCCGCGCGCCGTGCCTGCGCTGCTCCCCCGCCCCGAGACCGCCGAGGGACCCGCCGCCGCCGCCGGGGTGGTCGCTGCCGCCGCCGCCGTGGCCGCAGCCGCTACCGCCGCCGCAACCGCCGCGGCCGCCATGTTGTGCGGGACTGCAGGGGGCCGCTCGCGCGACGGCTGGCCGATCTCTCGCGATACCGCCACCTCCCGCGGCCTCACGGAACAACACCCACACCACAAAGATGGCAGCGCCTGTAGCAGCTTCACTACCGGCGCCTGCCCTGCCCCGCCCCGCACTGCCGCGCCGCCCGCCCCCCCGGGCCCGCTCTACAAGTGGACGCGCCTAGGCCACCCCTCTTTCCCCCCCCTCGCAGTGGTCCTTCCCAGCAGCTGTTTCTCCTCAGCAGCGCCCGGTACTTCCGTCCGGCGCGCGGCGGCGGCGGCCTGTGGACGGAAGGAGCGGAGCGGAGCGGGGTGGGGGCTCGGCCCGGCCAGGCCAGGCCAGGCTACGCTACGCTACCGTGAGGAGCGAGGGGCTGAGCGCGCCGCCTCCCTGGGGCGCTCGCTGCGGCCGCTTCCTCTGCCAACCATGTCGGCCCTCCCGAGGAGCTACAACCCTTTCGCCGTGGATGACGACGAGGAGGCGGCGGCGGTGGTGCGGGGCGGTGGGGAGGCGGCCAGCGGCGGGCGGCAGCGGTACCTACAGCAGGAGGTGCTGCGCCGCGCCGCCGCCGCCGCCGACAGCACCGCCCGCTCTCTCTCGCTCCTCTACGAGTCGGAGCGGGTCGGCGTCGCGGCGTCCGAGGTGGGTCGCGCGGGCGGCGGAGGGCCGCCGGGGCCTCTCCGGCCGAAACCGCCGGCTGGGAGGCTGGTTTGCCTTTCTTCTCCCCGAAAGTCTCCCGAAACATCTTTTTAGAGTCAATGCTTCAGAGACGACATATCCGTCTCTGTTACTGTGGACTGATTTTCTGGGGAGAGAGTTCGAATTAAAAAATGCCAGTTAGACGCTCTCTGTATAATACTGAGAGTTGGACTTGGCTGTGTTTTTAGCGGCTCTTGACAATTCTGACTAAGTCTTATTAATGGCATTTGTACCTATTCATATCTGACTAAAAAGTTTTCAGCAGTTCTTTTGATTAAGTGAAGAGCGTGCCCTGTTACTTGTTTGTGATGTGCTCGCTTCATCTTGATTATTCATTTCCTTCATTCTTCAGGCCTTGTTTCAGAGTAGAGTTTATACTCAGAGACATCGCTCATAAAGGTCTTGTCCATTGTGTCACTTGCTAATGGGGTGTTTCCTTGAATGTTGGTAATGCGATTGCCTCAGTTACCCCAAGAGCATCGAAGCTGCAGGAGGTGCTTATGCTGAAGGGGATTCACAGTGGCACATCTGCAGACTTGCGGGCTCGTGATTTGTTTGTCCAGAAAAACACAAATGAGGAATCAAGAATTTAGGCTTAACACGGGACTCGTAGTAGAACTTGTATCTGTTTGCTGCTTTATTGAGGGCAAAAAAAAAAAATTCAGCTAGAATTCCCCAACGTTTAGAGAGAATACGAACAGAAGTGCTTTGTTTTGCAGTAGTGTTAGCTGCAGGCAACTTTTCTGACAGAATTAATCTTTGGATTACTTTGGAATTGTGTTTGTGCTGCTGAATTAGAAAATAACATAACTGTATATATCAAAATTTCTAAATCCTGCACTGTTAATATTTGCTAAAATATTATTCTTGCAGTATGAAAAAATTCTATTTGCATTTATTTTCTTTGTTTATTCTATTTCTAAATTATCAGGATCATCCCAGTAATGTGAAAGTAGCTTCCGTTCCCAATGAAGGTGTCATTTACAACTAGAAATAGTTCTGCTTGCTAATTTCTGTGCCATAAAATGCCTTTGCATTTTCACTACATCACCCATCTGGTGCCATGCATGTTCCATCAGGAAGAGATACAAATGTCAACATGACAAAAGGCCAATACAGAAAATTCCTGGATGCTGTTTGTAGTAGGTGTCAGGAACCTGGCATTGTGTAGTGATCAGGTTTTTATAGCTGATTAGTGCTATGGCTGACTAGCAACTCTTGATTGAAGTGCCCTGGAGGAAGAGGTGTGAGTGAAAAAGCTGTATGCCTTTAGAAATAATTTACACGGCTGAAGGAACTCTGTTATTTCTCTTTAGAGCGTCATGTGTTTGATGTTTCAGTTTATCTTGGCTTTACTATATTCTCTTTTTTTGTCAATATCTGTTAGGAGCTTGTACGTCAAGGAGAGGCCCTGAAGCGCACAGAACAGATGGTAGATAAAATGGACCAGGACTTGAAGACTAGTCAAAGGCACATAAATAGCATTAAGAGTGTTTGGGGGGGCTTGGTAAACTACTTCAAAGCCAAACCTCCAGAGAGCAAGCCAGAGCAGAATGGAACCCCTGAATATTATGCTAACAGTAGGTAAGTAACATAAATGTTTTACTTGGGACTTATCTCCCACAACATCTCTGAAACATCATCAGAAAATCAGAATTTAAAAGATCTGTTGATTCTCTCAAGTAAACTCCTGAGATGGTGTCTAGCTCCCTTTTCCCTTTAACTCTGAGAAAAAATATTTTTATTTATATTTGAGGTGGTAAGAATGACTTTGTATTTGTGGGAAATTAATTCCAACAATTACACAAAATCACACAAATAATTCTTCGGAGTCTTCTGAATTACCATGCTTACTTCAATCTTATCAGGAAATCATGATTTGTAGCATTGACGTGCTTCCAGTTAAATATTATGTGTATTTTTCTACCTTCTATTACAAGCTGTAGATAAAAATTAATTGCTGTGAAATTACTGTGGTTTACAGTACTTGCCTTTCTTCAGCTGAGAGATTTATGTAAAGCCTGGTAATGCTGCATGGACTGATTTATTCTTTCCCTTCCCCCTCCATCCTCCACTAGAGGAAAGGAACAGGTTGTCTCCAAGATGGAAGATACAGTTTTGGTTTTGATATCAAAGTTTCCATACACTGTTTTCAGCACTAAAGCAACCGGCTCCACTTTCACTGAAGGCAAATGCTAATAGCTCATTTTAAAGGAGCATTTTGGATCAGGTCTAACAAATTTGGTTGTCTTCTATAAATTTGTCACCTGTTCTTGTTTAACAGATTCAGAATGAGGCCTGTGGTCCATAGGAATGTTTTCTTTTTTTTCTCTTTATTACTAGATTAAAAGAAGCAATGATGTCTAGTAAAGAGCAAGAGTCAAAATACCAGGAGAGTCATCCAAATTTAAGGAAGCTGGATAATTCAGGTTTGTTAACTTTATTTCACACTGAATGTCTGTCATCATCATGGGGCGAACTTGCACAGCGGCGAAGGCAGAGACCCTTCAGCCTGCCCAACTGCTGATTTATGTTGCTGCTTAACGTCTGGAGATTTGTATCCCAGTGTTCACGTCTTTGAATTCTAGGGAATTGTTTCCCCTAAAACTCTTTATACTGAAGACATGATTATTTTTTTTTTTCACTTGGATACAGCTTTTATTTAGCCCTTCCTGTGGCGGATTTATGTTATATCCACTAAAGAGTTTAAAAGCGTACAGTGCTTATGTTTGCACAGGGGAGACTATAGCCAAGAACCCACACAATGTGAGGGCAGCCTTGTCCTATGTTTGCCAAAATGTTAACTTATACATTCAGAGCTTATCCTTTTTAAGCATCATTTGTCATAGTTTTCAGATATGCTTTCCTTGTTATTTCAAACATGGAGTATAATCATACTGGTGTCATTACTTGATTCACGCAAGGAAGCATACAGCGTATGTTCTCTGTACAGCGTACCTTCTCCCAGTGCATTAACTTCTGTGTGACTTTTATGTACAAAGTAACTGTTCCTTCTTAAAGTGAGTTTCAATTATGTAGTTTAGTAGGAGTGAGAAAGCAGCAGGGTGTCTTTATAGTTGTAGTTCTCTAAGTAGCTAAATGTTTTTTGGTAATGTTAATCTCCATTCCACTCCACATAATATTAAAAGTCTGTCCAATAGAGGGCAGAAATAACTGTCTGGTGGCTTGACCTGGGGAACAGTAACTGCTGGTAGAAGTTACCAACTGGCCTGCTTTGTTGGTTGAGTGGCTGGGTTTTGTTGGTTTTTTTTTTTTTCCTTTTTTCTTTTAACTACCTAGTAGAACTACAAAAGGCAGCCCAAAAGAGAATAATTGTGGCTTAATTAACTGTTCATCTTGAGGGGTGCCCTATAGATAGTGGTGTTGGACTAGTTTTTATACTCCTGCCAACAGGTTATGTGATTACATGGCAGCTGTGGTCAGATTAATTTTTAATAGCCCTTCTAAAATACTAAAGACTCTTCTTGCTAGCTTTTTAATTATATAATATTCTGCATTTCATACTCTTGACAGACAATGATTTCAGCAAAGCAGAGTTAGTTTCTTCAGTGCAAAGGGATTCCTATCCAAAGAACCAACACCTGCGAGCTTACCACCAGAAAATTGATAACAACTTAGGTGAGTGCAAAAATTGAAGCTGTTAGATGTAATACCATTTTCGATTTTTGGCTCTTAAGCCGGAGAAAATTACTAAGTAATGCATTGCCAACAAACACTTTTTCATTTAGTTCACAGTGAAATTTGATAATAATAATAAAAAAAATCATTGGTTTGTATTCTGCATTTCAAAACTATCTACATGTCAGAATCCAGAGTTTGATTGAAGCATATGTTATTTGAATGGTAGAATGCTGTTGGATATCTGTGGGTCAACTACTTGCAAATATTAATAACAAATCTGCGTTAGAAATGCATCTCATTCTAAATCAGTTGGAAACAAACAGGCTAGGATGCCTGGAATAGTATTCAATCTACTGTGGAAACTGATCTGCTACTGGCATCAATACTTCCACTGTTCTGTAACGTGCTTATGCTTTTGAAATAGTTAGATTTTGAACTGTCCCTGAGTAAAGAAACCAGGGGGAAAAAAAATCCAGACCAAAAGCACAAGTGCTCGTAGATCATATAGTGACACTAGGAAGAACACTGTTACCAAATGTGAATATGCTAGCAAATCTCTGTCATTTGAGTGAGGAAATGGCGCTGAAGTATCCCATAACACTTGCACTCGGGATGTGAAAATGTTTCTTTGAATCATCCTGTAAATTGAGTGGAATATCACTGGGACAAGCAGATTTATCCATCCATTCTGAAAAATCTTATTAGGCAGGTACTAGTAATATTAATAAGGAAATACTGCTTCACATTGACATCCAGATTATACCGGTATGGATACTTACTACTCTCTTTCTAAAGCTTACCACTTACACTGAAAGATGCATTCAGCTTACCGACCTGGCTGTTAAACTCTGATATTAAATTGTACATCAGTTTGGATCCAAAGGATTTGCAACTGTGCGCAGCTTTTGAAATAAAAATGTTCTGCAGAAAATAAAAGAATCAAAAGGCATTAAATATTTAATCTGTGAATTTGCTGCATTTCTTTTATTACTTCCCAAAACCATTCAGCTGACTTTCTCTTCCTTGTTCTGTAGCATATATACAAAGTGCCTCTTCCCTTACATGTGTCAGTGTTTAGCTGACCTAGAAAGAAGAGATTGGAAAGAAATCAGAAAGGGACAGATCAAAGAGAAATAATCAAGCATTAAGAATTAGTGGAAGCACAGTTGTTCTACTCCTAAGCCGTGCAAAACTTACTAGCTTCAGAATCATTTATACTGATCAATCATGCAATAAAATAGTTTCCTTGTAGCCAAATTAGAAAATCAGAAAATGGGATTTTTCCACCTATGTTGAATAACTTGCTGCTTAAATCTTCAGTGTATTGACGGTATCTGCATGAAGTTTAAAGAAAAACCGTTGAGGTAGTGAGCATGTTGTGTATACTGAGGTGAGAAAAGATGTACCCAATTTTCTATAAAACACATTTAAAAAAAATACATTACAGAGTATGTCATTTTGTAAAGATCAAATTTGGTTTTAAGCATTTGTAGTTAACTTGTAATGGAAAAAAGAAAGAAGTGATTATTTCTGGTAGTAATGCAGTAGAAGTGTTAAAGTATCGGTGCTTCCACTGTTTAAGAACACTCAGACTTGAGCAGTTGTAACTAACACTTTCAAACATTTTTGGAGAAGAGGGAATCCTGATAGTGTCCATTTAAACAGCATGCTTTATACTGCTTTACTTATGGTGCCTCTCTTCATTGACAGATGAGATGTCTTCTGGGTTGAGTCGTCTGAAAAACCTAGCTCTTGGTCTGCAGACAGAAATAGATGAGCAAGATGATATGCTGGATCGCCTAACAAAAAAAGTAGAGACACTGGACGTCAATATTAAAAGCACTGATAAAAAAGTCCGACAACTTTAAAGAACTTTTAGATTTTGTCCAGCATCAGTTCTTCTTGGGTGTCTTAACTGATCTCTTAAAAAAAAAAAAAAAAAATCTTGGACAATATCTGTTTCTCTTTTTTTCTGATATGTTATTGATTTTGTTGTCATTAAAATTGCGTAATCTTAAATGCAGCATAATACCTTAAATTCCTTCTTAACATACACAGGAAAAATGCATGTTGAGTGAAAACTCCCAGCAATTGGTAAATGCTTTTGTGCTGGATACCCTGCTCAATTGTATAACTGTGCGTCATGTGTGTGGAGGAATTTGCAATCTATAAAGCTTTGGTGTCCTTGGCCTGGGAGCTGTGATGAGAAAAGTAACTGCACTTTGCCTCTGTTTTGGGGAGGGGGCAGGGGAACAGAATGTGCTGCTTTGTTCAGAATGAACGTTACTAATTCTGTTTACCTACAGCTATTTTAAATTATGAAAAAATGCCAATTTCCAGCTGTAAAAATAATTCAAAGTGACTGTTCTCTGGCATTTCTGGGGCTTAAGGAACAAACTGTTTTATGGAAGTTGTAAAGTATCAAGGGTGTCATGCAGTAATGATAATATTCTGTGCGTGTTACCTTTCCTGTGATGACTTTTTTTAGATGGTGGAACCATCTAAAAGATCTAACATCTTTTATGTTTAGGTCACTAAATGCCATCACCTTTATTTTCAGTAAAGATTTCTAAAGGTATCTTATGTTCTGCAAGAAATATTGATTGACAGTGACCCAAAAAGTTTGTGTAACAAAATCAGGACTTAAACATATGTGCTCTTAAAGATTCTTTTGTAGAAATTGTCACCATCTGTGGTTTTGTTTTTTTTTTATTTTCTGCTCTTTCTCAGCTTATTCAGTTAGGTGGTTATTTGAAAAATAGCTTCCATTTCACGGTCTAATATTGCACAAACAGATCATAGGAGATCATTCTTTAGTTTAACATTTCTTTCAAATGTGCTTAGGGATTGAGCAGATGCTGTTTTCCTAGCTAATATGACTGTTTTTAAGAAACTCGGCTATGGTTCACATACTTCTGCATTGGCTTAGCAGGTATGAAAAGTTCCTGCAAATGAAGAGAAGCTCAGAAACGTTTTTTGAGTCTTCAAGATACAAGTTGGGCCTTCCAATTTGTTTTATTCTGTTGTAAGTATCACTGTAGATAAAATAATTCTGTTCCAGCCTGAAGACGTGACAGTGAGAGCTTGCTGTCTGTCTTGAAAACAAGTAAGTTATTTCAGTTTGGAGGGGTCAAGGGACCTGTGTCGGTATTGCAACACTCGCTATCACAAATGACAGTGAGTGGCTAAGAAGAGAGAGTTACTTTTTTGAGCTGGTGCCACATTATCTTGTGAATTAAAGGAAGACCTTGGTGTTTAGGGCTATCGAGCCTGTATCCTTCTTGAACACCACATTCATACCCTCCCCTTTTTTTCCAAGGGATTTGTTAGGTTGAGCTCACTTGCTACAAAGTGCACCCAGTTGTTAAGCAGATAAAAGAAAACTTGAGCCTTTCCTGTTTTACCGTGTCTCCTGAAAGTTCACGTGTAGACGAATAAAGCGCTAAAAAGATATGCTTCTTGGACATAGTATTATAGTATTATGGAAAAAAAGTATTCCTGGGATTACTACCAAAGTAGAGTTGTGAATTAACTTTAAGGTGAGCCTCTGTTTCCCCTTACATTACTGATGTCATTGATGTCAGTCCCTAAAAAAAAAAAAAAAAACACGTTTTGCAGGCAAGAGCTATTGAGTACCTTTAATTGCTGTTTAATTTTCACTTTGTGCCACTTACGCTCATCTGGAACCATAAAAACCTTATTAATATCAATGTATCATCTAACTTTTTGGGTGTGTACCATGACTAATTCTCTCTTGCTGTTAGAATATTTATGAATGATATGATTTGATGTCTCAAGATAGTTGATACATTTATTTACTAAATGATGCAATCATTAGTTTTCAAAATGTTCATTTTAATTATACCTGGTTTAGTTTCTTATTTGACTTTCTCTTTTTAATAAAAAGGGTGAGAAGACTTGTATTTTTTTCTTATCCCAATGCTGGCTAACAGAAACACTTTCATCTTAGAAAGGATGTATAAATTCTCTCCAGAACAGAATACCAAAAAATGCATAGTAATTAATAATACTTCTTTTAGTGTGAAGTCTGCCTTCACCTGTATGCAGCTATTTCACGGCTAAATTTTTTCCAAAGTAAGACTCTGGTAACTAGGGTGTATGCTGAGGCTTTCTCCACTAAGTTATGGCTAATGGAGGAAAAATGTAGCTGGAGGATCTAGTGGTGTTACATGTAATAAATGTAGAGCTCGAATCTAAACAAAAAAATTTGTTGATTTAAGCATGAAGTGTGTTGCCTTTCTGATGTAAGCTATTCCATTTTTTTAGCCTAAACTATTTCACAAAAGAAACTCAAGTTTTTGGTCAACTGTTTAGTTGTATTTGCCTAATCAAATGTTTACTATATCCTTGATATCTTTGCCCTTAAAAACACACACAGGGAAGAGGAATAAAAAAAATAAATCCCTCTTTCTGCTTTGAGAACCTCATGATCCAGGCAGACTAGAAAACCAGGATCCCAGCCACGTGGATGTTATGCAGAGGTCTAACTTCTCATCTCCTCTGACAATCCCATTTGCTGTCTCAGTAACATATGTCTTTGCTTAGGCTTTCCTGCTCTATTTATTGTTTTTGGTTTGGTTTTTTTAATGGCCTTGTTCTAAAGAATCACTTCCCACATTGGATTTCTTGGGGGGGGGGGGGGGGGGGGGAAGAAAAAAAAGATTGTGCATGGGTATAAATGAATTTCTGCTACAAACTGAATTCCCTTTCTCAGCTTTCATAGAGATGCTTTATGCTGATAACTGAAGTCTAACTGACATGAGGACACAACACCATTTTGTAACAGTGGTGATTTTTTTTTTTTGCGTGTTAGAATACCTTTCCATCCTGCAGAAAGGGGAAATTTAAAGGGAAAAAACCCACATGATTTTTGCCTTTCCAGGGAATGTCATTTTGCATGTGTTATGAAGGACTTGCTTCAGTAGCTTTTCTTACTGTTTCCTGAGCTAGAGCTTTATTTCTTCATTGAACCTTGTGTAGGGTATAGGACTTTCAGAAGAAATTTAATTTGCACTGAAGCATACTTTGATAAGTTAAATCATTTTGCATAAATACTCATGTTAGCAAAGAAACTGGTGTCCTTGCAGCAAAATAACTCTAGTTAGTTTTATTCCTATTGGCTTGAGTAGAAGTTTAATAAAAAAGTATTGAAGTCTTCTTTTAGAAGGTGATTTTTCTTGCTTCTTAAAAAGTTTGCTAATAAATTTTGAAGAGGTTTTTAAACGCTGGGAAGTAGCATACCCTTCATAACATAGATATGAGAAGACACTCTAAAAGCAGCAAGGAAAAAAAAAAAGTGTGAATAACCAGTATCTGACTACTAGATTCCTAGGTGTATTTGATTTTTAAACCTCCTGAGCATTGAATTAAATATTTGTAACACATGATGCATAGCTGAATTTTAGTGTGTACTACAAAGATTTGTTGCTGTGCTGAACTCTATTGGCCTACTGAAATTGTTGGGACACTATATTGTGTCAGGTTGGTTTTTTTTTAATGTGTGGAATTTATCTGAAATATTTTGCTGCCTCGTAGTTTTTGTGAAGTGATGTCATTTGTTAAATGGTGAAATAGAAGATACTTTCCAACCACTCAGCCTTCTGAACAAACAGATTTTTGTAGGCATTTTTATAAGCATAACATCATATGGAGGATATGTGTTCATTTTGAATTTGAAATATATGGGGCTTAATTCTCAGAATCACAGGTAGTGATTATCTGTGTCTATGGCTTTTTAAACAGTACTTTAATTCTATGCCACTGTGGCATAACATGTTTTATACCAATCAAATGGGACACATCTTTTTCTTTTATTCTAATGCTAAACTGGACTGTAGTTCAGCGATTTAGGAGACTGAATGAAATGAATGTTGAATGGTAAGAGGGTCAATAAAGGTGCTTATTGTTAATGGAGAGTTTTTGCATTTATTTCCCAAAATTCTTTGATTACAATTTAATTGACACATCTTTCCCACAATAAGATCTGTTAAAATGCTGGACCTACTCTGTAAAGTTTGTGCCAGAATGGAGATAAGTTTGCAGCTGGTGAGTTTTGTTTTCTGAGAATAAAAAGAGGTATTGCATTTCTACTTGACTCTTGAGTAGATTCTGCTAGATCCTAAGAGAGCAATGCAAACAGTCATTTCTTTCTGCAAAACTCTAAATCGTGCTGATAAAATAATTCAAGATGTTGCTTGAAAAGTAATCTTGCTATAGCGCTTAGTATTATCAGGAATAGCATAGACTGGCTGTATGTGTGAACAAAGCAGGCAGAACAGGCGTAAGGCAAAAAAAAAAGTACCATCTTGAAAACTTAAAACCAACAGGTATGTAGTACTCCCTTGTGGTCCCAAACTGGGTGACGGCAGAAAACTTCAGAACATCCCAACCCTCAGTTAGGTTCTTATCTGTATATGAAGGGAGGAACTTGGCTTCTGAATATTTTTTTTTTGTAGTAGAGTTTAATTTTGTTTGATACCATAAAGCAGAGATTCAGAAGTGGTATTACAGAAGCTCTGAAAAGGGAAACTGAATATGCTAGAGAGAGATTGACAGGGCTTTCTTAAGATTCAGATAACTTTGTTTTGCTGCCTTTGTGCTAGGAGTTCTTCAACAAATGGGAACTGAGAGCTGTTCCATCTCTGCACTTTGTTGTTGCGTATAGAAAAATCAAAATAGGGCGAAGAGCACAGTGGAATTTGTCAGAGAATGGAGCAGTGCAGTGGATGCAGGATCTCTGCTAGGACTCCGCTAGGAATATTGTTACCTGGCTCTGGTTGCATGGTGAATGGGTTTCTGAGTCTTAGATGGGTAAGTATTTCCCACCGGTCTGCTTGTTTATGGCTGGTCAGGCACTTCAACTCTTTTGTGTTTTCTCAAGGACTTCCTTGATACAAGTCAGTCCCTGCCTTTCTGGGAAGCAGAAGAGGGAAGGGGAGCTAAAGGTTGCTGGTTCAAGTATGTAAAACCTGGCAGAGCAGGGCCCCCGTGCTCCTGCCTGCCTCTCTCCCTTTTCCCTGCTTCTGAAAAGAGGTTTGATTTTAGGAGGGAGATCTGCAATTTTTTGTTTTGGTAGGTGGCTGGTTGGTTGGTTTGCTTCCAAATAAATATATTACATGTTCCTGAAATGGGAAAATATGAGGAACAACTGCATTGGGGCCAGGACCGGAGGCTCAGCAGGGCTCACTTGAAAGAAAGCTGGGAGGTGCCCCCAGAGCAGACAGACTGCTGAATCGGGAAGATCCCTGAATGCCAGGCAGGGTTTTCTAAATACAGTGACTTTGGAGCCCTGCCTCGGCTATAAAAAGTCTAGATGGACTGTGACTTTGCTGTTGGTGAGGCAGAACCTTCTAGAAAATGGGCTTTCAGCTTGAGCTGTGGAAATTTCAGGGAAAACGACGGACCTCCTTGACATCTTTGTTTCAGATGATCCTTCTTTTTCCTCCACGTTAATTGTAAAATCTGTTCTTTCTGTTAATGGATAGCAGTCATTTGCCAGCAGCGAGCTCTGCCTGCAGATCAGCCCTCTGAAAAGCCGCTAGAATTTGTTGCTTGGAAGAAGCAGCCTTTGCCCAGCTCCAGTGTGTCTCGCAGCCTTCAGGGTCAGCTAGGGCAGCGAGAGAATGAAGCGTGCCACCAAGGCCATACTGTATGTATTAACCCTTAGCTAGTGCAGAAAGAAAACGCTACAGTTTGAATGTGTATGTCGGGTGCTGACAGCCCTAGAGAGTGGGAGACTGCCCAAAAGGTTTATAAATTTAAGAACAGGCATGTTAGAGCTGTTGAGGAAAATTATACAGTTGAATTATTTTCCTTTGGTTTTACTCAAGAAAATTTCTTACTGCCGTTAACATATTTTGTAAAATAGGTAAAGTCTAGGCTGTTTATTCCTGACCTCTCGTCTCTCTCTACATTAAATCAAGTTATTAATCAGTTTGTTTTGTCTCTCTGCACAATTTCCTATGTCTTTCCCAATTTCTTCCTTGCTTTTCCTTTAAATTCACCCACTCTCCATCGTATGGGAAAGAAATAGTTAACAGAGGAGCTTTTCTTCAATATGCTCTCATAAGTGCATTAATTTGTCAGTCCTAATTGAGTTCAGATTATGTAGTTCTGAGTTCTACTAAAATCTGACTTGCTTGCCCTAAGTTTTGATCCCCAGATTTCTCTTAGAATTTCTGTGCAACCCCAGTGTTTCTTTCCATGTCATGTTTGTTGGCTGGATGGCGTTTACGCTGGCTAGCGTGTTTGGGGGGCCTTTGACAAAAGTTCCTGCAGGAATTCCCTTGGGTGAAGCAACTGAAAAGGGGAGTGATGCGCTCTGCTCATGGCTTCCAGTAAGATCCACAGTAATGCCAGTACTAAGTTACTGCATACCAACACTTGGAATGTCAGGTCTTTATAGTCTTAACTTTATTGCCTTATTTTCACCATTGCCTTGTGTCTGGATTGGCCAATCTGTTTACATCTCTGCCCACTGGTCCTCTTGGATGATGATGACAGAATGTTCCTTCCTCCTTCGATTGAAGTCAGGGCAGAGAGGCAGCCAAGAAATCCAGCGGTATGATGTAAATAGTAAGGTTACAGAATTGTCATGTAAGAAAGCAAAGGCTAAAACCCGATTGCCTCCACATGCCTGTGGAGAAAGCTTTGCAAGGGAGCGGCAGCATCAGCCTGTATTTTTCCCACTGCAGTAATGCATGCAGGATGACCAGGACTGAATGTCCAAGGACTTGTAACTGGACTTTTGTGGAAAGCCAAGAACTCTTAAAAGGCAGGAATTTTATGGAGACTGCGACAATTCCAGATTCAACGTTCTGCAGCCTTCTGCCCTGAAAATACTGAAGCTGTTAACAACACTGCAGGGGAGACCTGCGAGTCATTTTATCTGCTTCATCGTACATTGCTGTGTTATAGACTGTTGACATTTATGGCATTTATTTTTATTCCCAAAGCTGCATGCAGTAATATAGTATAGATAGGAGCTAGCAGCATTTGTGGGTGCTAGTCCTCAGTCCCCGCCTTTGGGATTCTCCCCACCTCGCCACGAGTGCTCCGAATGGCAACGCGAGCACCGTCAGGGATGATGCTGCAGCCTGCTCTGCCGCGGCCAGTCTGCCGGCTGCCACCTCTCGCCTCTCCTCCATGTACTCCGTGTTCAGTTGTGCTGAGCCAGATGATAGAAAATATTAACTAGAACATACTGTATCACGATATGGAGAGAAGGATGTTCTTTCCTAAATGACACAGTTGCAATAATTTGGTGATAGGTTAATTTTTGTTGGTATGTGTTTAGCAAGATCTAAGGAACTAAAACTGAACTGCAACATTAAGCAAAGTGCAGGTGAGAAAACTATCTTGGGATCCTGTTATCAATGCACCAACCTTGTTAAGCCAGAAAACAGCTCTAGTGTGCTACGAACTGGCATTTGTGGCACAGCAAAAGGAGCCTTGTTCTCAAAAAGACGTAAAAACGGCCTTCTAGATACAGAAGTGCTTTAGCAGGTATGCTTTCTCCCTCTTCTAATTAGGTGGCAGAGTCTTCCCAGTTGAGCAAAAATATCACGGGGACCTCTGTGCTGAATTACAGCAGAAAATATTAAACAGAGATTCCTCTGCTTTTTATGCACGCGCTTCCTCTTAATGCTCACTTGTATTTAATCAGGGGAATATCCTCCCATACCAGTACTGTTTGCAGAAGTCCGTATAAGTTGTAGTCCAGCTCCTCCATCTGATCTTTCATCACTACTGACTTTGAAAAGCTTTTATTTTCCTTAGGCATATCCCTCAGCAATTTCCTGTGCCATCCAAGTAATGCGTTCATTATTGAAATTTGTGTGATTTAATAATTTCCTGGCACAATGATTCCAAAATGTGGGAGGAAAAATGGTGAAGCATTTTTTTCCATCTCCAGGTGTTTGTTTTATTGCCTGAATCCTTGTTCTTGACCCTTTTGAATGTTTTTTTGTTGAGTTGCATTTCAGCTGCTTGTCTGGCGCAGTGTGTGAGAAAGATGGTGTGCTCGGACTGTCACCCTTGCAGCTGAAGGTGGTGGGAAGGACGCTCGTTCTTAGGAATCTGATGTACCTGACTGCTCTAGCATTTCTAGCTTTGAATTTTTGGAGCCATTTCCCTTTCCACAATCTCCTTAAGCTAAATAAACACTTTTTTCAATTGCCTGCTTTACTAATCAGTGTTTGAAATGCAATATGGAGGCCTCATTCCCCACTCAAGCTGACACACGGTGCGCCGGGAGCCAGAGGGCTTCCCCTGTGCCCAAGCCAGGTAAGACAAAGAACACAATCAATGCATCTCTTCGCCAAGGGACACAGCAGCACGTTGCTGCTATCACTGGACACCAGTCGCTTGGGGCAATGACAGAGCAGTGGGGTTTGGGTACATTAGAAGCCAAGAAGTTAAGAGTCTTAATTGAAGAATGTACTTAAGAAATAGGCACATATTTATGTTGAGGGTCACAGTAAAACCATTAAGCTTCCTTGTACCTTTGCAGTTAGGCACATGTAGGTGTATTGTGTGGATCTCCAGGGAATGTCTCTGCTTATCCAGGTGTCTCAAGTGTCAGGGTTATCAAGCCAGTTCTGTAAGAACAATTTTCATCTGGTATTTCAGAGAATCATTAATTCTGACTTATCCTTCCTTGGGTTAGTGCTAAATAATGGAATTAGATAACATTTGAAGAGACACTTGTTAAGCCTCTACAACCTTGTTACCTACCTGCCGGAAAGTACTTAAAATGAGCAGTCATAAGAAAAGGAAGAGAACTTCCGATGACAGTCTCGAATGCTCTGTTCTTTAATTGTTCAGTCATCTGTAGGCCATGTAGTAAAACATAACGTAGCTTTATTTTGACTCTTATCGACTGCTTTGCTGTTTTAGTACCTCTGTCTGTAGTATGGAGTGACTGGAAGATTGCCATATGAAGGGAGGTCTGTCTGTGAACAGCCGGGAGGGATAATACGTAAATCTGGTGGAAAGAGGCTATTAAAGGCAGTGTTGAGATATAATGGAAAATAGACAATATTGAGCCTCATCAGAAATATCAACATAAACAGCAGCCACTGTACAATGTCTCTGAAGTGAACTTTGTTGCTTTAAATAACTGCATTCTACAGAAAACAGATGGGTTATGAAATCTGGGAGCAGACTTCCAGAAAACAGTTTGGTCTTCAGGAACATGTCCACGTTGATGTTCAGCATATCCTCCTGGCACAAAGGGACACGAGGCTGCTTCTCCCTGCTGTCGCATTTACATAATACAGCGAGGAGCTGGAAAGTTGGATTACATGCAAGCCAAATATAGCTGAAAATAATACTGCATGTCATATGTAACTATGAATGGAGATGAATAGAGAGGAAGCGATATCTGAGATACGCAGTATAATAAATGCTGCCTTGTTGCTTCGTAATCCAACAGCTGAGGAGCTAACACACCAGTGAAATAAATCAGGAAGCCCTGACTAACCAGAGGGACGATGCCGATCGCTTAACAGACTCTTGGTACCACCAGCAAATCCAACTGCATCATTTTTTGACAAGAGTGGGTGGACTGGGAAGTGACAGACCATTCCAAAATGTTTACATTACAAATGAGGACGGATTCAGGCTGTGGTTTAATGCTATGGCCTATACTTTACTATCTTTGTTTTGGAATAATTGATCAAAAAGCTCAAGACAGTTTCCTGTATTCTACCAGACATTTATGCAGCCGTTTGTTTGCTTGCTTTGCGAATGAGTATGATCAGTCTCAGCCCAGACATAGCAAATCAAGCTTCTGTTTGCAGACGCAAACTTGGCAATGTGCATTAACTGAACATAGTTCTTGCATCAGGCAACACATCATGTGCTGTCTGTGTCACATTCTAAACTACAAGAGAAACATGCAGATACTTAAGGACCTTTGGGAAGGCCCATGAAAGTGGTTATTTCTCAACACTAAACTTATTTCTTTCAGTTCTTTAGTTCTCCTCTTCCAGCATAACCAAAGAAACAAAAGAAAAACTGCTCATTATTCTTAACAGTTATGTTTCAGTCTTCATGAAATAGAAATGGATAGAAACGCACAAAGACAAGCCACATCTGATGTGCTCTGGCTACAGAGCCTTACTTGATCCAGAATTTTAAATATGTTTACACTAGGCTCTGGTTGAGTGGGAGCAAATGACTTGTGGAGAGTTAGGATGGAAGAGGGAAAACTCTGACACTGGGACTAGAAATCATTCCTTTGCTTCCTGAATGCAATATTGCGTGGTGCAGAAAGAGGGAGGCAACTAAAAGCTTCTGCGTAACTGGACCTCCACACATTCTTTTTGAAATTAATACTTTATTAGATCTCAATTTTCCATGATGAGAACCAAAAATCTGCAAAGAAATGCAACGACAAAATGCTAAATAAACGGTTTAACTTGCACTTTGTATGCTTCCCTTTCATTTTTGTGTTTGCTAAGGACACTCTACGTATCTGGAACAGCACAGTTTGCCAAAAATTGATGTCACATTTTTATCTTGCAGGGCACGTCTCAGGCCTTTAGAAAAGTAGGAAGTACCAAATACTCTTTAAAGTCACGAAGATCTTTCTAAAAGACAGGTATTTCCAAACAGATTACCTATACTCTAAAAGGCTAGGATTGTAAATTCCCTCTGGTGCTTGTTAAGGCTGCCTCTGCACAAGAGGTTTTCTCCCTTTATTTAACATCCCTCATACAAGTAGGATCAATTACACTGCAAGTACTGGCATAAAGGGGCACAGCTGTCTTAATCTTGCATCATTTAAACTCATTCTAGTGACAGGGTAGCAGAAGTGCTTATATAGTGCTTCTGCTAGCATTGGTAGGAATTTTTTGACATTTCGTTACGAGGACTTCGAGAATGTAAGTCTGTGCTTACCTACATTTTATGCTAGCTCAGCCGTCTTGCTTGTTATTTTCTCAAAAATCTAAAAGGTAGCAAACATGCATGGTTGTTGAACCTCTCCAGGAAACACCTTTGTGCTGTGTTTATGCCTTGAAAATTCCAGTTAAGACTGAAGTTCCAGAACAGCCAGTCTGTTACATTCAGGTTATATATGTTATTAAGAAACATGAAATGCAGAGAACTTCCATTAAAACCTGTTCCACAAACAAGTCAAGAGAGAGGGAGCCAAGGGTGCGTAAGAAAATTAGGGTGACTTTTATCTTCAGCTTCCTGAAATCCTACAAGCTGACAAAAAAAAACCCCAAAACCAAAAAACAACCAAACTAAACCTAGGGCCTGTGTGTTACACAAAATAGCATTACATGGTCTAATAAAAACCTGGTTTTGAAGGGGAGAACACAGTTCAGGAAATAATGGTGTTTTAAAGAGGGGATTTCTGAACCTATCTTTAAAGTTAATGCCGATAGAGGTACAGATTCATACAAAAGCAGGAATTTGGGCATAAAGAAAGGAAACAAAAATACTTAATGAACAAAACAACTAATTCAAGAAGGTGTAGGCCTTGGTCAAATATTTTTTTTTCCCATGATTTGGGTTGACTGCTTCATAGATTTGCTAATAAGGGCTGAACCCCTGCTTCAGCCATTCCTTCTAAATAAAAGTCTCTCTCCACTCTCTGGCTGCCTATTTTCATGAAACTTGCAGAAATCTACTATCTTTGAGCTTATTCCTCTCATCACACATGGATGAATTTGGCCAATGGTCTTAAAACTTACTATGGTGGGGAAAAGGAAATGGGCAAACATAGGGAAAGCATAATCATAAAAGACTTGTCTCCTTCTGGGGATGGGGGGAATTCATGGCTTGTGAATTTAGAGAGTGCTTCTTTCCAGGATTAAGAGAAGGGGAAATATATTGTAAAGGCCCTATAGAAAATTAAAAGTCTGTTTACCATCTGCATGGTTTATTACTACACTTTAAAACCTAACGGGGTTTCCGCTCTTCTTGGCTTTATTCTATTTCCTGGATAGTATAATAATGTTAAGAAAATGAGCACTGAGGTTTTCCTGTGAAGGGTCTATTTCAAAGGAAATAACTAAAAGGCCCTAACAGTCAATATATTCAGCATTTCCCAAATCACCCTGTTAATCTGCAATTAGAAAACATTGGTTCATTCAGTCTTGCCATAGGACAGAAGAAATAACGAGGAGACTGAAGACCACTTCAGGTCCTTTACAGCCTTTTATTCTTGCATGCTATTTATGCACACTTACTAGTTATGCTCCTAAATGGTATCTAACCATTCAGACCATTTAGGCTAAGATTTTACATGGTCTATTTATAAGCGTAGCTTGGTTTCCTTACATTCCACAACTAGTGAAATTAGCAATAGGTGCACACTTGATTTATATTAGCTATCTCATTTCTTTCCATTAGTTCTGTTTTCAAAGCACAGGTTCACCCTCTATCCACTTGACGGATGAACTGCCAGAGAAAACATTCTGGAGGAATTCAGCTTCTAAAAAGGCTGACGTAGCAAGCAGCCCTGACCCATCTGTCATGATTTTGAAGACAAACGTTGACTCCCATGCCTTTTATTCGGCTTTGCGTCACTGACCAGTAGACCTCTGTTTTTCCAAGGTTGGTCTGGAAGAGTTGCAATTTCAGCTAATATATTGCTGTGAAAGTAATTCAGCATCTGTGCTGCAAACCTCGGAGAACACCAGTGTCCACAGAAGAAGCAAACGACTATATGAATGCACACAGAGCATGAATGTCAGCGCACTGCACAAACAGAAATGGCTTCTTTAAATGGAAATGCTTCTGGGAGGAAAGACAGGCATATTGTTTGCAAGTTACAAGTAAATTACGTATCATGGCATTAGCTCTGTGGGGAATCTAAAGACCTGCAGCCTGCACTGCTACTGCCTCTAGACACTTCTGTTCATTTTGACATTAAATGCTATCAGAATCTATCATCTCCAGCAGAGCTTTCCATGCACAGGGAATGCAGGATGGGGTTTCACAGACCAAACTAAATTCATAAAGTGACCTTTATCAAAAACATGTCAGGAGTTAAATCCACCATAACAGGCGATTTCCTTTAAATGCTATGTGTACAACAATATTCCCCTGCCAGAGAATGAACTAGAGGGAATTTAAACATTAAACACTTACATATTAAAAAACTCTGCAACAGAATCTTTACATTTCAAGTAATTTCTTCAAAAACATTACATTTACAATTTTTACCTGTCTGCTCTCAGGAGCTTGTGCAATGACTTAGAAAAACCACAGAAGAAACTCATCCAGAGCCTCAGACTGCTTCATATGACCCAGAGTTGTGCATTCAGTAAGAAGAACAGATGGGAAAAGGAGAACTGAATCCCACAGGAGAAGAACATTATTTGAATGGAAGTTTGCACTAAAATGGAGAATGATTGCAGGACATGCGCAAGGAGTCAGTTCTGGATGGAAGACGAGGAGAGGAGACAGTTCTTGACTCAGCAGTGAGGAGCCTGTTGGAAGAAGAGAGGAGACAGATGGGAGGAAAGGGGAGGGCTGCGCCGTCTCCAGGAGACAAGCTGGAAAGAAGTCCAAGGAGCGAGGGTGTGGTTCGAAAAACAGGGAGTACAATTTCAAACTGGATCCTGAAGAAATAGGGCAGTCAGTGAGGGCCTTGAGATGCATGAAATGTCAATTTGCTCTGTGAGAGACAAAATCAGAACTTCTGGAGTTGTCGTGATGCTGTGTCTTTCCTGCACCACATCTTCATGCTGTGACCGCTGATACAGCATTTGTAAGGTTTGCGTTTATCTGTTAGGCAAAACGGTGACACTCAGACAGTGCCAGTTAGCATACAGCTGGGAACAGATGCGGATCAAGCATTCTGTGTTCAGTGCTGTGCCACGCACATCAGACCTATGGCAGTTTGTAGTTGTCAGCGGCAACCTGGAGCTTTACTTGTTCACACTCAGGCAGGTCTCCCGCTGTCAGTACGTGGATGCTCTCTCATATAGGCCAGAATATGTGCTAGTGCCTTTTTTTTTTAATCAAAATAGTAAAGTGGCCAAACATTTGCAAATGGAACACTTTTTGTAGTTAAACGATGATTTGAACTGATGTTGTTCAGTTCCAAGACTCCAAGAGGAACACTTAAGAGAAATGCACATTGCTTTTCCAGTGGCACTTCCTTGGCTGATTCTGTGAGAAGAAGACTAGGAACATGCACAATACATATAACATTTTTCCATGTAAATAACAGCCCCTCCAAGGCAAAAATGCAGCACTTCTTAGGGCAGTTCTCAAATACTGAAAAAGAGCACCAGGCTGCCACCCATAGAAGGAGCCAGAAAACCAAACATCTGGAGGACAGCAACTTCTGAAAAAATAGAGAAACATTTACCAGGAGCTTTTCCACTTGCATTGTTAAAGGATTGCTAGGGATTACACCCTTCTCACCTGCTAAGTGCTGTAGCTCTGCCTTTTGTAAAGGAGAAAGAGAGTAGCAGTTAGCTAGTCAGAAGGGTACTCGCACAGCAAGCAATTAGAGACTTGAGACCCCCTACATTTCCTTTTAATAGACTATAGACTGTAGGAGAAATACCTTAAATAAGGCCAGTAGTGCCTCTCCATTGAGAGATCCCAAACTAAATATAGAAAACACGGT
Source organism: Chroicocephalus ridibundus (assembly GCF_963924245.1). Taxonomy (NCBI): domain Eukaryota; kingdom Metazoa; phylum Chordata; class Aves; order Charadriiformes; family Laridae; genus Chroicocephalus; species Chroicocephalus ridibundus. The sequence continues at coordinate 168,776 of NC_086296.1, read as the reverse complement.
TAAAAGACGCAGTTAAAACATCCATGCACATGGCTGACTGTACAGAGGTCAGTTTCTTTAGCTACAGAAGCTCAGCTAGTTGCTGAGAAACGATGGCAAAATGCTTTTCCCCCTTTTTTGATTGCGTCAAAATTTCAAACGCTATCAGCTAGCTCTTAGAACCGATCATGCTTGCGAAGAAACTAACCCTTGTCAGCAACAAAGCCAGGTGTTAAAAAGAAGAGATATTTAAACACAGAGCAGCTTAAAGAAGGTACAAATGAGAAAGACATCAGGAGACAAAAGTGTGGCAAAGCACTTTAACATAAAGTGAGATGCTTTTTTTACTACAGAAATTATGGAATGTTGTAATTAGGATCTGGCCAGCTGGGAGTGGGCATGAAGCATTATATTATTAACACTGGATTGAAGAAATATAACAGACCTTTAATTTTAATTATACTTTAAAAGAGCCTTGATTTCCTTGCCAGTGATCTCTCTCGTTCGTGTCAGCAGTTTAGTGGCAGACTACTAAGAGTGACTGCACACAGTACCCAGTGGTTTTCCTGCATTTGTAATTCTTGCTAATAAAAATATCTCAGAGACAGAACTGTTGTTTCTTTCCTCTGTCACAATTTTCTTTAAAATATAAATTATAAAAAAAATATATCCTATAATGATGTACATTACTTAAGAGGTCCTACTTCATTTGTGAAATAAATGATGAAAGTCTGTGGCTCGTTTTTTTAAAACAAAGCTAGTTAGCTATACATTAGAAAGCCAAAGCTAGCAATTGGAGCTCAGGCTATAAATAATTAGCATCCATAAAGTAACTGTGAAGGAGAGCAGTTGACAAAGGAAAACACGAAACAAGTTCATTATACCAAAATGGGCTGGTTACAGATCATGTCCTGACATCCCACCAATGGTCCTGCCTCTGCAGCACTGTTGCCTTGCCCTCATTTAAAAATTGATATAGCTAACCCACTGTAAACAAGCTGCTACTAACAAACCTATGGAGTAGATGCTACTTGTGGGAAAGTAATGGAAGATCGGTGAGGAGGGTTGTAAATATGCTCAAGTGACTCGCACCTGGGGTGCTGGGAAACATATATTACACTAATTGTTGTTCAGCCTTGAGTGCTTGCTAGTAGAACATCTGCACTTAGATAACGTAAGTCTGTGATGGACTCAGGAACACCTTATCTAGCTGCTTAAGAATCCTGCCCAAAGCACAGTGATCAAATCACAGTGGGAAAACTATGCCTGCTTGAACCCTTGAAATACGGCCGAGAACAGGGAGTCTGTGCGCTCTCACTCTCACTAACAAGGACTCTCTTGCTAATAAGGACTCTCTCTTGCTCCACGGTGCCTGTGTCCCCTGCTTGCGTGTCCCTGCTAGGGTGCTGCTTCAGAGATTCCCCGATCCATGAGGTATCACGATTAAATTTGTTCTTCGTCTTTCATCCGTGGTTTTATGGTTGTTGCTGCATCCTGCCTGCATCGGCTCACACACTCAAATGGCTTTTGAGACCATGTAAAGAAAAGTTGTCTCCACCTCAGCTCCACTTTTGCTTGCTTTCGAGAGAACAGACCTTGGTGCCTAACCCCAATCGTGAGTCCTCCGGGGAGAGCTAGAGATCCTAGATTTCCTGGGCGGTAGGGCTTTGGCAGCACCTCAGTCCCAGCACCTCCTCCCACCTGTTCAGTGGGCTGTTCAGGGACTGGGTTTCCTCAGTCCAGCTGCGGACCTTCAGGTCCCCCACACACGGCAAAGGCATCCCCATGGCTGCAGCCTGCGATTGCGCGCCGGTCGGAACCAAGGTGTCCAGCAGTCATGCCTACGATTCCTTTGGACACCTAACCCAGTTTTGGTAATTCCCAGTTTAATGTATTAAAAATGTATGAGGTTAAGTAAAAATAACAAGGTTTTAAATTGTGATATATTTGGAATTGTTTTAATCTGCCTTCTGGTTTTAAGTCTTCACGGGTCCCTTGTTCACAGGGGTCACTGAGACGTGGTGGCTGCCCTGGCGCTTCTGCACCCAGCTGGGGACCATGACTGCCAAAGGCCACAACCGCCCCTGCTCCCCTGTGGCCAGGCCGCGGGCCGGCAGGCAGGAGGAGCGGGTCTGCTCCCGGCCTTCAGTGCCCACCAAGGGCCACAGCCAGGGGGCGGGGCGGCGCCGCGGAGCCCCTTGCCTTTCCCCTCACCCACGGCGGGAGCCTCGCAGCTCTGAGGGGGGCATCACGCCCGGCACCGCCGCCCCATCCCTGAGGAAGGGCGGGAGGGAACCGTACGGGCCGCGGCACCCCCCCGCCGCCGCGCGGAGATGGGGAGGGGGTCGGGTCACGTGAGCGCGTGTGGCAGCGGCGGAAGGATACGGGGGGTCTGACAGGTCCTCCAGCCCCCTTCACTGGCCGCAGCCGGGTTGGCGGGAGCCCCCCGGCTCTTCCGAACCCCCAGCCCAGCCCTGCCACTCAGCAGGAGCGGGGGGCAGCGGAGGAGGGGGGGCGGCGGGAGGCAAGGGCGCGCGAGAGGCGGGGGAAGAAGGTCCGCGGAGAGGGACTATTTGAGGAGACCCTGGCAGGCTGGTGGCGTGCGGAGTGATCCCGCCCCGGAGTGAGCGGCCCCGAGCTGAGGCAGGGGAGGGAGGCGAGCCCGCCGGGGCGCTATCCCAGCGAGGGCTCTGCGCCTGCGCCACCTCCCCCTCCCCTTCCCCTCTCCTCCCTTCCCCTCCTCCCCGCTGCCGAGTGGGGTGCAGCGGCGCCTGCCCTGCTGCTGCCGCCGGCCCCCGCCCCGCGTCCCTGCCCTGGGGAGCTCGCCCCCAGCCATGGCTCAGATACTGCCCATTCGCTTCCAGGAGCATTTCCAGGTGAGCAGCGGGGGGTGGTGGGGCCGCAGGGAAGGGGCTCCCCCTCCTCTGCCTCACCCCGTCCCTCAGAGAGGGGGGGGCCGCGGCCTAACCGAGGCTGGGGGCGTGCTGAGGGGAGGGGGGGCTGGGCCGGGCCACGGGGGCGCCTCCTGCGGCTGCTGTGGCGGGGGGACTCCCTCCCTCATTCCCTCCGATGCGGAGCCGCCGTCCCGCTGCGCGCCGCGGGAAGGCGCGCGGGGCCGAGCCCGACCCCGGTGCGGGCTCCCGGGCTACCGCCTCCCTCCGTCCATCCATCCCCCGGGCTGCCTCTTCGCGGAGTGCCCGCGATTTGTGCAGAGTCACTCGCCGCCTGAGGGACCTCCCGCTCCGGGGAGGTGCCGGGCCGGGGCCGGGCTGCTCTCCCCGGCCACCGCGGGGGCTCCCCCGCCTCAGTTTAGGTGGGTGTCTTAATCTTGGAGAGGGATCGAGGCTTCTCTCTTTTACCTAAACGACCATCAGCATTCGGATCGCGGAGGTTCATGGGGACGTCTTTCTGTGCAGCTGCCAACTGGGAGGAAATTGGTGAGATGAGGCGCAAGAAAGCATTTGGACTTGGAAGCTGCACAGCCTCTGTCCCTCTTTCCAAACGTAACAATATTAAAAAACCCCATCCCTAAAAATGTCATAGTTCCGTTCTTCATAGCCTGTGAAAACCATAATGCCAGTGTTGGAAAAGATCCATGACTAATGGATGCAGCACAGACAAACCGGTTTATCTGTTTCCTTGTGAACTGATGATGAGGGAGGGTTGTAAATGGAGTGAGAGAACACCGGTCTCTGAACATGCAGTTTGAGGTAGGAATTAAAGGAATTTGCTAAATGAATGAGAGAACAGGAAGTGGACTTGGCAAGTCATCCTTCTGTCTCTGTACCGCCCCTTTCTGTCAAATCAGGCATCCATTTCAAAATATGAACAGGGTATCATCCATCAGTGTGGACTTTGTGCCACTTCAAGCATTTCAGCTTGGGAAATGGTTATTGCAGCTGCCAGCCTCCTTTGGGAAGTGTTTTTCTGCTTGACTGGAAGAACTGTCTTGATCACTCCGGAAGGAGCCTTAGTGTGAAAAACAGCAATAGGGCAAGCGAACTCCAGAAATATCTAATCTCCGTGTACAAGGGAGCAGACACACCTGTCTCCTCAGAGTTGACATGGATTAAGAGAGTTTAACATAGTGAAGAAGAATTATACTGTCACTCTCCCCACCAATGTCCAGTATAGCAGTGATTGTAGTAACATCCAGTGAATCCCAAAGAGCTACAGTACAGCTGTCTGAGTAAGAAACTTGGGATCAAAGTGTTTCTGATGTCAGATTCTCCTTAGAAGCATGTGGTTCTTCCAGTTTAAAACTAGCAAACATAACCACTCCTGCTGGTTGTGTTTGGGCTATACAATAATGATGAGAGAATATCACACTTAGTATGTCATAGGTGTATTGTGCTGCTTTGCTTATTAAATGAGTGTTTCTGTAAGAGCGAGCGTTGTGTGTCTTGCAACATTGCCGATATTGGCATTGTGGTACTTCTGTTTTGGGTGGGGGGCTAGCAGCTTCTCAAGGGATTTGTACTGAAGTCATATTCTATTTTGTGCTACCACCTGCTTTTGCTCTTAAATAATTTGGTCTAGAACTGGGCTTGAGGGACTGTTTCCCAGCATGGACGCTGCAGAGAGGAGCAGGGGAGACCTTGGGACCCCTGCTGCTAACATGTAGGACCAAACTCTTCTTCTGGATTCACTCGTTCCTGCTTCTTCCCCCAATTCGAGTGCGGTAGCTCCAAAGCAGTACTCTGCTACAGAGAAATTGAGATTAGTAGTAGCTGGGAATAGGAATGCAGTCAGCCTTCTCGGTGCTTCTTCTGCAGTTGTTTCTACTTGGTGGGATGAACGTGGAGGGAAATCGGAAGGAATGTGGGAACTGGTAGTGTTTGCTCTGGCTGGATATCTGCAGTGCATTTTTATCAGCTCTAACTTAATATTACATGTTGTAAACATCCAGAGTCATGTGTAAATGATACATGATGCTTGACTGGTAGAGAATTCGTTAAAAGATTAGGCCTTCACTCTTCTTCCTAACGTTTTGCTATCACCCGTATATTTAGCTTTATCAGCTTAATGTCTTTTGTACCCCTCACCCCACCCCCGTTACTTCGAAGAAATTGGCTTGGCTACAGTTAAGTTGTTACCTTTAAAATTAGTGTAGCTGGTCTACTGCTGTGCTCTATCCAAAAAGGCTACAATTCCTTATAATTGCTGTGTTTCAGTGATCCTGCATTAAATATTTCTGCACCTTAAGTCAATCTGTGTACTGTTTATACCTGTAGGCATTTTAATTAATATGTCTTTAAGTGGTTAGAATAGCTGTTAGTGCTCTAATTACTCAATTCCAAATTCAGACTGGTGCTGTTGAATCGTTGTTTCACTTAAGTTCAGAGTCTTACCAAGATAGTTGTCTGTACTTTACTAAAAGAACTGAAGCACACAGAAAGTCCTCTCCAGAGAAGCTACACATAAGTTGTAGTGCTAAATACTGAACTCTTCTCTCCCACTCTCTCTAGCTGGAAGTGGATAAATGATAGTGTGAAGTGAAACAGCGATCTTGGTCCACATAAAATTGGAGGAGTAGAGATCAGCAGACTGTTTACATTCCTTGTGAAGCTCATCTTGCTTTATATTGCTCATCTTCTGACTGAACTGTAGCTCCAAGCCTGTGCAGGAGGAGCGATTGCCAGTCACAGTGCATGCTAAATTTGAAGTTGTTAGAGCTTGTACGTACAAGTCCTGTGTGAGCATGTCAGCTGAAAGATGGAGAATAGCTGCAGTAAAAGAAAGATATCTAGGTCTTGATGTGGTAGTAGTCAAGCTGAGAATGAATGCAAGTCTTCCTGTTTGTTTAGCGTCATTTAATGCAATTGAACAGTTTCTTTTAGGTGTGGACTCTGTAGCTATGAGTCTTCACAAATTCATAAAGAGGTTGCATCTTGCGCATTCTTCCTGCAGAGGATATCATAGTTAAGTCCCATAGCAAAGGAGGGGAATAAAATAAGGACTTGTTTCTTATCTATCTGATGGCTGACCAGCTGCAGCAGTACAAACTGTGCCAGCCCTGCTATAGTGAAATACTAGTACACACTACTTAAGCTACTGGGATTTAATTGGGTTCTTAACTCTAGGGCTTCTGTTGGAGCAGTGAATTATAAATTACTTACCAGATTGAACGCTTCCAAGGGGATTGTAGTTTACAATGGAAGGGCTGTAAAAGACTAAGTATACTCATACATAGACTGGAAGCAATGTTACTGGAATTCAGTGAACAAAGTGTTCTTGATCTAAAATTAAACTTTTTCTTTACTTAGTCCTTGGTTTGTTCTTAAAAGCTTGTCTTTTCAGTTGGTAGTGTTTTTCGGTTTTCACTAGCAAAAAAATCTCTGCTTGCCTGTGGAGAAAGCTGTTACTTGTACAAAGTCTCAGGTTCCTAGGTTGGGGCTTCATCCCTTAGATGGATGGACACATCGATCTGTAGGCAGGATTCCGCTTTCTGTTGAATAACTAATACAGACTCTTGAGCACAACCAACTAATGTGAAAACACTTGTGTGCATGACATGCTCTTGATGCACAAGTTTTATGCATCTTGGTGCAGTACTGAGAAGTTAGGGTGTACTGGTTTTAAACATAAAGAATGCAGATTTACTTGTGACATTTTCTGGGTGAAAACACTTTTTGTTTGGATAGTCCGAGATGTCTTGTTAAGAATTGCTATCTGTTGTGTAATAGGCGTGACTGAGATGAAGTGTAATAATGGCTTTCGTGAGTTTGCTTTGGCTGGACATGTGGACTTAAAAGCACTTAGGATATTTGCAACCTGTAAATGATTTTTTTGGACTTGTATCCAAAAGGTAGGGCTACATATCGTGACTTGATTCAGCTATTTAGAGTTGAAGAGACCATGTTTGCTCACTGAATTGAAAAGTGCCCTACATGTGGTAGGGAGACTCATTCAATAGATGATCTAATCGTCATCACTGACATACAAGTTTTTTGTGTAGGGAGTAACTGTCATTTAAGATGAAATCCTAATTGCAACTGCAACTAAAACCTGTGAGCTGGTGGTGTTGCATGTTTCAGCTGTTCTGTACTTCCTTGATGTCCTTCACGGGTCAAGATGGGAACTATAGCAGGAGATGAGATACAGGTGGGCAGTTGAGAGGAGATGTTCAACAACTGTATGCGGATCCTTATTGAGTGTGATTATAACGTCATATATTCACATGAGTAAGAGAGTTCTGTATTAATGCGTTCTTGTTTTGTATTATGCTTAAAATGATATGTGCTTACAGAATTTTTAGCAAGCAGTTTTTAATATTTGGCTACCTGTAGCCTCTTTCTGAACCTTACTCTTTTCTAGTGGGCTTAAAAACCAATAGTTGATTGCCTCTAAAAAGCACTTCCACTAGAGCTGTATGGCATAAAGCTGAAATGGGATATTTACTGAACCCTGAAGGGATCTTAAATTCACAGAGTTCTTCTGACTCCAGCATTTGACTGGTGGTATGTCCCAAATATTGGAGTGTCAGTATTGAACAGGTAGTAAGTTAGGCTTAAGTATGTCCCATTAGAGAAATGGACTTAGTTTGAAGACTGCTAGTATCGATGTCTCAGTTGGTCTGTGCTGACTCAGTCTGGATCGCTGCACTCCACAGAAAGGGAAATGCATTAGAAAGTCCCATATTTAGTAGAACTCTTGTGTAAAAACATCTCAACTCCATTTCTTAGCAAATGGTACCATGATGGTAAAGTAGAATGGGGAAAGACTAAATCTCAGATTAATAGTTGTATTTCATCTTAAGTGTAGGATTTGTATATCTTCATTAGGGCTGAGAATCAGATAATACATCTCGGGTTAGTCTTTACCATGTCACTAATTTCTTAGTATCTATAAGATGCTTAAAAGTAAGTTTGGTATCTAATCCAGCGTGCCGTAATACTATATATCTATGAAGCAAAAATCTTTGTTGTCTGGCTCATTGAGCCTGATAGTGAAGATAGTTCTACACTATACGTGTAGATAATGGGCATTAGGGCATGAAAGGGTAGGGGAGGCATTATGCTGTTACTCATAAAACAGAATGTTATCTTTTCTTCTACAGAGAGGCTTACGGTAAGCTAAGTGGGGGTGCTTGGTAGGGTTTAACTGGATTACCTGGAAGTAAAGTATGGGGTAAAATCATGGAAGGAGGGTATCCCCACAGTAAATGTCCCTGGAATGACTTTGCAATATTGAATCCTTCTTTTCAGAAGAAGGCAAGCTTAGTTTGAGAGTACTGCTTGCCTAAGAAGCATAATAAAAAATGAAAATTCAGTAGCAATTGAGAGGCCTGATGTTTACTCCTTTATGAAAATAAACTGCAAAATCTCTAGTTAATACATACAAACTTCAGTAATGACCTGTAGCACCTTCACCTGAGGCCTTTTAAGATATATAGCTAAATGCTTGTTGCCTCCTGTAATAAAGTTTTCTTAATTTTGTGCTTGAGGAGGAGGGGAAGGTGCTTTAGAACAACGTAGTCCAGGTTGTCCTGGCAGGTTTGTCCCATCCAGGGTAGAAGTGATGCTGGCTAATGTCCCTTTGTTTGGTGGTAAAGGGATTCTGCTCGTGTTCTTATGTATAGTCATAAGGAATATGCCTCTTGCACTGCTTCTGTATTACAGGAGCGCATGTGATCTGATAAAGATACTTAATCCCTCTCCTGATGGCAGGAACAGTCTTCAGTGTTTTCAGACTACTAAAATGTGAAGCTTTGTCATCATTCACTGAGGCTTGCAGTATTCATATGACCATCCTTTAGGGTGTTTTGCCTTTAAAAGATGTGACTGACTTCCCTAATAATAAGGATGACAGCGATACTCCTGCATAATTTAGCATTACATTTTCTGAAAGCTTTGCTAGATTTTATAACAGTTAAAATGGGAAATCTTAATACCAGAACTTGATGCAAAATATTACTTAGTGAAGATACCAAAAGCATTATTCTTCAATATGGATCTGATTTTGCAGTGAATAACCTTGGGCTTTAAGCAGAACTTCAAGCAGGCTGGTGCCTTGAGATTCTTACCATGCAGAATGAGTGGCCAGGGGCTGTCTCTTGAAGAGCAGGTCAAGCTGAAGCACAGTAATTGAGAAGAGACCTTGAAGAAGCTGTGTTTCTACTTCAGTATTCTGGAAATACATCTGAGTTTGGATTAATTAAATCAAGTTAGCAACTTTGCTATGCTGCAGTTAAATCTCTTGACCACTCTTGTGACAATTTAATTAGTCTCTTGGTAGATGGACTCAGATCATGCTCAGCATTAAAGTGCTCAGGTGTACTATGTCATTTGTCAAAACAAGTGGATGTTGTCTGGCCTAGACCACGTGACCAAGAACAGTGGAATATTAAGGGCCCATCATTTATTCCCCTGTTATTCAAGGTCACAGAAGTTGATGGAGCTACAACTTGTATGTTTGTTGGGTTCTAAAACTTTATGCATTACATATGAAAAATGCATGAGTTGTCTTGTTATGGAAACTTCTTTCCTTACTGACACAGAAGCCTGTAACAGCTGCATGCCCAGTGGAGATTTGTTTTCAAAACTCTAGTTGCAAGCAGCTTCTTGTGTTCTTGTGCCTAAACTTTGATTCTCTTTTGGAATGAATGGTACCTACTGAAGTTTACTAGTGTGTATTGAAGTATTTACCTATGAAGTGCGGTGTTCGCTGAATGGTGTCAGTTTTGCTGAGACATGCTTGTGGGTGGGATTACAAGTGCGTACATTTGGGTTGCATTGTATTACTGAAACTTGAGTACATTGAGATTAGCAGTTAGTGAGCTGAATAGCTCTTCATTAGTAAACTAAACAGAAAACAAACAATTCCTGACGTATTCTCAGGCACAGTCCTGACACACCATGTTTCTAGGTATCTCTGTTAACATACCCAATTTATGATTTAGTGAGTAGCTTTCCAGAAGCTGTAACAAGCCATGATTATCCAGATCAAAACACACTAAAATGGTGTTTGTGTCACCATCATGGGACTTGTTGCTCAAGAAGTTTAGTCTATTGTATGAAGGTCCTAGTGGTATGTATCAGAGTCAAGGTAGGTAATCTCTATCCTGTCTCCTTGAGGGTAGTCATTTTTCACTTGCAGTGCACTGAAAAGTGGTGTAGGTTAATCCCTTAAGAACGTGCAGTGAAGCTGATACTGTTCCTCTGCTTGAAAAGCATTGCTCTGGGGCATAAAGCAGGTGCTCAGGCCTATCACGGTTAACTGTTACATAAAATGCCGCTTGCATACATACCGAGCTGGGGTGTGCTCATAGGTAAATCTGATTTACTGCATACCAGTTGAAACAGTGATAGTCATTCACTGCCACCTCCTCCTGTTAACTGGAAATTGGAAGTGAATGGAAACAAAGTTAACACAAAAGGATGAAAATGAGAAATAGCCATCTTCTAGAGCAATCTATTCAGTGGCACAAAATGACTTTAAGTTACATTAAGAGTAAATGCTTTGTACCTGCTGTCATATGACGAGGGCAAGTTACGTTTTGAGAGTTGGACATAAGGCTGGAGGAGGCCTGCACTGAAATCCCTGCCTTTGTTGTTGAGCCAAATGGCGTGATATCCTGGGCAAGGAGAGATGGAATGACTGATTGTTTTAACACATCCTTCTTAGTTTTCACTGGTAAGAATTAGATTCTAAGATGAACAAGTCCACTTGTAAGAATAGGCCATTTGAGACCCGCTATGTAGACTTCATTCGGTAATGGTTGCATAAGGGTAATTGGTTCTTTCCATAAGACCCGCTGCCGCTGTACCTTGTAGTTCTGCCACTTAAGTTTTTAATATCAAATTTACCAGCCTTGCTAAGTCTGAAATAGTGATGCTACTGATAGTTTACGGCCTATCACGTTACTAGAACCAGGTTAAGCAATACATGCTTAAGTTAAAACTCCTTTTAATTTGCATCAATAACACAACTTTGGAATGTCTTTAGGACTTGAATACTAGGAATTGTGTAGTTCTTTACCTATGGAACAAAGAGAAGATAGATCATAGTTCCATAATATATACTCTTGTCAGACAAATATGCCAGTCTTGCATTTCCTGCTGGAAGAGACTTTAGACATAGAAGTTTGAGTTAGCCTTTCCATGTTGAAGGTCTAACAAAGCACTCTCTTATATCTTTATAGCTCCAAAATTTGGGCATTAACCCAGGAAACATTGGATTCAGTACCCTAACAATGGAATCTGACAAGTTCATCTGCATCAGGGAGAAAGTGGGAGAGCAAGCACAAGTAGTGATAATTGACATGAGTGATCCAACAACACCCATAAGACGTCCAATTTCTGCCGAAAGTGCCATCATGAATCCAGCCTCTAAAGTAATTGCGCTAAAAGGTGAGTAACCCTTTATTATTGCAGTATGAAACCTACCGTTTAGCTGTAGTATTGCTTACGTATGCTCTTAAGATTTATGTAAACTTTCTAAGAAGAATGTATATGAGGATAAGAATTCTTGCCTGAACTTGCATGCTGTATTTTTGGCAGTGGATTTCTCAGTAATCTTTGGATGATTTGCCTCCAAGTAGGTGTGAGATGCTTGGGCTTGGCACTGCAGCCTCCTATTCTCACTGAGGACCAGGTCAACATATGGTATACTTTACCTTTAAATAGGTGTCGTAAACGTAATGGACACTTGTAAAGGTGAATAAGAATGTAAAGCCTTTCTTACTCTCTGCTCTGTGCTGGCCCTTTCTTGTAGCTCTGAAGAGCTTACTAGATACCAACAAAATGTCATAACCAGTAACTGTGAAAGTCTGAATGTACAAGAATGTTAAGTTTGGCCATCATGAGAATCTTGCACATAGAAGACTTCTGCTGACCAGTACCTGTGATGTTGATACTGCCTTTATGTAGCACTCTGAGCTCAAAGAAATAATTTTTAATGTATTTCTGGCTCTTTTCTTTAATGACTGACTTCTGATATTGAATCTCAATAACTGTCACTTACGATGTACTTTTCTTCCTGCATCTTATCTAAACAGATGGTGAGTGAACTTTGTCATGACATTTCATGTTCGGTAGTACAGAATGGTCTAATCTCATAAAAAGTACTGAACTTTAAGGTAGCCATTTGACAGTTCACTTCATAGCCAGGTGGGGAATCTTAATCCTCAACTGGTATTATAGTGAAAACATTCTCCATTGGCTTATTGCTAACCATTTGGCTGCTTTGACTATTGACTGTACCAAGTGAAGGAGAAGAGTATGCTCTTAATGTTTGTGTGTGTGTATATGATGGAAGTACAGTTGATAGACAAAACCAAGTCGCAATATTTTTATGAGAGACCTCTACTAGCATGTCCTGTGTGCTATTCATTTCTGCCTGAGTGTGTGTTTTAATGTGGAAGATCATGGTGAAATTACTTAGGGGTCCAAGAAACAACTATCCTCAGAACTGGTACAAAAACCGTAACTTTTTGTCTTTGATCTCAGGCTTATACTGGTGTTAGGGGAAAACTAATGTGTTAATGTTTGACGTCTTATCTGAATCACAGATTCAGCTGATGCTTATACATCTTGCAAAGGACTGCCTTACCTGGGGTGTGGGTAAAGGCAACAATGAAAAAATAATTTCAGATCTGTTAAGAGTTCACTGTCCTTAAACTTGGACCCCTTTAAACAAACCATATTGGCAAGGAAAGTGCCTTCTCTACACTAGCAGAGCTTCATCTAGCTCTTAAAAGGAAACTACATAATCTGGTTTTAAAACTAACCTACTAACTAAACAGATTATCATCAGCTTCAAAGAATATAGCCTTATTCTTGCCAGTGTTAAGACTTGCTCAAAAGAAGTATTGTTCTGTCCATGCAGAGCGAATGAGCTTGTCCTCTGAAGAGCTAAGGTTGGGTGAATGATGTCACATTGACATGCAAAATTGTGTTGTCAGGTATTGCAAACTTAATGATCTCTTCTTCTATAAAAAAAAACTAATGACCAAAGGGTTTGGTAGAAAAGAAGACGAATAGAGCTATCTAACCAATATGTTGTTACCCACAATAACCAGCAGAACTACACTGAAGACCGTGGTTTAAGTCAGTCTGTTGCTCCAGACTTTCCCTGCTGATTGACTGAGACTTCAGTAGTCAAAACTGTTCTGTGTTGTGACTCAGTGTGCCATGATAAGGAGTTGCTCATAATCTGAGGATTACTGAGCAATAAACATACAAACCTACCCTCAGAAAAAGAAATGAAATGGTTCTTGATTTATACTGAAGTACAGTATGCACAATTTCATTTCTGGATTGCATGTGGCATTCTCCTGGTGTACCGAGATTTATGCTTTGTCCTTGTTTTCATGATTCTTTTGCTTTGCTCTGTACCGAGAGTACTCCCCAGTTGCTGTAAGTGGAGAATGTAGCACTCGGGTGCATCCATTCTTTGTGGAATGGAGAAACTTCATGCTCCAGTGAACTGAAATGTAAATTCTGTGTTCAAAAGATGAATCTGCTTACTTGACTACTCCTGTAGAGAATAGTTTGAGTAGATTGAGCAGTCTGGTAGTTTGATCAGAAAAACTTACGTAAGAGTCTGGCTTTTTGTCTCAGATCTTGGCCTAAGAAAGAATTCAACTAGACATGAGACTCAAACACACACTTGCCCTCACTGTGACTTTATGGCAGGTTCTGCTCTCGTAATCCAAATAACCGATTTTTTTGTAGTTTAGAGTTCTGAAGTTTGAATTTATGTTGCCACACTTAGCTGCCTGATGAAGCTTCTGAAGCCATTTCCAATTGTAACATAGCAGTCAAATTTAATCTAGAAAATAGCCAAGCACGAGCTTTTAACTCATTTTAGTGGATTATTGGTTTCTTATACGTTCTTAAAACTAAGAAGGACATCCTGCTTCCTTTTCAGCAAGACTGACTTTGAGAGCAGTTTCTGTATGCACATTCCTGTTTAGATGGTGACTAGAGCCCTTCTAGAACTACTTGTCTGCCTTCTGCATGTGAGGCTACACACTGTGGAAGTTCCAAAAATCAGTCCCTTGATAGCACCACTCCACCACTGGACAAATTGTTGTCTAATCCAGTAAATACTCTGTTTCCAACTATCGGTTTACAGCTGGTGTTAGGCCTGGGTTTTTTGCATTTGCACAATACAGTTAACTACATGTGCAGAGAAAGGTCATCAAAGAGGCTGCTTTTGGTCCCAGGAAAAGCTATCAAGCCATCCTGGGAGCTAGATCAGGTTAGCAGTTCTTTATGCAGTTAATTCAGGGAGCATAAATGCTGCATGTGGTAGCTCTGAAGTCTCGCATTGTCTCTTGACACTGCATTAAACTGACATGATCAGCTTACTATATAAATTACGCTAAAATGTTTTAGGGCAGTCAGAGATGCATATTAATGTACGGTTAGTATCTCTTGAAAATGAATCCTTAGTGGCCAGCAGCTTTCATCTATCAAAACTTCCCAGTAGAAGGAACATCTACCAGTTTGACAGTCAGAAGTGTTACTAGCAGGGAAAACACTTCTGAAATGTGGATAGAAATAATGGCATTACAAGCCAATACTCTAGCAGTCTGAGTGGGTGTCTTGTGAACAGAAAACAATATTCCTGGAGCTGAGTCGTCTCATCTGTAGTGAAGAAAAATGTCACTTTGACTTCCTGAAAGGAATAGAGTTCCTTATTCTTTATAGGTTCATTCAATTAACGTTAATTTTAAGTCTACCCTTACTAGCTGCTTCTGGTAGTTAAAAGGAATACTAAAGTCAAGGTTAAACCTGCAATATAATTACCTAAATCACAAAGCAGTAACCTTAACTGGAACTAAAACTCCAAACCTTTCTATAACAACCTTTCCGAACTTTTGACTGGCCTCTTCAATAGGCACTTGTTGTATTGCTGTTGTACAGAGCCCATCCATCTCCTAATTCAGTGCACAGTTTGTTCAACAGAGAAATAAAATCGAATCTATGGTCTTTGGTTATCAAGAGCTGTTCAAGTCTCGTGCTGTTGCACTTTGTCCAGGTCACCTACAGCAGCTACTAAATTGACATGAACTAGAGCCATTCTTTCTGTTAATTATGCTGAATGACATCTACTAGGCACCTGTAGCACCTATAGTATACCAGTGCTGCTACCTAAACCAGAGTTCACACAAGCTCTGTGGCTTAGACTGTCTTTTTAACTACAGCTTATAGTTAATTAAAATGTCTATGCTTGTCAGTTGTTGTAATGTCCATGTAAGTGTCCATAAGAAGCAGATATTTTTGCTTTGGGGATGGTAGAGGTGTCGCGGGTGGGGAGGGGATTCTATTTGATAAGAGCCAAGTATCAGAGGAGACTCAGATGGGACAGAACACTAACCCTGTCTGTAATGTCACTGGACTAGTGAGTTAAACAGCATGCTTGTAAACAGACAGACTACAGGACGGTGATTGTGGTAATCTATCTGTGATGTTTCTTGGGTTTTGTCATACTAGCTGGGAAAACACTTCAGATCTTTAACATTGAGATGAAAAGTAAAATGAAAGCCCACACAATGGCAGAGGAAGTGATCTTCTGGAAATGGATATCTGTGAATACAGTTGCCTTGGTGACAGAGACAGCAGTCTACCACTGGAGCATGGAGGGAGAATCACAACCCCAAAAGATGTTTGACAGGCATGCTAGTCTTGCGGGCTGCCAAATCATCAATTACAGAACAGATGAACACCAAAAATGGCTGCTGCTGATAGGAATTTCAGCACAGGTAAGTTACCTGGAAACAGCATGCTATGAAAACAATCGGGAGAGACGTGGCCCCACTTCACTTAATAGCTGCTACAGTTTCTTAACTTTGGTTTCTATAGATCAAAAATTCAAAAATATCTTTTATCAAGGAATAACCTGACTTTTAATGTGAATAAAGCACTGGAGGAGGGGATGAGAGACATGTGCTGCTTTTTAGTTTACTGTCCCAAAGGTCTTGCAATAAACATTTAAAATCTTATCTTTAAAACCTGACCTTTCTTCTTTTTTCTAGCAAAATCGTGTGGTTGGTGCAATGCAGCTGTACTCAGTTGATAGAAAAGTCTCCCAACCTATAGAAGGCCACGCAGCAGCTTTTGCAGAATTCAAAATAGAGGGAAATGCCAAACCTTCTACGCTGTTCTGTTTTGCTGTGAGGAGTCCTGCAGGGGGCAAGGTAAAGTCTGCAGCTGTTTTCCTGTTCTGCTGTAGCAGAACTCGACACTAATAGAACTTTAGCGATCACACAGTTTAGTGTATGCTCTCTGAAGAACAGCTTGGGAACCACGTGCGTAGCATTATTTGGTCAGCATCAAAATGCTTCCTTTCAGTAGGATAGAAAGTGCAAAAAGTTGCTTGGGCGAAACTTAGACGTAAGAACAAATGTAGATGCAATGAGAACTGAGCTCAGGGTGTTAAAGCATCAATTTATGCCCATGTGGTGTTTTGTGTGCATAAAGTTAAGTCATTAAGCAGCCTCTTGCATCTTGAATCCACTGCAGAAAGAGACTAGATAAACCTTAGTGCTGTAGGTACATTGTTTCCATCAAACTGATAGTGGTAGTTGAATATGCTACAACTGTTGAGCAATATGTAAAGAGCTGAGGTAATGTCTCAAGCTTTCTATTCTTGTCCTGCAGGAATTCTTGATGAATTGATGAGTCTCACTCAAAACATCCTGAACAAGTTGTCTTGAATAGAAATACAGTCTGCTTTCATAGAAAGCATGAATTTTTTATTTTTTTTTTTAGCTTTTTCTGCTTTCTACTGTATCAAGTTCTGGAAAATTTGTCCCTCTGATAAGTATCTGGAGCACAGCTCCCCAGACTGTGTTGGTTCAGGATTGGGCACATGTTCATCAGCCAAGTGTGGTAGATGACTTCAGTAGCGTATCTCAAGAGAGGAACTTCTTTCATGCGGCTGTACTTGCAGACAATCTTGTGACATGTACTCTTTTCTTCCTAGCTACACATAATTGAAGTAGGTCAGCCAGCCACTGGAAATCAGCCATTTGTTAAAAAAGCTGTTGATGTGTTTTTCCCGCCTGAGGCACAGACAGACTTTCCTGTGGCAATGCAGGTAAATGTTTGATGTTTGACCCACCAAAAGCCTGGCAAGTAGCTGCCATCTCTGTCGTAAAGAATGCTTTCTACTAGGGCTTTGCTGTCATTCCTCCTAGTTCTCGGAGGAGTTTCAAGAGATTTGTGGGAGGTAATCTGGACATTAAAACAGTTTCTCAAACACAAATGTATAGGCTGTTCCAGTATTTGTCTAGATAAGGTTTGTCAACTTAAGGTTGTACTTAAAAAAAAAAGAAAAAAAAGCCCCAACTAAACTTGTACCAAAAAAACCCCTCCCTACAACAACAAAAAAACAGGCCTAGGAATACCCTCAATAGTGGTTATTTGACATCACTGACATCACTTTGGCTATTGAACTTCCTACTAATGTTCAGAGTTCTAGATAAGAATGTTACGGTGCTTGATGTAGATTCACATGAAAGTGGCATTTCATCTACAGTAATGTCACTATAAGAGACAAATGGAACGGGGAGTCCTGTAGCAGCACACAAAAGGAAATTTGGGATGTTAATGGGAGGTTCAATAGGAAAGAACATATCTGGTTGCTTTGACAGTCTTAGCATGTCTGCAGCACTAGAAATTGTGTAATAAAAGCAAACTGTCTCAGAGCATGCAACTACTGCCCAGTCTAATAGATCAGCTTCATAAATGAACCAACAGATGCCTTAGACTAAGGTAAACAAAGCAAGCTGTCTACATGGCAGGATTCATGTGGCTCTGTACTTCAGCTTGAGGCTTAATTAACAAAACATCTGAAAAACTTGTTCCGAATTGCAAGTACTTCTTTGTAGACCATTTTGGCTTGGAAGCCTCCCCTGTTTATGTGACTTGACAGGTAAACTGGAGTACTCAGTTGCTGAGCTTGGTTTAGGATCTGCTGGTGCTTTGAGTAGGCCTTGTTGGAAGAGAGTGGCTTTATCTCATATTTCTGAACAGAAACTTGTACTGACGTATCTAGACTAGAACGCTAATCGTGCCCAGACTTTCTCCTTCAGCCTGGCTCATTAGGATGAGGATTATGTCCTTTGCTGCGGATGAATTTTCATTTCTTTTCAGCCTCTCTATTAAGCAGAGCTATGGCTCCGAATGGCCACCAAAGCTGTACATTGCTTTGAATCTGTAAGGAAGAAGTCTGAAGCTATATTTGTTCGTAATGTCATTGCAAAGGCATGTTACTGCAGTACTGTCTTGTGACTATGCTAAAGGCAGCTGTCTTAACTGTTACAGTCTTAGTCTTGACTGATAAAAACTCATCTTTTGGCAGATTGGAATTAAGCATGGTGTTATCTACCTGATCACGAAGTATGGATATATTCACATGTATGACTTGGAGTCCGGAGCATGCATCTACATGAACCGTATTAGTGCTGATACTATCTTTGTCACAGCTCCTCACGAACCTACCTCGGGCATTATTGGTGTGAACAAAAAAGGACAGGTAACAAATCCAGCATTCTGTTTTTGAGCCTTCTAAAGCTCAGATAGAATGTAACAAACCTAATGAGTGACTTGATGCAACAAATGTCATGGAAGGGAGCAAGCAGCTATTTGATTTTTTTAGTTTTTAACCTCTCCTAATACAGAACTGCTTGGGGAGGAACTTATTTTTTTTTAATAATCTACTATTTCCCTGATGGGCTGCATAGCCATTTAGTTGATATATTTCATAGTAGTTGTGTAGTTGTGGAAAGGATAGTACTTCTCAATATGCCTTTTGTCCTTGCCAGGTGCTTTCTGTATGTGTTGAGGAAGACAACATAGTGAACTATGCTACGAGTGTTCTCCAGAATCCTGACTTGGGACTGCGTATGGCTATACGTAGTAATCTAGCTGGGGCAGAGGAATTATTTGCCAGAAAGTTCAACACGCTGTTTGCTCAAGGAAGCTACGCAGATGCTGCTAAAGTAGCTGCATCTGCACCAAAGGTAAATAACTCCAAAGGTAAAGATTACAAGTCATGGGGGTTTGCCTTGGCTTAGTGGACTTGCTTAGCTCGCTTGCATTTCAGTACTTGACATTCAAAAACTAAAGTGCTGCAATACTAGATTTATTTCTCTGCAGTTTAGTGGCTGTTCTGATTAATGTATTCTCCTGTACCCATAAAGGAGCATTTGCTATACTTTTCCAACTGGACTTGCTGTGGCCACCGACTT
This sequence comes from Chroicocephalus ridibundus, assembly GCF_963924245.1. NCBI lineage: Eukaryota > Metazoa > Chordata > Aves > Charadriiformes > Laridae > Chroicocephalus > Chroicocephalus ridibundus. Next base: position 149,593 of record NC_086296.1, on the reverse strand, counting down.
CTTGCTAGATTGTCGTTGGTTTGATGAAGATCTCCACACTGAAGGCTTAAGAGTAGATGCTTCAGTGTATAGCTTAACACTGGTTTCTTGACTAATACTGTTCAGCCTTCACTGACTAAACGTTGCTTCTCTCTCTTGTGCCTCTTCAGGGAATCCTACGTACCAGTGATACAATCAGGAAGTTCCAGAGTGTACCAGCTCAGCCTGGGCAGGCCTCTCCCCTGCTGCAGTACTTTGGAATATTGCTTGACCAGGGACAGCTGAACAAGTTTGAGTCTCTGGAGCTCTGTCGCCCTGTCCTACAGCAGGGCCGCAAGCAGCTTCTGGAAAAGTGGCTGAAGGAAGACAAGGTAGGCTCAGTCATGACACTAGATGAATTCTGTTGCCTTGTAACAATTGAGTGTGAACAATACTTTTGTTGATGCTACATCTCTGCATTCTTCTGCTTGACAAAATACCACTTCTGACTTCAGCTGGAGTGCTCGGAGGAGCTGGGAGACTTGGTGAAGACAGCTGACCCAACCCTTGCACTCAGTGTCTATCTTCGTGCTAATGTGCCAAACAAAGTGATTCAGTGCTTTGCTGAAACTGGTCAATTCCAGAAAATAGTGCTGTATGCTAAAAAGGTAAAGTTGTTTGTCACAAACTGCTAGAGTCTATCTTATGTTTGTTGTGTACATTCTCAAGTTATCTTCCATGAGATAAGTTTGACTCCTGTCACTTAAAACTGATAAGTAGGTAAGATTGAGAAACAGTGTTTTCTTCATTGCCGTAGCGCAAATCATAATGTATGACTAGCAGTCTGCAAAAAATTAAATTCAGAACATCCAGACTTTTACAAACCTATCAAATTAATGGAGTGGCTCAAGGTTATTCTAGAGAATAAAGATAAGATTCTTCCTGAATTCATACTCTTTTTTTTTTTTTTTTTTTTTTTTTTGACAAATTGCAAAGCAATTTGCGTGATGTCCGCTTGTAAGTTTAGGACCTTAGTTGGTAGCTAGTGTCCTAAGACTGTTGAAAGGTTTGTTCCTAGCAGGTTTTTTACCTAGCAAAAGAAATGCCTTGGTGCAAGTTCAGTTACTAAGTAGGCTAATACTGAATTTCTGTGTTAATAGATGAGCAATGCTTTTGTCTGAGAATTCCTGGGAGATGGGGAATGCGCATGGCAACCTCACAGCAGTTCATGGTACCTATGCTAGGGAATCTGAAGGCTTAAAAGATGTGTAAAGCTTCCCAGACATGCATGACTGTTTCTGAAATCTCTAGGTTGGCTATACCCCAGACTGGATCTTCCTGTTGAGAAGTGTGATGAGAGTCAATCCAGAGCAAGGCCTGCAGTTCTCTCAGATGCTCGTACAGGATGAGGAGCCACTGGCTAACATTAACCAGGTGATGCCTACAACAAGAGTTCTGGTCTCTAGATAGATAGAGGTAATAGCATAGTACCATTTTGGGCACTGGTAAGGCCAGTGCAGGTCTCTAGTTGGCTTGGTTAGAAAAGTGACTAAAGTATTCTAGTCAAGTTTGGTTACCATCAAGTCTTTAGAGGCAGGTGTGCCCTCAAGTTCTTCCAGAAGCTTTCTGGCTTAGTACTGTAACGTTGATAGTGAATCTGTCACAGACTTAGTCTAAGCAATGGAGTGTTACTGTCCTACTGTTGACTTTAATGGAGCATACATTAACTCTTTCCATGTAGAGAACTTACGAGAAGATGAGCAAATAAACCTGAGTTGAGTGCTGTCTGCCAGTGGCCGCTTCTGGTTAAATGGACAGAGAAATGAGGCAAAAATTTGCATTATTAAATAATTGAAGCTACTTAGAAAAAGTCTTAGCAACTATCCCAACAAGAGAGAAGGGATAGGATTTGCATGCTGTATTAAAACTAAATAGAGTGGGTGGCAAAATCTGGCATAATAGCTCAAAGTAATGTGCTTCTTACATTCTAGAGAAAAAGAAAACAAAGTGTGAAATTTGTCTGTTACCATGGTAGTAATCCTATGAAAACAAAGGGAATATAGTGTGCTAGGTACTGTGATGGGCTGCCTTTCTAGCCAGGCCATTAGAGTATACAGATAAATGTGCATGTGTGTATATAGACCCCCTTCTCTAACTTGACCAATCTCAACAGATTGTGGATGTGTTCATGGAGAACAGTCTTATTCAGCAGTGCACGTCTTTTCTGTTGGATGCCCTGAAAAATAACCGCCCCGCAGAAGGCCACCTTCAGACTCGTCTCCTGGAAATGAATTTGATTCATGCCCCACAGGTAAGACCTCTTACCTGTTTCCTCCAAAAAGTGAAGGAGAGACAGTAGTAGGCTTGCACAAGAATATGATGTCTGATACTGTTATCCATGAGTAGTTCAGCAAAGTCAAAGACTAATAGTGAGTCACTGGTGTGACTTTTCAAGGACTCTTAGGCTGAGCTACTGTGACTCTCTGACAGTCTGAATATGAAATGTTACCTTATAGGTTGCAGATGCCATTCTTGGAAACCAAATGTTTACACACTATGATCGTGCTCATATTGCCCAGTTGTGTGAAAAGGCAGGCTTGCTCCAGCGAGCTTTGGAACACTACACAGATCTCTATGATATTAAACGTGCTGTCGTTCATACTCACCTCTTGAATCCTGAGGTAAGTCTGTTGTATGGAGTAAGAAAGTGAAAGCTTAAGTAAAGTGAATATTCTTTAGCACTTCTGTAGCTGCAAAGATTCCTGCAGCCACTGCAAAATGGTTTGTAGGTAAGTAGCACATGTAGCTGTGATTCAAGAACATTTGTCCAGTTAATGACAAATTAAACCATAATCTGTACTTTTGATGGCTTAAAGTTGACCTCAGTTTCCCAGGTGGGGATTTCAAGTGTTCATTCCAAACTGTATTTTTGTAGTTGTAAAGATGGTGAGTGTGTTTCTTTTAAAGTCTTTTGTCTTAGAGCATGGGAGACTTCTCTGTAGTAGCTGGGGTAGAAACTCTGACTAGTTGCCACATTTTAGAAGTCAGTCAAATTCTGTGTAAGTTACTGAGTAAAATTTTTTTCTCTTTGCAGTGGCTTGTGAATTTCTTTGGCTCTCTCTCAGTTGAAGACTCTGTGGAGTGTTTGCGTGCCATGCTGTCAGCCAACATTAGGCAAAACCTACAGCTCTGTGTGCAAGTTGCTTCTAAATACCATGAGCAGCTTGGTACCCAGTCTCTTGTGGAGCTTTTTGAATCTTTCAAAAGCTATGAAGGTACAGTATTAGAAGGAAGCAGCTTACTTGGAAGCACTACTTGATTGAAGCTAATCGTAAAGATTGTGGCTTTAAGAGAGCACTGTTTGTCACGTGGCTGGACCTTAGGATGCATTTATCAAAGTGAGCTCATCACAGTGAGTTCTAGGGGTGACTTTGTTCTAGACAGTTTCTTAACCCTTCTGAGTAAAGATCAGAAAGAAACATGAAATCTGAAAGAGGGGAATAAAAATCCTTCTGATTTTTCCTGCGGTTGAATGAAAGCTACTATTTCAGCAGGGTTGAACTAAGTCACAAGCTGGAGCCCATAACAGTCTGCACTTGCTTCACTTATGCTTCTAATTGTGTTGTTAAAAACATGTGGTTCTTTCTAGGACTGTTCTATTTCTTGGGTTCCATTGTAAACTTCAGCCAGGATCCAGATGTTCACTTCAAGTACATCCAGGCAGCTTGCAAGACTGGTCAGATAAAGGAAGTGGAAAGAATCTGCCGTGAAAGTAACTGCTATAACCCAGAACGGGTGAAGAACTTTCTGAAGGTAAATAATTCTATCCAATGGATTGAGCAGTTCTCCGTTATGTTTCGCTTAGCAGCACAGCTACAGCCTTCTAGTGGAAATACCAACTTAAGGTTTAGCTGGCGTGGCTGTGAGTAGTCTACTTTGTAGCTGGAATAGGAGTCTGATCCTATTCCATGCATATAATGGGTCCTTCTAGGCTACCTCTGGGAAAACAAGCCCAAATTCAGCCTTCCTTTAAAATTAGGCTGTATGATATAACTAAACTCATGAATATGTTGTCACCTAACGATAGGTGAATCCAGGCTGGCAGAAGGAAAGACTATGCTGAAGTATTCAGCAGGAGCTTTATCAAGGATATTGGCTGGTCAAAGCTTATTAAAACTGGAGTCAGCCTGTACTTAGCACTTTGCATGCTTTGTGAGTGGTAAAATGGGATTTTAATGTCACTTTATTTTGCATTGTTAAGTTCTTGGCCCAGCAACTGTCTTCTGAATTGGTACGTGAATTGATAGTCATTTTGAAGCTAGAGATGTAGGCCTAATGTGGCACTTCATAACGAGCCTAAACTTAAAACTCAACTGACAGATGGGCCGCATGGCATTCATAGTGGGTGACTTGCTTTTGAAATAAATTTTCTGCTTGCCAGTCTCAAATTTGAATGTATTGTGAGTTCTAGTGCTAAGGGAACTTGGTCAGACTTTCTTGCCCTGAAAAACACTTCAGCAAATGGTGGTTGCTTACTTTTTACTTTTTTCTTTTTTCTTTTTCTTTTTTTTTTTTTTTGCACAAAATACAGGAGGCGAAGCTCACAGACCAGCTTCCCCTGATCATTGTCTGCGATCGTTTTGACTTTGTTCATGACCTGGTGCTCTACTTATATCGCAATAACCTGCAAAAGTATATAGAGATCTATGTACAGAAGGTAAGGAGAATCCAGTTTTTAGCTCTTGCTCTTTCCTTCCTACCTTTCAGTAGACTAAAGCAGAATATGCTATGTCTCTTTTGCTCACTCTTCTAGTGTGGAGGCTCTTCAATCAGCCTTTGTCTATTACAGACCTATAAGTATAGTTTTTCCTAGAACGTATATACAAATATGTCAGTAACTTAAGACTCGCTGCTCTAAAGCATAGTTTAAATTGTTAACTAAAACTATCCCATGTGGAAGACTGGGGATGGCTTATTAGTAATGCTAATAACTAATTTTAATGATGGTGGCTTATTCTAGGTGAATCCTAGCCGTATACCAGCAGTGGTTGGAGGGCTTCTTGATGTGGATTGTTCTGAAGATGTCATTAAGAACTTGATCATGGTGGTTAGAGGCCAGTTCTCAACAGATGAGCTGGTGGCTGAAGTGGAAAAAAGAAATCGGTAATGAAAATGTATCTGTAGACCCCAGTGTTGGGCTTTCCTGATGCTGGTATACACCCAGATTGAATTGGATGAAGTTTTGTTGACTGATACAATACTAGTATTGTTTTATGTTTCTTTATAGAAAAGCAGCTTAGATTTGCTAGTCAGTCTCTTGATTATTTGGGCCATATGGGAATGCCTGATAGTGCCGCATGATGAACAAACATGGCTTTTGAATGCTTCCCTTACAGCCAACTATGGCATGTGCCTTTAGAGTAAATCTGGATAAAACTGTCTTGACAGTCTTGTTGTAGGCACACAGCAGCATGTAATTAGTTTACAGTTACCCGTAAAATGAACAAATGGGTTAAGCATGAAGAGCCAGCTAATAGAAGAGGAGTTGAAAGGAAAGATTGCAAAACTAGTGGCATCTGCAGCCTTCCCTGTTGTTAAACTGCAGATCTGTCCTCCACTCATTTAAGACTCATTAAAAATTACCGGCTGGTCTCCATCTGTTTTTAAATCTGACCATCAAACTTGCTTGAAGGGAAGGCCAGGTGTTAATGGATAGCGGTCGAGCATACCTCTGTGTGACTTACAAACTTAAAATGTTTGCTTATTCAAAGGCTTAAGTTGCTGTTGCCATGGCTTGAATCAAGGATTCATGAAGGCTGTGAAGAACCTGCGACTCATAATGCCTTGGCCAAAATCTACATTGACAGTAATAATAATCCAGAGCGGTTCCTTCGTGAGAATCCTTACTATGACAGCCGTGTAGTTGGCAAATATTGTGAAAAGAGGGACCCTCATCTGGCCTGCGTTGCTTATGAGAGGGGGCAATGTGATCTGGAACTCATAAAGGTTAGCAAAACTGTGTTTATAAGCGTGTTAAAGAACTACTTGTTGCCTGAAGTGGAGAAGCCTAGCTGGCTGTTTGTCTAATGCTTACAGAATCCTGTCTTGCAGTCTAACTCAGGAGTTGAGGTAGGCAGGATTCTTCTATGTAGAGGCAATAATTTTTATGATGATGAGAACAACTCTTATACTGTATGTCTGAACTAAAATTGTACAACTCTGCAACTTTAAGGTACCATTCATGTCTTTCATCGACTGATTCTGCTCAAAATTAATTTATTTGGCCCAGCTAATGAATATGCCTGCTGTTAAACCCTTGTTAATTTGATATAATTTTTTTTTTTGAGTCGTGAGCACTTGATTGGCAGAAGGGACAGGCTGTCATCTATCATGACTCTACAGTAGGAAGAAGAGCTTCCTTGAAACTAGAACGGGGCTTGTAATTTTCCCTTACCGTGGTTGACCCTTAGAGTTGCTCCAATACTGAACTAGAAATGAGGAAAATAAATGTTGACAGTCAAACTGCAAGGACTTATTCCGATAGCATTCCTCTCCTATCTTAAGCCTATTGATTCCTAGGACCTCCCTTGGAAGTTCAAGGGCAAGCAAAATTCCCAGGCTTCTCCAAACACATTCTAGCCTCGAACTAAACAGAGCTTAATGCCAGATTGTAGTGCTTGTGGCTGCTGAGAAAGAAAACATCCTCCCTCCTACCTGCACTTCTGCACTAGTATATGCAAAGAATGTCAGCTGTGTAGGGGTAAGAACTAGCTTGTTTTGCCCTGTTTCAAAGCAAATAAATGCTGTTCCCTGGCAAGGCCTGTCCTGTGAGTGTTAGAATGGTGGTATGATCTAGGCTTGCTGCTGAAAGTGGATGGCTTTCCAGCCTGAAGCAGCTCCAAAACAACAACCAAAACCAAAACAAACACCCCCCTAACCAAATGAAAACAAACAACAACCACCAAACAAACAAACAAAAAAACCAAAACCAAACCAAAAACCCCCAGCACTCAACTGGCTACATCTAGCTTTTTTATTTCACATATGAAGGTGGCTCAGAGTTCTTTTGCTGGGAAACTTTGCTAGAATAAGCTTGATCATTCTGGTTAACTGTAGAAACCTGTCAGTACCAGCTTCTTCCTTGGATTGATGTTCTGAGCAGGTGTTTCTGGTCATGCAGAAAAGATCTTCCTTCTGTAAGAATTATTCTTGAGACATTGCCTCCTAGAAGAGGGCTCAACTCCTGCAACTAATAGATGTACAACATAAAGCAAAATTATGCTACTACTGATTTTCTTACAGCAAAGTACTTGAGATTCCAAGAACTAATTTGGATACTAACAAAAAATGACCTGTTGGTAGAAGGTGGAATAGGCCCCTCAGGTTTCTGCTCTTCTAGTTGGGAGTTGAAGCTAGTGGTACTAATAGGAACGTAATTCATAACTCTTCCTTGCTGCGCTTCTGTAGGAGACTTCACATGTATTCTGTGCTCTTAACGTTTTAACAGGAGAATCCAAGCCACTTGCTACTCTGAACACTGCTAGTGTAAAGTTAATGACACGAAATACATAACCTGTTTCTAGCTTTAAACACCAGCACCATTCCTTAGTTCACTACATAACACTGCCCAGGCAAGTGGCTCCCTTTCTAGATTTAAAACTTAAGTTCTTCAGGCTTCTGCAGGTCTTCACATCAAACAGAAGCAAATAGTTACTGTGAAGCCACTGTCACAGTATTTGTGTGTCGGGCAAAACCAAGAGAAGCTATAGAAATTCTGCTGGAGACCTTCTCCATGAGCCTTCCAGATCAGAGGTTGGGTAAGAACTTGTCCGTGGCATTTAGCATTGGTCAGCAAGTAGTTCTAGTCAGTCTTCTAGACTGTCTGATTCATAGTTAGCTAAACCTGTCTTGTGGTACTAACCCTTAACACTAACAACAATATTTGTAACTTCTCCTTCAGGTCTGCAATGAGAACTCGCTGTTTAAGAGTGAGGCTCGCTATCTAGTACGCAGGAAGGACCCTGAGCTCTGGGCAAATGTTCTGGAAGAAAACAACCCATTCAGGCGGCAGCTTATTGACCAGGTACAGCACAAAGGCTAAACTTTCAGTATGAGGAGACCTCAGGATGTCTCAGAAACATTATGGATCGTTAAAGTAGCTGTCTTCTCCCACAAGGTCCCTTGATGCCCCATCTCAACCATAGAGAAACTAAGAGTTTGAGTGGCAGTTATTAACTCTGACCTTCACGGTCAGAAAATTTAGTAAGGTATTTTTTCTGTCCTGTGGAATGACCTAACTTTAGTGAATTTGCCCCCTATACAGACACAAGGTGTGACTTTAATAGCTATATCCAGTATAGAAGTAGCTCTTTCTTGCTGTCTGTGACAAAATATTCTCGAAGTTCTGAAGTCTTAATTTTTAATTCTCTGGAATAGATTGGCAAATATCTCATTTGGGGAAAACACTCAATAATTCCCTGCCTTCAAATCCAGGTTGTCCAAACAGCTTTATCAGAGACGCAGGATCCAGAGGAGGTTTCTGTAACTGTGAAAGCTTTCATGACTGCTGACCTGCCTAATGAATTGATTGAGTTATTGGAAAAAATTGTGTTGGATAACTCTGTATTCAGTGAACACAGGTAAGAGGAGAGCTTTGTCCATAAGTTTAGCCTATTTAGTGCCTTTATTTAGGTTGTGAAGTGACCCAAGTTATTTGTGGGCCTCTTGCTTGCAGGACATACACAATCTTAAATGTGTATAATCAGGTGAAAAAACAGAATTTAAAGTGCTCTGTGCTTTAAGAACAGAGCTAGTTCACTCTAGAACACTGATTGAGGTAGAGAAGAGAGAACATTGATATTGGCAAGCAATTTCTTTTAGAAGGCAAATATCAGTGCTTCTCAGTCTGGGGGTGAAAGGTTGTTGCTAGTGACAGCAAGCGGGTGTATTTTTTTGCATGTACAATACATGTCGCTTAAGCAGTGCACAGTAACACCTGCTTATAGCCTCTGCCTTCTGTTAACCAAAGGAATCTCCAGAATCTGCTGATCCTGACTGCCATTAAGGCTGACCGCAGTCGTGTGATGGAATACATCAACCGGCTGGATAACTATGATGCCCCAGATATTGCAAACATTGCCATCAGTAATGAGCTATATGAAGAAGCTTTTGCTATATTCAGAAAATTTGATGTTAATACTTCAGCAATTCAGGTGAGGCGTGGTTCCTGCATGAAGGTATAGAATGCTAGTAATAGAGAGAATGAGAAGTGTACCATTATATTGATTGTCAAGGAGTAATCGGTATTCTCAAGGGGTGGGATTATGTGCAAAGAATAGGAAAACAAAGTCAAAGTACTGACTTCAGAGGCTGATCTGGCCAAAGTAATCAAAAAATGTTGGGGTGCTGCACATGCTTGGCATGTGTCTGCTGCATTTGATTCCGAGTGGCTACCTTGGAGACTCATATGGGAAAAGTGCAGGGGGAAGTAAATGCTACTACGCGTTGTCTTTAGGCCAGCATTACTGACTTCTGCAAGGCAGAGGAGAAACAGTAGCAACAAAAGTCTCATTCTTGATGCCTCTACTTCATTAGACAGAAACGGCTGTTATAAAAGCAGTTAGCTTCATATTGCTTACACAGAACAGCGTATGCGCTTAAAGGAAGAGTTTTGTTAGAACGGACAACGTTACAAGGCTTTGATTTTTAACTGGAAACTTGTATTTCAAACAGGTGCTGATTGAGCACATTGGCAACTTAGACCGTGCGTATGAATTTGCAGAGAGGTGTAACGAACCAGCAGTATGGAGTCAGCTAGCCAGAGCACAGCTCCAGAAGGACTTGGTGAAAGAAGCTATTGACTCCTATATAAAGGCAGATGATCCATCTGCTTACATGGAAGTTGTTCAAGCAGCTAATAGAAACGGTAAGGCAAAGCATCATCAAACTTAGGATTGTTTAGATATGAGATAGGTTATTGCATCTACATCAAGCTGCAGGGATTCTTGAGACTAATGAATTCTGTTTCGGAGGAAACGGGAGCAGTCAGTACGTGGCATGGATGAGTCAATGTTTAGTGAGATTCCTGTCAACAAGCTTGTCTGTGTTCCTTCACCAAAGATAGATCTTCATGTGGAGATAATTTGGACTACTATCATCTTAAATATAGCCAAGTATAATGTATTTATTTAGCTGTATGTGGCAGAATTGCTTGCCAACTGGACTGTAGAATAGTTGCAAGAAGTTCCATCTTATGTGAAGGTGACTTGGGGTTTAGCAGGGAATTCCTTAACTGAAATGCAAACGGCTTAGTATCATGGTGGAAGAGATCCTCGAGGCTACTGGTGAAAACTGTTCCTAAGGTGGGCAAGCTGAGCAACACAGGATGTCTAAACAGAGGATCTTAAACATCTCTTCTCTCTTCAAGATAACTGGGAGGACCTAGTCAAGTTCTTGCAGATGGCCAGGAAGAAGGCTAGAGAGTCTTATGTAGAGACAGAACTTATTTTTGCTTTGGCAAAAACTAATCGTCTGTCAGAACTGGAGGAGTTTATTAGTGGCCCTAATAATGCCCATATACAACAGGTATGTCTTGATCCACAGTTCCCATGTATGACTTGCTCTTTAGCTGACTCCTGATTCTGGCTGTTACCCTTGTTTACCTTGAACTCCTAATGCAGGTTGGTGATCGCTGTTATGAAGAGGGGATGTATGAAGCAGCGAAACTACTGTATAACAATGTATCTAATTTTGCTCGCCTGGCTTCTACCTTGGTGCACCTTGGAGAGTATCAGGCAGCAGTGGACAGTGGCCGCAAAGCCAACAGCACGAGGACTTGGAAGGAGGTAACCTATACTCGTGGGTTTTCTTTAATATTCTGCAGAATGTGCTCTACTGTTGCTTCTGACTGCTGCTCTGGAGCATAACTGGGCTCCTTTGCTCTGTCAGTAATGTGGGAAGTAAAGAAGAGTTAATTCATGACTATGTACAATTAGCTTTAATGGTAACTTGCTACCTGTTTCTGGCTACAGAGTATGTTTGTAGCTTTATAAGCTGTCCTCTTGCCCAAGATAATAAAGCTTGATTTCAAAACAGTGTAAAATGAGTGGCAGAGATTTTAATTCTAGAGCAAGTGTTATGGAAATACCTATTTGGAACTGTATGTAAGCCTCAAATGTGGTAAAGCTTTACTAATTAACTTTCCTTATAATACAAGGAGATTAAGTAAGCATTGCAGTATTCTCCTGTTAACTGACTATTTGCTAACTCTCGTTACAGGTATGCTTTGCCTGTGTGGATGGAAAAGAATTCCGCTTGGCACAGATCTGTGGCTTACACATAGTCATCCATGCTGATGAACTTGAAGAGCTGATCAGTTACTATCAGGTTAGATCACTGTTCGCTGTTAATATCGTAGAAGACTCTAGACAGCATACTTGTATCCACTAGTAAAGTGGACACAGATAAAACCATGATACCCTGTGGGGCTAATCTTTAAATTCATTCTTCCTCCATCTCTATTTCCTAATAGTTGCATGCATTTTTTTCTGTAGTAATCACTGTCCCTTCTTCAACAATTCTGTTCTCTCATTGGAATCATATCTTACTAGTCTAAGCACTCCCACTTAGTGAGAAAAGCAAAGCATGTTGAATTTAATTAAATATGCATTTTAGCAAGCTTTAAGTGCCAGTTGGCCATGAATTTGCAATTAATCCTTATTTTCTTAACATCCAGGATCGTGGCTACTTTGAAGAACTGATTGCCCTTTTGGAAGCTGCTTTGGGCCTAGAGCGTGCTCACATGGGAATGTTTACCGAACTTGCCATCTTATACTCCAAATTCAAGCCTCAGAAAATGAGGGAACATCTGGAGCTCTTCTGGTCCAGAGTTAATATTCCAAAGGTATGTAGTAAGGTAGCTACATTGTGCATGAAGTTGGGAAGCTGTCAGTGAATCAAACTGACTGATTTCTTGTTTTATCAGGTGCTCAGAGCTGCAGAACAGGCTCATCTCTGGGCAGAACTTGTATTCCTCTATGACAAGTATGAGGAGTATGACAATGCAATAATTACTATGATGAATCATCCCACTGATGCCTGGAAAGAAGGGCAGTTTAAAGACATAATTGCCAAGGTAAGTAAGTAGTTAACTAAATAAAATTGCTGAAAGTTTCTTTCAGAACAGAGGCAAAAATGCACAACAGAATTGCTGTTTAGAAAATGAGTTTGCTTAAGCTGCTACTCAGTTTTCCTGCTGTACTAAAACAACTTCCACTCAGTTTAGCACAGGAATTAATCTAATCTTACACCTTTTGGTTTTCTCCTGTGCAGTGTATTCTATTGAGTGGCAGCAGCTAGCACAGCATGTCTTCAGAGACTGCTGAAGGTCATACAGGTCACAAGCAAGAGGCACAACCAACCTCCTTAATACCTTTGAGCCGACTGCTGTCTTAGTCTGAGGCTGTGACTGTTCTAGAAAGATCTCTGCAAATGTTTCCAGCTGTTTCAGTGGGAGAATTATGGTGGGCAGTCCTATGAATGCAGCAGAGAATAGTGAGTTGATGAATAGTTCAGACAAGATTTGAGACTGAACACATTCTTATTGGCCCTATGGGTTTCAAGGCAACAACTTAAAGACTGGTAAAGGCTACAGACTTTACTGGCTTTAGGAGTTCAAGAAATGGTTATGTGAACCTGTAGTAGGCTATCTGTGCCAGGATCTCTTAACTGTGGATGAGTTAGAATTAGTTTGTAGTACCCCTGGCAGCTTGTGACTTCACTGTTGGAAGTAGATGGCACAAGAAGCAGTCGTAAGATTGAACAAGAATTCTGTGTGTAAGTGTAACGTTTCTGGCCTCTAAAAGGAAAGTTATGCTCTTAACTTAAAGTCAGATAAACCTTGTGCTGAGTTAAGTGATCCAAACTAAGCACCTTAGGCTTACTTGTGTTTGAAGTACTAACTAGCGTCTAACCATGCAGGTGGCCAATGTGGAGCTGTACTACAAAGCCTTGCAGTTCTACTTAGACTACAAACCTCTACTGATAAATGATCTCCTGCTTGTATTATCTCCACGATTAGATCACACCAGGACAGTCAGTTTTTTCTCAAAGGTGAGTCTGGGAGATGGTAGATGAATAAGAAATCGTCTTGCTCAAGTTAAGACACTCCAGTCTCTGGCTGGAAAAAAGGGCTGACGTCTTTCAGGTGACTTTGCCTCCAATATAAAGGACTGAGAAGCAGCCCAATCTTGGCTTGATCTGCGAAACACTGGAAGAGTTAGCATAACTGGCCTAGGAGGCTGTTTTATTTTACCTCTGGCAATACAAGATGCATTATCTGAAAGGGACCTGACAGTAAGCACAAACTCTTGTAATAACAAGTGGGAACTTGTTTCAGGAGTATGTAGCGTAGGAAACGGTATACCTAATTTTGTATTGCAATTGTCTTAATTCCAGGTTAATCAGCTGCTTCTAGTAAAGCCTTATCTGCGTTCAGTCCAGAACCACAACAACAAAGGAGTTAATGAAGCTCTAAATGACCTTTTAACAGAGGAGGAAGATTACCAGGTGAGCCTCACAAAATAGATTGCTGAGCCTGAGGGGTGCTCCTCTTTCGCCAACAAAAAGAGGCTGTAGTTTGGTTGTTCCCCAACTGACGCAGAGTAATTCCCTTGAGTAAAAGATAACTTCTGCAATGCAACAGTAGTGGGGGTGGAATCAGACCCTTTGCGGGCAGGATTCTTGAGATGCTGTGATGATTTGCAAACAAAGCAGATGCCACAGTTGTTTTTCTCAGAAGAGGCTTCACAAAGGTCAGTATGACATGTGTACTCTAGTGGGCAACACTTCTGTAAACAGATTTGCTTCTGGCCTCGTTGGATGCTATTTGGAAGACATGCTTTGTCTTCTAAGGTTTCCTGTTCTGTCAAGTGAGGTCAGTATGACTGAGTTAGCATCTTGCTCTGTTAAAAATCGTCTTTTGGAGAGATGCATGAAATACGTAGGGTAAACAAGCTGTAGACATAGTATCAATGTCCAGCTGGGGGAAGCTGAACACTTGTGCGCCATGCTTAGATGCTTCTCTACTTTAGTTCTCACCTACTACCATCTGGAAGCACGTGTAACGGTTCTCTCTCAAACAGGGTTTGAGAGCTTCCATCGATGCCTATGACAACTTTGATAATATAACGTTGGCTCAGCGTCTGGAAAAGCATGAACTAATTGAATTTAGGCGTATTGCAGCATACTTGTATAAGGGTAACAACCGCTGGAAACAGAGTGTGGAGCTATGCAAGAAAGACCGTCTGTATAAGGTGAGTTAATGCAGCCTTTCTCCCTGACTGTCAAAAAGAAGTCTGAAGTATAGATATCCTGGATACTGAATGTGTTTTGTTAGTTTCAAATATTGAGTTCTAATTAGTCTTAGCCCTTCACTTGAAGTTTAAGGAAGGACTCTTAGAGCAGAAGTGTTCGCAATTTCAACTGCATATCTTAAATCTAATTTAATAATGTTATCCTGTACTTGGACATCTGTGTATATCAGTTAATGGTATGTGTACAGTTTTCTGTATCAGTATGGAACATCTTCTGTAGAACCGAAGGACTTAACACCCTTGTAAGGATACAGATGAAAAACGATTACACCATCACTTCAAGCCTTTAGTGAGTTCACATGGGCCAGTTTTTTGCCTACTCTGTAGGAGAGCTGGCAAATAGTCTGTCTTGCCACACGGCAAGCAGTTGATGCAATAGTCTCTTCTGCTCTGGGTAATCCTTAATATCTAATGGTGAGGTAGGTGGGATACCAGAAAGGTTGTTTATCTTCTCTGCTACAAAACTAAGCAAAATCTCATTAGGTCACTTCAAGTACTTACAGAAAACCTGATGGATAATGTTAGTATCTGGGTTGCCTCAAACCAAGAGAACTTAACCAAGCTCATGTACTGTAGCTTGGCTCCTACAGAACTTGCCTGGTGTTAAAGACTACCTTCACGGAATGCCAAATACCTGGCTTATCCTAGCTAGCAATGAGATATACATAAGGTATAAAGCAAGATGTTAGCAGGCAAGGGTCAAGCTTAACTGTTGTCCTTTTCTGTAGGATGCTATGCAGTACGCTGCAGAATCCAAAGATGCAGAGCTAGCTGAGAAGTTGCTTCAGTGGTTCCTGGAAGAAGGCAAGCAGGAGTGCTTTGCAGCCTGCCTTTTCACATGTTATGACTTGCTGCACCCAGATGTAGTGCTTGAGTTGGCCTGGAGGCATAACATCATGGACTTTGCAATGCCTTATTTCATCCAAGTGATGAGAGAGTACCTTACCAAAGTGAGTATTGCATTGGATAAAAAGTTAAGGCTTCTAGTCTGCTGGATGATTAGCATTATGCAAAACAGAGCTCTTTGCATGTATTTGCAATCTTGTTGTTCCTCATAGATGAAGTCTTCTATGAAGTTCTGCGGGTTTAGTCACTTCAGGCTAACTAGCAAAACTTATTAATAGATGTCTTGGGAGTTGAAGGATGTCTAGTTAAACTTTTGCTTTTAACAGTGGGCAAGGAACTCTGTGCTTTTCAGAGCAGCTTCATAGTTGATGAAGCTGAAAACTTGGTGAGGACAACCTGCATCACTCTTTACTTCGTATAACTATGAAAGCATTCTCTGTTTTCTTGTTACAGAGAATACAGCTTTTGAGTAACTAACAGGATACACTAGTCCTACATCAGCCATAGGAGTAGACTGCTGAAGATGATTTTTTTAAAATGGAAAACAGAAGTTCAGATGCATAGTCTGGCTGTACAATACTGATACCAACAGGTAGTCCTCAACTGAGAGAAGAGAGAGAGACATTCTGATTAGGTGTTGTCCTGAAATGCTTGTCTCAAGCAGCTCTAAGATACTAAGCTAAGTTCCTTCCTTAGAAGGCGCTAGGGTTGCATAGGACATCACAGTAAAGAACTTCATTAAAATGAGTAATCTAAAAGTGACTGCTTTGGATTGCTTCTAATCAAGTCATGTTAAGTATTCCCCTCTGAATTTTCTTGCAGGTTGATGGGCTGTTCTATAAGGTGACACTCTGATTTCAAACTCTTTGTGTTCGTGTCCCTCAATATCCTAGGTTTCTTTTACAGGAATCTAGCTGTAGCTTCTGCCAGAAGAGCACTATAATTTAGCTCTAACTCATTTCCTGTTCACTTTCTAATGCTAAAAGGATAACTATTCACAAGAAACTTGAAAATCCAACCAGGCTCAGTTCCTCTTCATGGGAAACAGAAGCAAGTGATTGAGGAGGACTTGAGTGTTGAGTGTTTGGGCTCCTGTTCACTCTGTTACAGATATCTTGTAGCAGGGAGGATGTTGTCCATAATTAAACAAAAAAAAGGCAGTTGCCACGTAATAGGATGTGTCCTAAATGCAAATTGGATGTTATGCTGAAATTACTGACGTGTGCAATCTTTCAGGCATGGTGAGTTCAAATAGTAGCATAGAGCTTCTGTAAACTTCTCGCCTGTTAGTATGATGAAAATCCTTGCACAGATCTTAAAGGCTGCTGCCTCCTCATATTCCACGGAGGAGAAACTTGCCACACAAGTTCACCTGAACTCTTCCATGTGAGGTTTAGGTCTAAAATAGTGGGTTTTAAACTGCTGGTTGGATTTACAAGTAATCACACGTACTAAATACGGGATAACTTGCCAGAAGGAAAATCTGCATGGAGAGAGTGGTTTACAGTGGAACTAATTTAGTCTGTTGAATTAACTGCAAAACATGGAATTAGAGAATGGGCTTTATAAATGTGGTTTGTCTAAAATTGCCATGTAACTAACTTCAACAGTACAAAAGAACATACTAGTTTATCGGTGGGGTGTGTACATCTTCCAGAACTTCTCTCTCTTCTATGCATAAAAAGGTGTTAAAGCACAGGATAGCCTATGTCCCAGAAGGGGCCAGGCACACAAAGTATGATGACACTCATTTGGAAACCTTTTGAACAACTTCACTTCTCAGCAGCAAATCGCACAGATGTTTAGGCATTCCCGGAGAGCTGCTCTTGTCCCTTTTTCAGGGTGCCTGCTGTCAGCATGTTTGCTGTTTTTCCAACAGAGGGAGTAACTGCACTTTTGTTTCATATTTCTTAATGCTTTAGGGCCAGTAAAGAGGAAAGTCTAATCCAAGAGAGAGTGGGAATCCCGGGTGATAAGTAGAGCAATACAATTAGTTTGAAACTGACAGATGTCAATTTCTTTGATCCATAGTAATATGGATAGTGTTTGTAACAGAAGTAGTGTTATCCTGAAGAGGTGTTAGGCTGACAGCTATAAATGAACCAGTTAAAGACCTACTGCTATTCAAGTTATTAACTTGAGTTACAAACTTCAAAAAGTCCAGGAAATTGTTGAACACCACACCTAGATAACATCTCTAAGGTATAATAGAGACTCCTCTTGCAGCACTTCTCCGACCAGATGTGATTCTTGCAGTGGGAAAGGAGGATGAGGAGCAGCTGAAATACAGCATTGGGCTAAATGTAGGTTTGCCCAGGATGTTAATACTGCCTGTCCCTGGAGGTGTTTAAAAAAAGGGTAGATGGGGCACTTAGGGACATGGTTTAGAAGTGGCTTTTGTCAGGGTAGGTTAGAGGTTGGACTTGATGATCTTAAAGGTCCCTTCCAACCTCAGCAATTCTATGATTCTATGTATCTGGATGTGAAGCTGTGTGATTTTTATGACTTTCAGTCTCAATGGTTCTCTTACGGAAGATATAACTTGTTAAACTTGAGAGAAGGAAGATGCTGTTGCCTTCTCAGGTTAGTCCCCCCACCCCCAATTCAAAGTTGTGTTCAGGGCTCCTGCGTTACTGTAGCACTTTCACAAATGCGTTTTAGCTGTATTTGACACAACACGGATCTGTATAAAGCTCATACTACTAGACTACTTTCCATGATGGTTCTAGAGTTTCCTCTAAAAGGTCATAGAGTTAACAGTTACTAGAATAGGGCCCCAAAAAGTGCTTCACTTGAAGGTAATGATGATCTCAGCTGCATTTGACAGCTATTGTTTATTGCAATAAACCTCAAGCAATTGGGAGGGTAGATTTACAACATAGATTGCTGGGAACATGCAGACTTTTGTAGTCTCCAACTTGGACTAATAAAATGAGCACTTGATGGTTTAGGTAGCAGGCACGAAAAGCCTTACACGATGGTGCAATTCCTAGACAAGGCCTTTATACATCTCCTGTTCACTTCGATGTAGGTGGATAAACTTGATGCTTCTGAAAGCCTAAGAAAAGAAGAGGAACAAGTAACTGAACCCACTCCAATAGTATTTGGTAGGTGAAAGACTTGGCTTTAATTGATTACCTGTTGTCACTCTGGTCTCTTTTTGTGGAGGTGACTTAAACGACTACCTTCAGTTGAAGTAAACTGGTTTCAACTAGATAGTAAAATGGTTGTCTCTGCTAGATGAACTGCATAAGTTGTTGAAGTGGCATTTCATTCTTACAGTACTTTGATTCTTCAGCTGAAGTATTGCTCCTCTTACACGGCTCAGAACTCTAGCCTAGGCATAGTCTTTCAGTGTGGTAGCTGGACAGGGAATACCAAGGTGTGCACAACCCCTGGAATAACTTACAGAGCATGCAAATTCCTCCTGTTATTCCTACCTGAGAGGAATGTGTCTGCCTTCTGCTCTTCCAAGTAGAAAGGCAGACTGGCTTTCTAGCTCACCCATTTTAAGACACGTGCAGCCAAAAAAACATGGCTGTCCTCAAGTGTGCTGCTATCCTAGAAGCCCTTCTGAAGAGGCATTCCGCTAACAAGCACCTAGAAGTGGCTGGTAAGGGAAGGATGTGACTGGCTTACTGTCTGATGTAAACGTTAACCTGAATTTAACATATGCGTGAGGCATTTGTGCTCCTAATGACGAAGACAAATCTGGCAAGCTATGTTTGGGCCTTTTGCAGCACTCTACAGACTGTGAGACCTAACAGACCTAACTATTTGCTTGAATTGCTTCACGCTTTGACCGTGCATGGGTTAAACAGTACCGGCTTGTTTGGCTTTCAGTATGGTCTCTTCAAAACAAGCCAGGTTTATCATGCCCTCAAGATCAGTTGATACTCATCTTCCCTCTTGAGTTCTGCCTTGCTTTTGTAGTTTTCTGGTAGGAAGAGCAGATGGCCTAGGTGCCCGCTCTGTGCTGCATGTTGAGTAATAGTGTGACTTGCTAGTGGATGCTTGCACAGAGGCTGATTTTTAGCTAAAACTTCATGATCCTGTCCCACAGTACCGCTAGCATTAGGGAAGCTTGGGTTTTCAAACTAACTTTGTTGTTTTTCTCATGTTTTTCTAGGCCAGCAGTTGATGTTAACAGCAGGCCCCAGTGCAGTACCTCCCCAGGCAAACTTCCCGTACGGATACACAGCACCAGGATTCACCCAGCCGCCTGTTTACGGTTTCAATATGTAACTAGCTCTCTGACAGACCTTCACTGTCTCTGTTCTCTTCCTTCCCGTCCCTTTTTAACTTCTCCAAGAAGTGTACAATGGTCCTAAAGGCACAGATGACCTTCTGTTGGCTGAACACACTTGCTGCCCGGCTCAGTGAGGAGACTTCAACGGGATGCCTGTTACTGTTATTTATTGATTATTGTCCGGTTACATTTCAACCTCTGAAAGGCAGCTTTTGTTAATGACATTGTGAGACTCTTGTCTGAAGTTAAGGCACTATTTCACTAACTCATATAGCAATAACTGCTTGAGGCCAGGGGGAAGAGAGCATATTTTTCTTTCTTTTGCAAAGCCTATTGAAGGCAGCTGGGAAATTGCCTGGCACCAAGTTGTTAAAGCTTTAGCTGAAGCTACTAAAGTAGCAGGGTTGTTAACAATTCAGTGAAGCATCTCGTTAATAATGGATTGTTGAAAGCTTGTGTACATCTGACTACCCCATTTTATTTGCAGTCTTATGTGCAAAAGAAAATGGGCTTTCTGATATTTGTGCTCTGAATGTTTAGAGGAATATTGGGAAGGTCTCCTTTTCTGGACAATAATGTTGTTGGGGTTCAATGCTGTTGGAGTCTGTTCTATATTTTCTGGAGTAGATCTGAGACTTGAAGAAAATAAATCTTCTCATGCCAGAGAGCAAACACTTCCCAGATCCTTTTTGTTTAACAAGAGAGCATGTTACTTGTTGATGTTAAATGGTACTAAAGGAAACCTCAGCTATATGTGGCAAGTGAACATAGGAGTGTGCATGGGCTGCCAAAGTACTAGAGATGCAAGAGCACAGTGTCGGGGTTGGGGAGGGGGGACACACTGCTAAAATATTGAGGCAGTAGGGAGGGTCATAATCCTGACTTTTTATTTGCACCTTTAACTGATTCCGGCATTGGCTTCCTGCCACACCATGTTCTGAGCCTGTCTGGTGGGCAGAGTCCGCACCACCTGAATTAACAGGGTGCAGTGACTCGGTTCTGCTGTGCTGCAGTAGTATCAACAGCGTGTCCATCACCCACCTCTTTCTTTGAGAATGCCAACAGGGATGTATTATTACTTTGTGCCACTCTTCAAATACATGTATCATTAACGTTTTATGTACTTAGATAACAATGTATAATTTATGGTTATGAATCTTGTGCTAATCTTGAATATTATAAAAGTCCAGCTATAAATGTAAAACTGCAGTATCCACTGTGTGGTTCTAGTCTTAATATCTTGGGGGTGGGGACTGGTTAGTAGAAATACACTACCATTAATAGCATCAGGTTTCTTAATCTGACAAGTAATGATGCCAGGCAGGAAAAAGGGAAACTTGGGCCAAAGTACCTAACATAGATGGCTTAGCAGTTGACTGAAAAGGGAGTTGCGGTCTCTTCTCTGGACACGTCAGCACACTGCCACGGGTGGAGGTCATGCTGCAGGAGGCAGTCACATGCTTACATGACTTCATTCACAGGACTGGAAAAGCTTCAGTCCTGTGCTGAGGGAGATGCTGCAGGTAGTGTCTTCTCCACTAAAATACACTAATATAGCAGCAGTAGTGATAAGCTGCACTTTCTTATACTGAATTCTACTTGAACAGGGCAAAACATCTTTAAATGCCAACCAGGAGAGACTGCCAGGGTTGTGAAATCAATAACAGCAGACAATGCTTTGGCACAATTCTAACTAGTATATTGTCTCCCTTGGTCACTGCACTGTGATAGCAATGACAAAGAGATGTGGCATCCACCTCCCTGATACAGGCTAGAGTGCTCCAAGTGTTGATGTAACATACTAACCTCAATTTTGTACTGATCAGCACTCAGCAGCTTAGCTGGAAATACTGAGCAGCTAATGAGGTCAAGCAGATCTGCGCTCTGTCTAGTCTTATTCCTGGCAGGAATTAGCCAGGTAGCATGCTATTTTCCAGACAAATGGTACTTATATTTTGTAACTAGTTCCTTGTGGGTCAAAAGGAACTTGAGTGAGGCAGCTGGAACTGAAGACCAGCTCTAGGATTTGTATGACTGTAGGAGTTTCCTTTCTCTCAACTTGAAAATTTAGTGTGACTTCATAGCAACGATTACAAGCTGATGGTGGAATACAGTAGACTGCTAGATTAAATACTAAAACAGCTCTTGGCCTGTAGAGAATTGAGCTAGCCTGTCCAGAAATCTAATTACAGGAATGACTGAGTTCTCAAGGAAAGCAAAACTGCCAGCTCTGATGAACAGTCTTGCTTTAATTGCTCTCCTGGTATCTTGAGCTCTTGCTAAGTGTAATGGCTTTTATAAATTCTGTAATCTTGCATTCTAAAATGCATCTGGAAAGGCATACTCCCTGCCATTACAGTGCAGCGGTACCTAAAATGTGGAAGAAACTCTTGCATACCAGAGTACTTCACTGTTTCCTTAACAGTTAAGTTGTTCTCAGCAGGAAATAACCCCTCTTTTAGTGGGTTAAGTGGAGGGCTTAATCCAGTTGATGAAGTCGTAGTGTCCATCCAGGTTTTCAAAAACTCGGATAAGATTGCTTTGCAGAAAACGTTTAAAACTAAGCTTCTCACTAATCCCAGCCACTAGTGCTATCATGTAGAATGATCTGTTCACGCAGAACACGCTGCAGAGCGCAGCATCTGGAGACTAACTTCTGGGCTTATGATACTGTGCAATAGTATATTGCCTGAATGTACATACAGGCTTTTACCGACTCATGCTTTTCTGTGAGAAGCAGTATGGATTTCCTTTTGTAACAGCTCTTGCTATTTGTCAGACCTTAAGGGGGTTTTCCCCAATCTGGCACGCTTTGGGCACCTACAGATCTGGCATCAGAGATGACAAGCAATGTGCAAGCACTGCTGTGCATCTGCTTCAATGTCTTGTGAGCTACGTGGAAACTGATCTCTCCACAAATGACTGCAAGGAGATGTGCTCTTGGCATAAAATTCTGACCTGTACTCAGCTGCTCACTCTGTGCTAGCACTTGAGCTCCTTACGCTATCCTTTTCTCCCTCGCATCTTTAAAGGTTACTGGTTTCTTTCGGTACAAACACCAAGTGAAAGGAGAAGGGAGGAAGAATGTCTAACAAAACTGCTGCTAGAAGCAGAACTCTGGTGGAGGCTACTGCTGTCTGCTCTGTTGGGCCAGATGAGCCAGCCCCATAAACTCAGGAGGAATTAAACTCAGGAGGAATGCATCGCTGGGGTAAGATCTGTTTCTTATTGGCTACAAAATGCTGTGGTATTTTACAAGGCTTCTATTTCCCTTCCCCCATTTTTAGGGCCCTATAATTAAATGTTAGCATAGCGGAAGAAAATGCTCTTAAGTCATTTTGCTCCTTAAAAAATAAAATTTATAGGCAGATGGAGCCTATTCAAGTTAGTACAAATTATGGGAATGATACAGGAAAGACAGTAGTAAATGCAAGGTCCAAAACTTAATTTTGATTTAATAACTTCTTTTTTTAGCAACTGCAGTGCTGAGAGCTGGCACTTACAGGAAAACATGGATCCTTTAATAAGGAACAACTTTTTTTACCTAGCAAAACTGGCAACAATTACTCAGAAACATAAAAGATTTCTTCTGTTTTTTGAACTCTAAAACTGACAAACAAATCCTTTGTTATCTCATGCCCACTTAAATGAGCATGGATAACTTTTGTACTTGGGCACGTGGTATACTTGGGCACAGTTGTCTGTTCAACTGCTGTATAATTAATGTTTATGCTTCATCGTGTGACACTTTCACTGGCAGACTAGAACTTGGCCACTGAGAAACTCTTAGTGTGATTAAACCACCATGACAGTGGATCCAATTTGCGCTGAAAAAAATTGAGGCTAGAAATCTTGCGATTCTTGGAACAAGTAGCACTGCATGTACCCGGTTCCCATAACGAGCAGTTTAAAAGTGGCTGTACTACCTTGTAACAGGGTGTATTTCCCATCTGTAAAGCTTCTTTTTGTCTTTCTGGATCCTTCCTGTTCTGCTGTGAATGGCTTGTCTCGTTTCCAAGCTGGTGTTTCTTTTTTTGCTTTACAGAGTACCCCAAGACTGCTTCAATCTCATTTGTTCCCGCAAAGCAAAATTGGGACATCTTGAATTTGTGATAAAATGTTATGGAACATAAGGCTCGAAAATGCTTAATGACAGCAGAGTGCTTTGTGATGCTGGTGTGTAATTAGGTTGTGGTTTGTTGAGTGAATGAACACTTGGTATAGCAACCTGCAGGTGCACCGGTGAGCTTAATGGATTTGGAGTCTTTTTATTCTGCTACATCTCTTCCTTCAGCAAGCATTCAGCCTTCAAAGACTTTGCTGCTGGTATAGCTTTCTTATTTTTCCATACTACGTGTTTTCTGTGGGCATGTTTCCAAAGGTAATGACAGATCCTGACTCATGTTTTACTAATAAAATTCTGAAGAATTGCTAGCGTGGGTATGTGTTTCAGTCCAGATCTTTCAGTCTGGAGCCTTTGAGATCTTTCAGGAAGGTAGCAAAATCCATCTGTTTTCTTCCAACCTAAAATAAACTATAAAGTTGACAGCTTTTAAGCGTTACGATGGTATGAATTTGAAATACAGTCAGTGAAGGGCAAGTCTTGCTTTTATGTGTCAGAATTTAAAAATTCTGAGTTTATTCAGTCATGCATTCTCCTGTGTGGTTCAATGACTCAAGGAGAATTTTTTTTCTGTCTGCTGTGGTTTTAGTCAAGACTTTAAAATATCTTCATCTAAAAAAAAAATCTGTGTTTCTCCTTTTTCTCCTAGTGGTTATGAAAGGAAGGAATTACAAAGTCATCTGGTATGCTCTTTTCCACAGCGATGAGGTCTGCAATATTATGCAGAGGACAAATTCCCAAAGTGCTGGTTATCCAGCTGAGAAGCTAGGAGAGGACTGGAGTGGGAAGCGGGGGGTTAGTAAGTCTTCCCATTGCTTTCCTTTCAGAAGATACGTTTTTGGTTTCAGTTAGAGGGTGGGGAAAGGGTCTCACCTAGGGTAAACTGCTAACATGGTTTGTCACCTGGAGTAGTTTCTTTCAGTAATATGTTGTGAGGGAAGCGTGACCATAGAATCATAGAATCACAGAATCATAGGGTTGGAAGGGACCTCTGGAGATCATCCAGTCCAACCCCCTGCCAGAGCAGGGTCACCTTAGAGCAGGTTGCACAGGAACGCGTCCAGGCGGGTTTGGAATGTCTCCAGAGTTGGAGACTCCACCACCTCTCTGGGCAGCCTGTGCCAGGGCTCTGCCACCCTCAAAGTAAAGAAGTTCCTCCTCATGTTTAGGTGGAACTTCCTATGCTCAAGTTTGTGCCCATTTCCTCTTGCCCTGTCACTGGCACCACTGAAAAGAGCCTGGCCCCATCCTCCTGACACCCACCCTTTCAGTATTTGTAAGTGTTGATGAGATCCCCCCTCAGTCGTCTTTTTTCCAGACTGAAGAGACCCAAATCCCTCAGTCTTTCTTCATAAGAGAGGTGTTCCATCCCCTATCATCTTTGTAGCCCTTTGCCGCACCCTCTCCAGCAGTTCCCTGTCCTTCTTGAACCAGGGAGCCCAGAACTGGACACAGCGCTCCAGGTGCGGCCTCCCCAGGGCAGAGCAGAGGGGGAGGATGACCTCCCTCGTCCTGCTGGCCACTCTCTTCTTGATGCGCCCCAGGATGCCATTGGCCTTCTTGGCCACAAGGGCACATTGCTGGCTCATGGTCATCCTGTTGTCCACCAGGACTCCCAGGTCTCTTTCAGCTGAGCTGCTCTCCAGCAGGTCAGCCCCCAACCTGTCCTGGTGCCGGGGGTTATTCCTCCCCAGGGGCAGCACCCTACGCTCGCCCTTGTTTCATAAGGTTCCTCTTTGCCCAACTCTCCAACCTGTCCAGGTCTATCTGGATGGCGGCACAGACTTCCGGTGTGTCAGCCACCCCCCTCAGCTTTGTGTCATCGGCAAACTTGCTGAGGGTGCACTCTATCCCCTCATCCAGGTCATTGATGAATATATTGAAGAGGTAGCAGTATGATAGCCTGTAAATGCTGTATGCAGTACCTGGATTTCACTTGTCTTCTGAGATGAGCCAGGCCCACTCAAATGTTAATGTAACAGGGACTTCTGTTGGGCTCTTTAGAGGCGAGTCTTGGTAATCTCAGTGAATAATCTTGAGTCTCAACAGGAGCTCTTTTTGCATGTGTGCTCAAGTGGGAATCACGCAAGTTGTTTTGGAATAGCATCATCTTTCTTATAGTCACAGTAGCTCCTGCTGCGCACGCTTGAAAGCTGGGGAAATGTTGACTCAAATCTTCAATATGATCACTTCTCCTTGAAGCCCATTATGCGCAGGATCTGTTACGCATGTAGGGGATCACTTGTTCTTGTCAGGGAACCTGAGAGGAAATGAGTTTTCTTATTTTACCATAAGACCTGAAGTGACGTAGATTATCATGCATAGAAAGGTTTGTAGTAGTCGATGACTTGTAACAATTCAGATTCTCTGATTCAAGGACATAATATAGGAAGTTATCTGCTCTATATTGATCACTTATGGTCTCTGAAACTATGGCCTGCTGCTGGGTACACCAAGGTATGCCAATTAAAAAAAAACACAAACAAACCACAACAACAAAAACAAACAAACAAAACCACACCCACCTCATTTTGGGGAGGAGCAAGGGAGGGATAAGTTGGAACTGATCAAGCGTGGTCACTGTTTATGTGTTTTCTAGGATCAGAAACCTGTGTCTGCAATCAGTGTTTGTATTTAAAAAAAAATCATGGAAGTTGCTTTCATCTTCAGTAGTTCTTTTTAATTCTGATTATCAGGGCCTGGAGGGATGCCATGAGGTGTACAAGCTGCAATAGCACCTGACTATGTATTTCACAATTCTTTTCTCTTTCTATGGCAGCAGAAACAAGCCAAGCAGCAGCCACCAGCAAGGGAAATGGGTTCAGATTGTCAGAAGGTTGTTTCTGTGAAAATTCCTGAATTGTGAGCAGTAAGATAGAGAACTTGATATCCTGTCCGTAACAGTAGCTGCTCTTTTATGCTTTGACCACCCATTTCCTAGGAAATGCTCTTGACCATGCAAGTCTGGTCGTGTCTTTACTTTCCTGTAAATCACTTACGGGATTTAACATGCACCTTTTGCAGCCTCTGGTATTTCAGGGCTTGCTTATCTTCCTTAGATGGTCTTCTCCTTCAGGCTTTCTGCTGACAAGTGTTGTTAGCAGCTTCTTAGAGGTCAAGTTGAGATGGCTTGTAATCTGCATGTGATTAAATATGAATAATCCTTTCCCTGTTCAGCAAAGTAAGCACTGTTGTGAATCCCATTGAGGCTGATGAGAATTAAGCATATGGCATAGTCTTTTCTTGGGCAGGATGAGGCCTTTCTGACTTGATTTGTGGATCTGTAAGAACTAATGTTTGTTGTGAGGTTGATTGTGGCCTCACAGCGGTGGGTATACGTGTCCGCAAGCAGACATGAATGTTACGGTAACTTGATGGAAAGGTAGTGAGGAGTTGCAGAGATTAATCAGAAATCCAAATGCATATCCATTTGTTTGCTATCTTTGAAAGCATTTATCTTATTTTTGCCATTGCAGTACTGCTAACCCAAGCACCGGGTAGCTGCTCTGCATCTAGGACTGGGACTGTGACTGTTTGTTCCTTCCACACACCATTCATGTTGGGGTTTTTTGCCCCCCTTACTTCCCAGTGCTGGGGGTGGGTAGCCTTAGACTTGACCTGGGCCCACCTCACTGGACATGCTCTGTCTCTGCTATCATCCAGGGATGAGTTCTGCAATGCAAGTACCTGTTTGTTTGCTTTTAATCCTGGCAGAATAGAGGTATTTGTTTCCCAAATGGTCTTTCTGCGGCCGGCTTAGCCACAAAGCCACAGCTGTATCGCTGCCCTGCTTGCTTTCAGATGAGGCTGGCAGCTGGAATCCAGCTGCCCAATTGCTGAGTCTTGTTAAGCAAAAATCGTTACGAAGCACAGACGGCAAGTCTCAACAAAAGCATGCTCTACGCATGGCCGGGGGAGACTTCTTACATCAAATGTTCCCCCTTTGGAATAGGGCAGCTGCTCCAGGTGTAAGAGAGAACACGGGCCCGGAGTCCAGCTCCAGCGTTCCCTGCTTTCAGAGAAATCCTGGACGGAAAGGAAAACGGTGCTGGTTTCTCTCCCCAGCATTCCTGTATGTACCGCTTTCAAACACGAATTAGTGAAGGGCTGTCTTTCTACGTCTGCAGATAAATCAAATCATGTAGTGGTAAATCATTATTTAGGAGCAGTAGGTAATAAATCCCCCCTAAAAAGCTAAAAAAGCCCCAAATGTCTGCCGTCCCAGGCGGTGAGCATGTTTTGGTTTCTGTTCCGATTACGGTGTCAGGTGTCCACAAGTGCTTACTGCCCGGGGCCTTTCCTCGTCCCCCTCCTCCGGCCGAGGCGTTAGTGCTTCGAGCAGCGGACGAGAGAGCAGCAAATCCCGCGCCCCCCCGCGTTTGAAGTGCACTTGGACCGGTAAAGGCCAAATCTGCCTTCGGGAGCAGCGAGTCCTGGTGTGCGTACCCAACTGACCGGGCGGCCTTTGGGGTGCTTTCTGTAGCCAGTCCTGGTGTTCGGGGGGAGCGGGCAGCGCCAGTCGAGCCCCTGTGCCTCCCGTCCCTGCCTGGAACCCGCGCAGCGGGATTTTTCCATGGATTTCCGTGAGCGGGGTAAGAAATCGCCATTTCCGCAGCGGCGAAGCCCAAGCCGGGCCCCCGCCGGGTCTCGCCGCCGCCGGCTCCTCGCTCGCCGTTGTCCCCTCCGCCCCCGCCGCGGCGGGATGCTCCGGGCCCCGCCCCGCCCCGCCCCCTGAGGATGTGACGCCACCGGCGCCGCCCCTCCGCGGGCACCGCCCTAAAATAGGGCCACGGCCGCCGCCGCCGGGCAGCACGGGAGACGCGGCCATGCCAGCCCCTGCCGCGCCCCGCCGCCTGGGCGCCGCCGCCCCCGCCGGCAAGGCCAAGCTCACCCACCCTGGCAAGGCCATTCTGGCAGGTAAGCACCCCCCGGGCGGGGCCGCCGCCTCCGGCGTGGGCATCCGCGCTGGGCGGGGGCTGCCGCCAGCCGCCCCGGAGGCAGCGTGCGCCCCGCGGCAGCTCCGTCCCCGCCGGGACCGCCCGCTCCCGCCCTGCCGCGGCAGCCCCCGCCGCCGGTCCCTGGGATGCCCCGCTCCCGCTGTAGTCCTGGGGAGGCGGCGCACCTCGGAGCGGGGTTTCCCCTTGGCGGCGGCGAAGGGAGCTGCAGCAGGCGTATCCCGAGCTTGGGTGTCGTCTTCCCGGGCTCCCGCCGCTCCGGGCAGGGCTGGCGGCGTCCTGTGAGGCTGCTCCTGCAACCTGTGGCCTCGCCGGGAAGGTGTCGGGGTGCTCGCTACCGTAACGCAGGGTGAAGACGGGGCTTGCGGCAGTCGTGTTGTTTATCGAGATTAGCTAGATTTAGCTTTATTTAGCTAGATTTTCACCTTAGCAGGAGGGAGTTGGAGGAGGCAGCAGCAGGGGACCTCCTTATGCCCCCCCGAAGATGTTAAGGGAGAAAGCTGAAGCGGCAGCGCTCAGGTTGTTCCTGCTCCAGCCGTCTTGCACGCTGTTTTGATACAGCTCCTCTTACAGCTTCGTGGTCCCTCCTTTGTGTCTCAGCATCCGTCTCTGTGGATCAGGGCACGTTTTCTCATTCGGTTCTGACCGTTTCTGTGGGATCTGACAAGCTCTAAGCGCAGCAGTAGCTGCAGAGTTAATGCCCTTCCTTCTGCTTCTAGTTGGTTTGAGCTTTGAGCTGAATGGAGTCCAAGACAGTCGATGGCTTGTTAAACTCCTTTGTAGCCGTTCATTAACTCCCTGGTTTCTCCTGCTACTCACAGGACAATTCCCGGAGTGGAGATTAGTGTCTTCCCTTTGAAATGAGCCACCACGGTCTTCACGCGATTGGTGTGTTTAGAGCTTTTGTGTTTCCCAGCTAATTCCTCCTCCTACGATAGTGCCTTTGTTCATCTGTCCAAGTCTCTGCTCCCCTCCAAGGGCAGAGCCCCAGCCTCCTGTAGTGGGTCCCAGGAGGAGCAAGGCAGTGTCCACCCCAGCTGGGTGCAGGGAACGGAGCCCTTGCTGCTCCAGCTTTGCCCGCTGGCCCCTGCTGCAGCGGCCGGCCTCCCGTCGCGCAGCTCTGGAGAACTGCGAGACAGCAGCGCTGCGGGAAATGGGTGTGAGCGCAGGAGCCTGCAACCCTCTGTGTCGCCCGGGCTGCCTGGCCAAAGGGCTGGGGCATGAGCAGGAGGCAGCCGCAGCCAAATGAGAGTGTCCCTTCTAACGCAACGAGGCCTTAGGAGAGGCCAGGCTCCTCCAGAGCTCTGTGTTCCTCAGGATTCTCAAGACTTGTGCTGCTGCCCCCTCAAAGTGGGTTGCTAATTCAGGCCTCTTATCCTCTATTTTTAAAATGTCTTCTAAGTGGGATTTAACCCAAATTGAGGATGGGAAAGACAGGCAGTTTGTTCCCTATCCCGCCTTCCCAGTCTTTCCCAACTGGCTGCCAACGTGCGGTGCATCAGGTTCTCACTGCCTGGGCCAGTGTACCAGGGGACTTTCGTAGCCTTTGCATAGGTCTGCAATCACGGATCATCAGCTGTGAATGGCTTATTGGCATACTCTGAAAGAGGCTGCAGCAGACTACCCTGCTCGTCCTTGCCAGGAAAGTAGCCATGGGTGTGCCTGGAAGCTGTTCTGGTGTAAAGGAAGGGACACGGTGCTTGTGGCCTCTGCCAGGTGTGAGGTTGGGCAACATAGTACAAAGCTGCACATGCCCCCCCTTGGAGGAGCCCTTCTGGGTCCACGTGAGGCTGTAGAGGTAGAAGAAGGACCCTATTGAGATGCTAGTCTTCTCCTCACACGAAGCACATCAGAGTAATTGGTTAATGGGCAGAAGTCCAGCTAAGCCTCTGTGGCATCTAATTGTATTAAAGAACCACATAAATGGGAGAAAGCTACTGTTAACTCCCTGCATCCCAGACTGCTCAGCCCTCCAGCCCCTTGCTGGAGGTGGTGCTATTCGTGGCTGTCTCTGCTGACTTTAAGGGGTTTGCTGATGCCCTCAGTGTTTCTTATCTGACATCTGTCTGTACAGCAAGCGCGTGCTCCAAAGCTCAACCTTCTGGGGAGGTGGAGGTGTTCAAGATGGACCATTCCTACTGCGCTGTGCTTCATCAGCCTTGTACTGGTGGAGTAAAATAAGCAGCTATCATCCCATCCTGGATGCCTGTCTCCTCCCAGACCCTGTGTGTAGTTGAGATCCTCTGCCAGGGAGGCACAGCTCCCTCGCGCTGCCCAGAACTGAGCAGGCTGGGGCTGACTCTTCTGAAGAGGCGCAAGTGAAGCTCTGGCTGCCAAGAGCTCTTCTCTTCCAGT
Organism: Chroicocephalus ridibundus; assembly: GCF_963924245.1. Lineage (NCBI taxonomy): Eukaryota > Metazoa > Chordata > Aves > Charadriiformes > Laridae > Chroicocephalus > Chroicocephalus ridibundus. Next base: position 118,735 of record NC_086296.1, on the reverse strand, counting down.
TGTCGCAACAGACAAATGCAAAGTTAACAATTAATTTGCTAATGGGCTCTCGTTTTTCCAAGCAGTTGTCATGTGCCACGGCAGCACTTCACCTTGCTGTGACTACGCGGCCTGTGCTGGCGCTGCAGCTGTGCGTGGCCCAAGCACACGAAGAGGCAGCTTGGCTGTCCTGGCCGGTCGGGTGGGGGTCACTGCCAGGACTTGGTCTTAGGGATGCTCCATGGCAGACTGGGCTTCCAAAGGGCAGAGCTGAGTGGGTGTAGATCCCTGCCACTGTTTGATCCCTACACCACCTTTGCAAGGGGAAGAGCCCCCCAGGCTCTGAACTGATGGTACACAGTTGGTTTGGGGCACCTGGCACTGGGTCAGAAAAGACATGGCTGTAGGACACTAAGGTTTGGCATAACGTGTCTTAGCTTCAACTTGGTTAAAAGACTGGTAAATATGCAGGCTTTATGGTGAAATTGATATTATCTGTATCTTTCTAACTTGTCTGCTGGATCAGTTAGCTGTTGTAAAGCTGGCATAACTTTCTTGTGAACTAATGAGCCGATTTGAGGATCGGCTTGTGTCTGTTCTGCTGGGTAGTAACCTGTTAGTAGTCGGACCTGGGAGTCCAGCCATGTCTGCAGCCTCTCCACAGACAGTTTTCCGTTTCTGTGCCGTGGTTTCCAAACAAACCCTCTAGCCCGCCAGGCTCCTGCAGGGATGGTTGCTGCTGGTCCACTGCGCAGCTCCTAGCATGGGGCCATGCTGCAGTGGGCCAGCGGGAGCTCAAAATAAAGGCAGCATGCGGTGAGGCAGGAGCGCTGGCTGCAGAGGTGTTTCTGTGTTTCCCCGGAGGGCTCCTTGCTGGGTTGTTGGGCACTGCAGGGCTGTTAGTCAGCTCGAGCCAGCCTGTGGTGGATTACTTAGAGCCCAGTGCAAATGGTCCTCGCCATTTTGCAGGCAATCCCCTGCCCTCCTCCTGGGAACTTTGCTCCTGGTTAGCAGTGGTCATTTGATGAAAGACTTTGCATGCGCTGTCCAGAGTTAAGTACAGTCTTACTCTGTTTTTAGCCAGCTTTGAAGCCTGGGATCTGCTCCCTCCCACAAAGAAGCTCCCAGCTGCCTCGCTCTTCGCATGGTAGCTCTGTTCACCCGGGGGCTGGTGCGCAGTTGGGATTCTTGCCTACACCTAATCCTGCCTGGTCAGGGAGGCAGGATGCCTGGGTGCTGTCCTGCATGGTGCTTGATTTCAGAAGAGCTTGCGATGGTTGTGGCTGTTGCTTTGATGTTTGCTATAAATTTTGAGTGCTGCTGGGAAATAGCAGTGGTAGGCACCAAAGTTCTGGGAGGAGCATGGGCAGCAGGGACCCTGCAGGGGGAAAGAGAAGGGCCTGCAGGGTAGGGCACGAAGCACGTGTTTATCAGAGAGCTAAGCAGAGAGGATCACATGAGAAACAAAGCTGTAATTAGAGCTTCAGTTTCTTCTTCTTTATTAATCTCTTGATATGATCTTTCTTAAGAAATGCTAAGAGGAGAAGAGTCGGGGACTGAGTGTGAAAGCTGAGACTTGCTTGTTGCAGAGTAGGACTCCTTTCCCAAAAGTCCCAAGTCCACCTGGGCTTCCAGGGCCATTGACCTCCTGGGAGGGTGGAAGGGAGGTTGTGCTGCTGAGAATGGCTGTGATCTGGCACGCTCCCTGGCTTTTAGGTGGATGCCTGGTGCTCACAGCAGAGTAGGGGATGTTCCCCTTCTCAATGGTGGGCTGGGGGAGCCAGGTGGTGAGCTGAACATGGCTATGGGGGAGGATTGGTAAGCGTGGAGGGAACTGGTCTTGCCAGGTTTACTAGCCCTTAATGCATCACATCTGGCTATGGCTTCCTCTGGGCTTGCCTCTCCTGGCTGTCATCTGTTTGGGGAGTGGTCAGGAGCACACTGCCCATGAGTGCATCGTTACCTGCCTGTGAGCCCTCATGGACTGCAGCTGCTGCAGAAACCTACAGCAGCCCCAAGGCTTGTGGTGGGAGGAGGCTGTCAGCCCCAGGACTGGGAAACCACAGCGGGGTGCCCAGTTTCTTCAGTCTGAATGAATTCTGTGTGAGCTGGGGTTAACCCTGGGCTTTGAAATGTGAGTTTCTGACATGTGTGGTGCTCTGCTTGATATTCTGCAGGCATCCATTTTCTTTGGGTTGACGTGAATGATCGGAAGGAGCCATCCATCTCCCAGAGGCGATGAGCACCGCAAGCTGACAGCTCAGGGATGTTGCCGTGTCTCTTGTCTCTGATGGTCTTGTGTGGTGCATGCCAATGCAGCCTCCCTGCTTCTTCCCCGGGCGGTGGCGACCCTGTGCTTGTGTCCTGAGGTCTCGGGTCATCTCCTGACAGCAGGGGTTGATTTCTTGTCATCTCTTCTCTCTCTCTGTGCTCCGGTGCCCGGTACAGCAGTCATTGCCCTGTGCTGGTGGCTGGGAGACCAGAGCCTGTCCCCAGGGAAGCTTTGGTCCCAGCAGTGGCTTCTTCATCCAACGATGGGGCTGTGCTGGGGGAAGTGTCCAGCAGCCCTGGGCTCTGACATCAGCTCCCTGTTGCCTGTCTTTAAAAGGTTTTCGCACACTTAAAAAGTAGGTGTCTGAAGCGAGGTGATGGGTTGGACCGGAGGCAGCTGACGGCAGTGGAGCTGGGGCCTTGGGGTGTGCCGGGCAGCGGGCTGAAGGTGAGTTGAGCTGGGACAGTGGACTTGGCAGTCCCCAAAGGTGATCTCAGCACTGAAGGCAGATGATGCCGTGACTGCAAGCAAAGGGAAATGGCTTCTGCTATCATGCTTACAGCCAAGAAGTTCAAAATTTAATAATGATTTATTGCAATATTGGCCCATTGAGAGGTAAATGCAAAGAGGCGATGAATGAGCAGATTGTGAAAGGATGGCCTGTTGAAACAGGACGATTACAGTAAGATTAGGGACAAATTACTCCATCCCATCCACAGCATTATCTGCAGCGTTGTTTGCACAGGCCTGTTTACCCACCTGATGGCATGGGGTACAGAGAGGTGCGTTTCATGTTTGTTGTTCTGTGTATCCCTGGTGGAGGGATCAGACTTTCGTCAGCCTGGCCATAGCACACTCCTGTGACAAAAGCGGCCACGTGTGTATTTACCAACGGACATGCTGAGCCCCCGTGTCCCCTGCTGGCCTTGCCCCTATCAGATAGGAGACTGTCCAAGGGCCCTAGCCCCAGCGCAGGGTATGGACACCCCCTGAGATGGGCTGACCTACTGGGACACCCTCTGAGACGGGCTGACCTGTTGCAGAATGCGTTTTTTCCCTTCTAACCAAAACATGGGTAATCTGGCAGTCTGATTTGAGGGAAGCAGCCCCCCCCAATCTCAGCGCCGTGTAAGACCTTTCCCCGTGGAGCAGCCCCCATGGTGCTTTTCCCTAAGGATGGGGTTGTGGATAGGTGGTGGAGGGCTGTGCGTGGCAGGAGGAGGTGCCCAGGCGAGGACCGCCATGCTAGCCCTGCTGAAAGCGATCCCCAGTGAGGCACCTGCCTGCTCCTGGAGCCAGGCTCTTCCCCTGATCCTGTTTCACAAGATGGCCCATGGTGGGACGGTATGGGAAGGGTGGAGCCTGTTAAACCTGTTTCACCGCTGCGGGCACGGTAGGATTTCTCCACCACTGCCTTTAGCTGGGTTATGTTAATGGCATGGCTCAAGAGCAGCGTGAGTGGCTGCCAAGAGGGGCTCGATCCCTCGGCAGCAGGGAGAGAGATCTGTGCTGCTGATGGGGCAGCACCTGGGCTGCAGAGAACTGTCACGAGCCGGTGGTGGATATTTCTGCCTCCCTGATTTGTAGCACCCTGCTGGTCTTTGATTCTTTTTATCTTTTGGTTTTTATTTCCCCAGCTCTGAAAGCTAACTTGGCTAATGGGGAAGGGCACCACGTTTCCCTGTGAGGGTAGGGACTGTAAGCGCAGCATCCAGGCAGCAGGCAGGATTGCCTGCTGTGCCCACAGCATGTGGTCCATGTCACGACTCTTGGCTGCTCAGCTCACCCTGTACACCTGCACCTTCTGCAAGTGGGTCGGGTGCCCTCGGAACAGGGGGGAGCGTGGGGATCAGCTTTTGCTGGTGCTCTGGAGAGGAGCTGGAAGCCTGTTTGTGCCTTCCCGCTGCCCTGAGCCACGCAGCCAGCAGGAGGGACAATCTTCAGGCTTGGGTCCTGTGAGAGCTCTGTTGCTTTGCTTCCAGGCCCTTAGGAATAATTTCCTCTGGCCTGAAAGGATCTTGCCAAATCTGAAGTTAAAAGAAGCTTTTTGTATGGAAATCAGGTGCATGTGAAATTGCCCTTAAAATGGAGAGGCCGAAATTGCTCTCCAGGTGTGCACTTCTCATCAGAGCTGCACAGAGACCTGCTGCTTCGTCCGTCCGCAGGAGCAGGATGCTTTTTCAGGCACAGTCACTTGCAGGAGTGACAGAGGGCCAGTGCCACCTCCTGCCTCTCTGTGGCTCCCAAACAGGGCGGCGGGTGCTCGCTTGCCTCTGGGTAAGGGTTTGCAGTGGGTGGCAGTGCAAGCCCCAGCTGCACGGCCTTAGTTTGTCTCGTCTCCCAGGACTGTGCTTGTCTTCCCCATTGTGGCTGCATCCTCCTGCCCTCGGCATGCACCCTGTCCTGGGTGCCAGAGCTGGGGTCCCTGGGACAGGCTGGTCAAGGGGCAGCTGGTGGTGTCCCTAGACGCCTGCTAATGGAGTTTGAGTTCATTAGCTGAACCTACATGCGCTGATGCCATCACGCGCTACATGAGCATCGCAGGGGCAGCACCCTCCCACTGTCCCCAAAAATCCTTTTCTTCCTGCCAGCTCTCCCTAGCCATGCCTAAGGGCTGCGGCTGCATCCTTGAATAACTCTGCTGGCCCCTCCGCAAAGGAGAGCTAAGCTTTTTCTGGGAAAACCATGCCAAGTGGCTGACAAATAGGTATTTTTCCCTTCTCGCCCTTTCCCGCTGGGCCTGCAGGGTTGGTATTGCCGGCACCAGGGCTCTTGCAAGCTCACTGCAGGCGAGGAGCCATTCCTGGCACCGGGAGTGGGATCCCCCCACCGCAGGCACCTTCTCTGGGGCCCAGCAGAGCGACCTTCCCTGAAGGACGACCTCTCTCCTCTGGCTCCACTGCATCCAGCTAATAGCCGAGAGCCTTGGCTCGGCATCCGGGCTGCCCTGCTTGCTCTTTCACCTCCCGAACGCTCGCTGACGGCTGTTCCTGCTGACTTCACAGTGTTGCAAGAGCTGAAGCTGCTGGTTAAAGTCCGGGTAAACATGTTGCAAAGCCCTTGGCAGCCCTGGCGAGGGAGGGGGGTTGGAAGAAGCTGCTGCTTGGGGGCAATGGGGTGTTTTATTTGCGTAGAATAGGGTTTTTGATGGAATAAAACAGTGTGGGGAGGGGATGCTTGCCAGCAGAGCGGGACCTCTGATGGCTCTCGCCTCCAGGGAGGGAAGGGGCTGCAGGTGAGCAGTTTGTGCCATCCTGTCGCTGCAGACAGAGGAAAACGGGGAAAAAATTGCCCCAGGTCATGGAGTTTGTGTGGAGTCCTTGCTGGGTGCCCCTTCCTGTGGGATTTGGGTCCAGAGCAACCCCTGCCCTGTGGGGCAGGGAGGGGACCTGGCCGTGCAGGCAGCACACATCCCTGAGCAGGGGGAGGGAGAAGATCCTCCTCTGGGTGCGTTTCCCTGAATACATGTGTTCCCCTGCCCTGTGATTTGTGTGTGTGCAGCTGCCCGAGGAGTGTCGGAGCTGTGCAGTGGCAAGGCAGCCTTTGGGCTGGCTCCCCTCCCCTCCTCTGTCCCCAGTGAGCGGTGATAGAGGTGATCAGGGCACCGGTGTCCAGCTGTGCCCCTGCCACTCTGCACAAGCCCTGGGGTGTCCCCTGCTGCAGCCGGGGGCAATGAGTGTGCTGCGGTGTGCCAGGGAGGCAGCCGCTCTCGCGGTGTCTCTGGGATGGGGACACCTTTTGTATCCGGCTCCACGGTTTGCTGCGGGGATCCAGCGCAGACATCCTGTTCCTCCTGCCTCAGCTCAGGCAGCCCCAGTACCTAAGAGGCTGCTGGTTCCCAAGAGGGGCACTCTGTCCCTTTGTCGGGGCTCTTAGTGGGCTGAAGGATGCCTGTGGATGCACTTTGCCTGCAGGATGCCGGGCACAGCCTCCCTGCCTTCCCCTGCATGGACAAACATCATTAATCCTGGTGAGTGCCAAGGGTGTGGGCTGGTTGCAGGGGGCATGGTATCCCTCACCATGATGTTTGGTGTGGCTGCTGTGAGCCAAGGTGCTGATTGCCACTGGACTGGTGCTTGTCCTCAGTGTTTCCCTGCTCTCTGGCCCTGGAGGTGCTGAAGCAGCAGCTGGTGCTGGAGGACAGAGAGGGAACAAATATTTACAGCCCTTAAAATGACTGGCACTTCAGGTCTCAGTGTAGGAGGGAGGGCAGTGGCCTTGGCAGCACCTGGTGTGTTCATGTGGCTGTAGGAGCATCAAGGCTGGTGGCACAGTGGTGTGTAGTGGTGCAGAGAGGTACCGGCTGGTGCTGGGCTCTTTGGAGACCATTCCACCCAGCTGGAGGACGCTGCTCCTCATCAGGCTGCTTGCTGAGGACACACCAGGTGCTCCTGCAGGAGCTGCTCAGCTTTGCAGGAGAAATTGCAGTGCTTGGCAAGCGCCTGTGCCATGGGACTGACAGTCTCTGCCATCTCTGATGGACATGTCAAGGACAGAAAAGGGTTGAGGGGCAGCAGGAGAGCTCTGGGGACCCTGGGGATGGTGGCTGTCCTCCTGTGGTGCCCTGAGGGAGAGCTGGCAGCTGGCTGTGGTGGTGTGAGCGGGTCTTGCGGTGGCTGCCAGCAGCTTCCTCCTATGCTGCCCAACCACAGGGTGTTGTGGAGGAGTAAAGGTGGTCGCCCATCCCCGCCTCCCAGGAGGCGCCTGCCTGGCACAGACTGAGCCGCTCCATCCTCTCCTGGGAACGCAGGGCGAAACAAGGGGCCTTTGTCTGCTGCAGTGGATCCAGGCTGGCCTCACGCTTTGTCCCTGGCGTCCCATGGGGCTGGGATGCTGCCAGGCTGGGCTGGCAGGTCCTGCCCTCGGGCTGGGTACTGTCACTGGGTGCTGTGGTGTTCCTATCCCTGATGTGCCTGCGGGAGGAGAGAGGATTCTGGGCTTTCCCATCGTCCCAGGCTGTGCTGAGTGCCGGCACAGCTTCTTGGCTGCCTCAGAGAGGGCAAGTGCAGCCTGCTGCTGCTTGTGCCTAGGGGAAACAAACCAGGATGAGGCTGTTTTAAGGTGGGTGCTGCCCAGCTGCAGGAGGGAGTACAGCGAGGCTTTTTTCCTTTCCCTCCAGGACACAGCTGAGAGAAGGCAGCAGTAGCCCAGGGGATGACAGCCTGCCTGCTGGGACATCCTCGCACTGGGCGAGTGGCTTTGCTGGTGGCGCTCTGCAGGGGGAAGCTGGAGGAGGCACCAGAGATATTATGGGTCTCCCTTGTAAATTTGGAGTTCATAGAGAAGAAATAAGACTGTGCATGAAATCACCCTGGTCTGAGGAGCTGGGGCCACTTGCTGCTGCCCTGGGAAGCAGCCGTGACTCGTCTCCCTGTCCTGTGGGCCGCAGCGTCCCCTATCAGCGTCCCCTTGCAGGGTGCTTTGGAGGGTGCTGATAAGCCAAGCTGTGCTCTGCCGTGCAGTGCTGGGGCTGCACTTTACCCCAGAGCAGGATAACCCACTGCTGCACCTAGCCCCTGTGCTGGGCCTTCCCACGATGGCAGCATGTTCCCCCCTGGGAACACCAGCGTGTCCCCCGGGCTGCAGTGGTGCCGTGCCATTGAAGCTGTGTGCCAGGGGTGGCTGTGGCAGAAGCCACAGCACTGCTGAGTCATGCTGAGGACGTAGCCAGGCTTGCTGAGGTGAGATGGGAGACCTGTCCCCGACTGAGAGCTGGCAGCTGACCTGACACCACACCGGGCTGTGTTCTGTGGGGCTGGGAGCTGAGTCACTGTCCTTGGGAAAGGAGCTGGGAGGCCTTCGGGGGTGGGTCGGGTGGGTGCCCAGCCCCAGCGGCAGCATCCCAGGGCTCCCCAGCACGCCGTCCTGGGGAGGCCGCCAGTCGGGGGCTTTGACCCAGGGCTGGCTTGTGTCCTGGCCTGGGCTGCAGCGGAGTTTAGCCCTGTGAGGCCTAGGGGAGCCCGGCTCAGCTCCGCGCTTCCTCCTTGCAGCAGCACAAAGGGCTGCCACTGCGCTTTGGTGCAAGGAACTGAGCCGCGCAGCCATTAGCTGGCTGGCCAGGGGTGAGTCCGGCTCCCAGAGACCTCCAGCCCAGCCGGGGTTGGCTCTGCTGCCTGGACACAACTTGTGATGGGGCCAGCTGCAGGTGCTTCAACCATGCCATGGGGAGCCAAACCACCGAGAGCTGGCGTTACTTGCTGCTGGGGTGTCGGCACATCCCCAGGCTGTGGTGGGAAAGGCTTCAGCCAGTGTAATCAGCGCCCAGCAGCCGCCGCTGTGTGAGGCCAGGGCAGCCAGACAGGCTTGATGATAATTGCGCTCATGCGCTGGCATGGCCAGGTCTGCAAATGGGCTCCTGCTGGTGCTGGGGGAGCGGTGCCGGGCCTCATGCAGCACTGTTGGTCTCTGTCAGGTTTATAAATCCCTGTGCTGGCAGCTCATGTGCGGGGCTCCGGAGGACAAGATTTGCCTTTGAGGAGGAAACGATGCTGAAACAGCAGCCATGGGTGTGGTGTTTTGCCCAGTTTTCCCACCCCTTTGGCCAGTCACCTCACTGGCTCTTGCCATGGTCAGGCGGTGATCCCTATACAGGGTGCCAGGTTGGCGTGGGGCCCTGCTGCCATGTGAAGTCTCCAGCGGTTTGGCGAGGACAGGGACACCGCATCCCAGCCCAGACCTGGCTGCCAGAAGTCTTGGGCTCAGCCGTTGTGGAGCCAGCAGCAGCTGCGCAGTGGTGGATGGGCATGGCACTGCTGCTGGTCCCAGCATCCTTTCTTCTCCCGCCCAGGTGGCCTGGCTGGAGGAATCGAGATCTGCATCACATTCCCCACCGAGTATGTGAAGACACAGCTACAGCTGGACGAGAAGGCAAACCCTCCCCGCTACAAGGGCATTGGTGAGTGCGTGCCCGGTGCCCTGCCCCAACCTGCTGGCCAGATTGGGACGCTGCCGTGAGCCTGGCTGGATCTGGGGCAGGCAGTGGGGTTTGGTGGGGCAGGTGGTGGGGCAGCATGGTGGCCCTTGGTGTGGCTGGTGACAGTGGCACTGCTGTGCTTTGCTGCAGGGGACTGCGTGAAGCAGACTGTCCGTGACCATGGCATCCGGGGGCTATACCGAGGGCTCAGCTCACTGGTATACGGCTCCATCCCTAAGGCTGCTGTCAGGTAGGTTTCCCCTGTGGCATGTGGTGAGTGGAGTGAACCCTGGCTGGCAGCAAATGAGGGTGTGGGTTTGACCTTGATGTCCCCAGTGGCCCTTTGCCAAAGCTGGATGCTTTCCAGACTGGCAGGGAGCGTTTGCAGGGTGCGTGACTGCTGCCGGGGACAGACCCAGAACGGGGGGCTGCAGCCCCCTGGCTGGGTGCCTGGGGGCTGTCATGGCGGCTCCTCCACAGGTTCGGGATGTTCGAGTTCCTCAGCAACCAGATGAGAGATGAGCAGGGGCGGCTGGACAGCACGCGGGGCCTCATCTGTGGGCTGGGCGCTGGCGTGGCCGAGGCTGTGGTGGTAGTCTGCCCCATGGAGACCATAAAGGTAGGAGGCAGCTGCCAGCATTCCCCCGCCGCGGCACCCCTCCCCAGGAGGGCGCAGGAGCCAGGGATGCCCAGCTTTCGGGGACCTGAGGACCGCATGGGTTTGCTTGGGTTGGTTTTGTAGGGGAGAAGCTGATGCTGGAAGGCCCCATGGAGACATCAGGAAGCCTGGCGGCCGTGACACCTTCCCTGCTCTGGGGAGGAGCACCCCCCAGGATCCATCCCATCCCCTATTTCAGTACTGTAAAACCCATGTGATCACTTGCAGAGGCAGTTAGCCAGGTTTTCCTCTCCAAAATGCACTGCTGGCTGTGGGTGCAGGCTTCCCCTGTGGTCTCACCCAGCATTGCCTGGCCATGTGGGTCGGCTCTGCTCTGGGGACCATCGCCAGAGCAAGGCAAGAGGCATACGGCAGCCTTTCAGGGGTGCATCACTCCCTTGCCTCAGCCATGATGAGTGTGTCATCTCCCTGCAGGTGAAGTTTATCCATGATCAGTGCTCCCCCAAACCTAAATACCGCGGCTTCTTCCACGGCGTCCGGGAGATCGTTCGGGAACAGGGTGAGTCCAGGGGAAGTGATGTCCTGTCTCCCTTCAGTACCCCCACACTGAGGGGACAGGATGGGAAGTGGGGGACGGGTACAGGCTGGGACTGGCTACCTGGGGAGTTTTTTCTGTGCCGGGGTGAGGCTGGTGCTCCCCTCCAATGCCCTCTCTTGCTGCAGGACTAAAGGGGACCTACCAGGGCTTAACGGCAACAGTCCTCAAGCAAGGATCGAACCAGGCCATCCGCTTCTTTGTCATGACCTCCCTCAAGAACTGGTACAAAGGTATGGTGCCCCCATCCCCCCAGGGCACCCTGGCTGCTCTGCTGTTCCCTGAGCTCATCCTCAGGAGCCAGGCTTAGCTTTCCACCAGTGCACCTTCCACTTCTTGTGGATCAGACTCTCATGATGGAGGAAGATGAAAGCCGGGTAGGGGGGTGGCCCGGTTTGTGGGGTTGAAGAGTCCCAGTGCTAGAGCATCACCTCCACTCTCACCCTGAGCTCCCCAGTGCTGCATGGGCTGTCTGGGGCTGGTGCTGCTGGACAGTCCCCTGCAGAGAGGCGGTGGAGTCTCCAACTCTGAAGACATTCAAAACCGGCCTGGACGCATTCCTGTGCAACCTGCTCTAGGTGACCCTGCTCTGGCAGGGGGGTTGGACTGGATGATCTCCAGAGGTCCCTTCCAACCCTATGATTCTATGAAATGCCCTGGACTCCCCGACTCAGCACAGCACCAGCCCTGACCACGAGCAGCCACAACTGGGACCTTGCCCGTGGGCTCCCTTGGGGATGTTGTGCTTCATCCCCACACCACCGCTCTGCCCTCAACCTTTCCTCCTTCCCAGGGGACGATCCCAACAAGGTGATTAACCCTTTTGTCACGGGGGTGTTTGGAGCACTCGCTGGAGCTGCAAGTGTCTTTGGCAACACCCCCTTGGACGTGGTGAAGACCAGGATGCAGGTACAGCACTGGGTCATGGTGTGGGACCGCTCTGCCTGTGGAGGGCTGGGGTCACCTCCTGTTTGTTTTGTGCAGCCCCTGGGACAGGCACCCGATGCTTGTGAGGTATGGGAGGTGCCTGGGGATGCTGCCCTATCACAGCCAGGCTGTGCGGGTGCTGAAGGGTGTACAGACGGAGGTGGGGATATTCCTTCTGGGTTTGGTAGCCCACAGTGGTGAAGGGGGATTGGTTCCTCCTGGCGCACCCCAGCTCTCTGCCTCCCCCACAAAATCCGCCCGGATGCACCTGTGGCTCTGGCCTCTGACCCTTCTTTTCCTATCCTGCAGGGGCTGGAAGCTCACAAGTACAAGAGCACCTGGGACTGCGCCTACCAGATCATGAAATACGAAGGACCCCTGGCGTAAGCCCTGTGGTGGGGACAGGCAAGGGGTGGTATGGTGGTGGCTGGGGAGGGAGGGAGGACTGGCGAGGAGGGGGCTGCGAGGGCATCCAGCCCCATGGCCTCCTTCTATCCCTGGCAGGTTTTACAAGGGCACGGTGCCTCGCCTGGGCCGCGTCTGCCTTGACGTGGCCATCGTCTTCGTGATCTACGATGAGGTGGTCAAGTTCCTCAACAAAGTGTGGAAAACGGACTGAGGGGGCCGGGCCAAGGCGCCCCAGCCTCCCTCGCCCCCCAGGGCTGCAGCTGGAGAGCCGTGACCAAGCCCGCAGCGGCCCACCAGTGCTGCCCAGGGCCAAGTCTGCCCCACGCGTGTGCCCTCCCCCCAAACCCGGCCACCTTCATATTTAGGAACAGGCTCTGGAGCAGGTCAAATTACTAGTTGTGTGCTGAAAGGAGCATGGAGGGAGCAATATCCCAACATCCAGACCCCCAGCTTCCTGATTATGCCCGTCCTGATCCCCTGGTGATATTTCCCCCTGGTCCCGCATCACCTGCAAGCACCAGTTATCCAGGGTGAGGTGTCCCCTGGGAGGGTGGCCGTATGCCCCCTGGGGGGCAGCTCATTTTGGGGATGCTGACGGTCCCCTGGAGCCATGCGGATGCAATGGCCAGGCTGTGCACCAGGCATCACAGCTGGCAGAGGCTTTTGGGGTCGACTGACAGCTGGGAGCCATGCACCAGGTTTTGAAGCGGCTCTTGGGGGCCCCTTCAGCCTTGCACCCCCTGGGATGGGAGGGCAGTGACCCGCCTTTGTGGCCTCAGGCTCCCTCCTCCCTGCTGACACCAAGACCACTTGAGGTGCAGCATCCCAGCCTCCAGGTCCCACTCAGCTCCAGGCTGCTGGGCAGGCGCTTCCTAAAATTGCATATGCAGCCAGGCCTTTAGTTCTCCTTGCCATGGGGCTGGGATTGGGGTGAGCCAGATGCCCCTGCCACTTGCTGTTTACAGTTGAGACGCGTGTACAAGCCGGGGTGAGGAGACACAGCCCTGTGCCACAGACTTGGCCCCTCGGACAGGGGTGTGAACCCCTTCTTCTGTCACATTCCCCCCATCTGCCCTCCTGCCGCCTTGCTGCGGCCCTGCAGGTAATCCTATAGCTTTTGGAGCTTCATGCTGACTCACTAATGCCCATGGCCATGGGGCTGGAGCCCTGCCCTGCATTGCGCCGGGCTCGGCCCTGCCAGATTTGTGCCAAACTGCCCGTGAAGGAGCCCGGGGGGGGAGGGGGGGGTCGCAGGAGGCGAGGCTCGCCCCATCTCTCCTCCCTCCTGTCACCAGTGATGAACGCAGCCTTAACATGGCAGGGTGAAGGAGGAGAAAGCAAGCCCAGGCGTGGTTTACCTGCGGCTTTCTGCTCTTAAGCCATTGAGGGTTGATTTTTTTTTTTTTTTTTATTCTGTTTTACATTTGCAGTTTGAATAAAATCAGTCTGGCTTTAGCAGCTGTGTTGGCGTCCAGGCAGTGCTGAGTGGGCAGTGAGTGGCTCCTGCAGTGTGGGTGGGGATTGGGGATGGGGTCCCCTATTGCGCCCAAATCCTACTGTCCTCCGAGGCTGAGCTGGTGTTCCTGGGAGAGTGTCGGCATCAACCCAGCAGTGCCCGTTCACAGATGCTCCTGGGCAGCTCTGGGGTTGCATTATCCCATGCACAGTGTTTTATTAACCATCCCAGTTAATTTTATTAACTCCTTACCCTGGCCACAGAGGGAAGAGCCAGGATGGCGAGGGGCGGTGGAGCAGAAGGGAACGGGCTTTGTCCCACTGCCCAGCCCAGGGGCGGTGCAAACAGGGCTCCCAGTGCTGATGCTGCCGCAGCCCTCTCTCCTCGCCCAGTGTTTGCCAGTGTGGGGGGAAAGCCGTCCTTTGGGGGCTTGTGAGCACCCAGTGCCATGTGGGGCCTGCTGCTCTGCGGGGGCTGGCTGCTGGCCACCGGCTACCTGGCAGGTGCTGCGGGCGGCTGCTGGCACCAGTGCTGCCCAGGCAGGAACAACACCTGCTGGGCCTCAGGCAGCCATACGGCACGCTGCTACTGCGACTCGTACTGCGAGAGGACAGGTGACTGCTGTGAGGACTACCGTGCTGTGTGCCGCCATGCCGGTGAGTGTCGTGATGGGATGGCACTAGCTGGACCCCATGCTGGGGGCAAGCCCTGGGGCTGGGGTTGCTAGCCTGGGCCTGGTGCTTTTGGTGGCAGGTGTTTGCTGTTATCTGTTAGCCCTGTACTTTAAGCAGTAACAGGATGCTTCTGGGGAGGCCGGCTGGGCTGGATTTGGAGTAATATCCCGATTTTCCACTTTTTTCCATGCTGAACATCTGGCTCCTCCCAGTGCAGTAAGAGAGCCCGCAGGGGTGGCCTCTGGTCTGCAGATGACAGTGGCACTGTCACTGCAAGCCTAAATTGTCAGTGTGGAACCTGAGCGGGATGAGCCATGGTGCCACCCCTGCTACTGCTGCTGGCAGCGCCTTGCACAGGGACGCAGGAACCAGGGGCTGCACTGGGGGTGACAAACAGAGAGTGTGGGCTTAGGGGGTGCAGACCCAGCCCACCCTGGGGACCCAAACCCAGGATCGTGTGCGCCGCGGCCCCTGGGACAATTGCAGCAGTCAGCCTTCCCTAATCTCTGGGTAGATTAGCGAGGTCCCAGCTCAGCGCAATGCAGAGCTGCGGTAGCAGTGCAGGGATAAAGTTCTGCGGAAGCAGTGCACAATGCCACTGTGCTGGTAGGGCAGGGGAGAGGGGCTGCCAGGGTCACCCTGACCCTTTCCCTCTCTCCCCGTCCCCTGTGCTGTGCCTCCCCTGTCCTCTTTCCATTTTTCATGCCATTGAAGCTCTCTCTTCCCTCTCCGCTCCCCTGGCCTGCTGGTAGTGGTGGGCTGTGCGGTGGGGCCCTGGGGGCGGTGGAGCAGGTGCAGCTCCCTGTGTGGGGTTGGCAGCAAGGCCCGCAGCCGCCAGGTCACCGTCCCGCCCCGGCACGGAGGAGAGCCCTGTCCCGACCTCAAGCAGCGCCGTGGCTGCCTGGGCGAGCACCCAACCTGTGAGACAGCCAAAGGTAACGCGGGTCCCACAGGGATGGCCACCTCCCTTGTGCGTGACTGTCCCTGCTGCCCATCCCGTGGTGTCTTTAACCATCCATGTCCCCCACCCTGGCTGCTCCTCTGCCAGAAGTGGCCAAGATATTACCTGACTCCATCAGCCAGGACTTCAGGGATCCCTGGCGGAGAGATGGGCAGCTGCTGCCGGAGGAACTGTCTGGGTGGGTGTGGGGCTGAGGCCTCTCTGTACTCCCCCCTTTCCTGAAGCTGTGACTTCTGCACACACCCCCTACAGCCATGGCCCCTTTGCACGCCCCTACAAAACTATGGCCCCTTTGCACCTCCCTCTTAGAGCTGTGGATGCCCCCCCAGAGCCATTACACTTCCCACCGCCCCAAACCATGATCCCTTTGCACTCCCCTAAAAGCTGTTGCCCCTTTGCACCCCGCCCCAGACCCATAGCCCCATTGCACCCCCATACAAAGCCATGGCCCCTTTGCACATCCCTCCTCCCTAAGAGCCATTATCCTTCCCCCTGTGCTCCCCCGCCAAACCATGGCCCTTTTGCAACCCACACAAAACCGTAGCCCCTTGGCACCCCCTCCTAGAGCTGTAGCCCCTTTGCAGCCCCCCAAGAGCCTCTTCCACCTCCTTCTCCCTGAAATCATGTTCCCTTTGCACCCCCAAACCCATCACCCCTTTATACCCTCCCATCCATTGAGAAAACACTATGACCTCTGCCCTACCCTCCAACCACCATTTTCCCCCTTTCCCCCTCCACTTTCCCCCCCTTTTTCCCTCTTTTTTCCTCCCCTCCCCAGCTACTGCAGCTATTTCCGCCTGACGCAGGTAAGGCCCCCCTGCCGTGGGCAGGCCTGGACCCGCCGGCTGCACCGGGACAAGCGGGTGTGTGTCAAGTGCCGGGGAGAAACATCCCACCGCCGTCCTCATTGCACCGGACATGGGCTGCAAGGAGCCAGGTAGCTGGTAATTTGGGAGGGAGGGGGTGAGGTGCCTATGAAGGGACATATTCCCCCTTGGAAGAGCATCTCTCCGTGCCCCTAAGGCATCTTCCTTTTATATTCTTAATTATAAATATAATATATTTATATAAAAAACTAATAATATGCCATATTATAATAATATGCCATAATATTATAGGATAATATTATTGATTTATCTTACAATATTATGGTGTATTATATGTGCTATACATCACTAATATATAGAATCATAGAACTGTTAGGGTTGGAAGGGACCTTAAATATCATCTAGTTCCACCCACCCTGCCATGGGCAGGGACATCTCCCACTAGATCAGGTTGCTCAGAGCCCCATCCAACCTGGCCTTAAAAACTTCCAGGGATGGGACTTCCACCACCTCTCTGGGCAACCTGTTCCAGAGTCTCAGCACCCTCATGGTGGAGAACTTCTTCCTAACGTCCAGTCTGAATCGACCCATCTCTAGTTTTAATCCATTCCCTCTAGTCCTACCATTACCCGACATCCCAAAAAGTCCCTACTCAGCTTTCTTGAAGGCCCCCTTAAGATACTGGTAGGCCACTATAAGGTCTCCTCGGAGCCTTCTTTTCTCCAGACTGAACAACCCCAACTCCCTCAGTCTGTCCTCACAGGAGAGGTGCTCCAGCCCTCTGATCATCCTCGTGGCCCTTCTCTGGACACGTTCCAGCACGTCCATATCTTTCTTGTAGTAGGAGCTCCAGAATTGGACGCAGTACTCCAGGTGGGGTCTCACACCAGAGTGGAGTAGAGGGGGAGAATCACCGCCCTCCCAAATATGTTCATATAGAATAGAATATTTCAGTTAGATGAGACCTACAATGATAATCTAGTCCAACTGCCTAGATATGTTATTATATACATCTAACTATATATAATTTTTTAAAATTATCTTGAATTATTCACCACATGCCCCAGCTCTCACTGGCTTTCCCTTCCAGGACATTTTGGGTGGCTGCTTCCGTGGCAGGGTGCCAGGGCTCGTGGGTGCAGGAGGGGCTGCAGGAGGTCTGTGTCTGCCCCCCACCAGCTCTCATCTTTGTGTAGTATCCCCCAAAGAAGGTGAGCTGAGCCCTCCCCACCACTGCACCTATCTGGGGAGGGAGAATGAAATAAAAACACGGTGTCTTTTTTAATTTCACCCTTCTGCAGGCTTGCCACTCACCCGTGGAGCTGACTCCCCATGTTTTCCATTAAGTATTTTGTTGAAGAATGGGAAGAAAACCCTGCTTATAAAGATTAAAAATAAGGGAATCGCTAAAGTATGGTGATTAATGGAGGAAGAACATCGTGCTGAGGTTAAATCTATGTGAGATGATGATGCAGCAGTGATATGGGAGGACGACACGATGATGTCATGCTCAGCAACGAGCTGCCATTGGTAGGAGCATCCTCCCTCTGTGTGTTCAGGCTGGCCCGACTGCAGTATGGGGTGAGCCATGGAGGGCAGCGTGGCTGCATACTGTGGTTTCCAGAGAGAAATTAAATGTAGGCACCCAAGGTCTGCATGTGGGTGATGGTGCTGGTGCGTGTCCGGGTACAGCTGCAGGCCTAGGCCACCGCACTGGAGGGAGCGGGACTGGGCTGGGTGATGCTGGGCTGTGCTGGTGCTATTCCCCACTTCTTGCCTGACGTGATGTGGCCTTGCTGGTGGGGTCCCTGCTCCAGCCTTGGCCAGAGTTACGCACAGCCAAGACACTGTGCTGGTGGCTGCAGCACCTGCCTGCATCCCCAAACCACCCCCTGGCTGACTTCACCCCCACCCATGCCAGGCACGGCACCCGGTGCTCATCCTGCAGGGATCACCTTTATTCAGACACGGCCGCCTCCAGTGAACAGCAGTGCCTGAGCCCCATGCTGCCACAGCCGAGACATCAGGGGAGTTCTGAGCCATTGAAGACCCCCAGGGAACAGGCCAGAGGAGATGTGGGTGGCAGCAGAGGGCTGCTGTGCCCGCACCACGAGTATCTATCCATGAGGCTTGGTGGGATGACCCACTGGGCCAGGGCTGGCCCGCGCCGGGCTAGCCAAAAGCCCACGGGCAGGCAGCAGAAAGACCAAGGTGGGCACAGCTCCTGGTCTGGGAAAGGAGGTGGGAGAGGGCAGCTCATGGCACTGCCCTCCCAGCCTCCTCTTATGGGACCCTGGCTGCAGGTGGGCTGCCAGTGCCCATCCCCGGGGGGGGTGGAGCAGGCTCTCCCCGCCCCTGCAATGGGGAACGTGCCTGTCCCATAGCCCCAGGCCCGCTCCAAGCCCTGCCGTTCAGGGACGCCACAGGTACTCCACGCAAGCTGGGCCTCGAAGGCCGTTGACTCTCCCTTAAAATAGGCGCCTCCCCGCCCGCCCTGGCCCCGCCTCCCGCTCCCCTCGGACCCGCCCTCTGCATGGCCACGACTCCCGCCTCCTCTCGGCCCCGCCCCGCCGCGCAGGTGCTTTGCCACACGCACCCGAACTGCGGGAGGCCCGCCCGCCCTCGAAGTGCCGGACCCCAGAGAGCGCTGCGGGGGGACAAGGCCGCGCAACGGGTTTATTTTGTGCTGCCGCACACAAATCTATAAAACTTTTAAAGAGGAAAAAGCCGGGTTTGGGTGAATTTCCCTCCGGCGGGCCCGGCCGCACGGCCCCGTTGCCACAGCGACGGCCCCTCGTCCCCGCCTGGGCGTCTTCACCATGGCAACGGCTCCCGTACGGATGGGCGGGAGGGTGGACCAATCACAGCGCGGGCGCCGCGCTCCCATTGGTAGGATCGCCTCGCCGCTCTTCCATTGGTCTGATCACCTCGCGGGGGTGGGGCGTGGTAGGGATTGACTACGGAGACGGGCCAATGGAGCGGGGATGCCCAAGGAGGTTGGCGGGCGGCGGGGCAGTGGCCAGTGGGTGCGCGGCGTGGGCGGGACGGGGCGCTCCGGAAGCGGAGGGGCCTGGGGGAAAATGCTGGCCAGCCGCCGCCAGACCATTGTGAAGCAGTTGGACCGCGTCAAGGTGAGCGGGGAGCCTGAGCGGTGATGAGGGAGGATGGGGGGGCCCTCAGTGGGGCTGGGGGAGCGGGGGGCCTGAGGGGGAACACTGACGGGTCGGAGGGGGGTGGCTGGGCCCGGCTCCCCGCGGGGTCCCTTCGGCCTGGCGGGTTTGAGGGGCGGTGCTGGCGATGCCGGCGAAATAAAGCCCGGCACGGCGGTAAGAAAGCGGTGCTTGGGCCGTGCTGGTGTCGCCCCGCAGAGACGCGGTTCCGCAGCGCCTCTGCAGTTTCCCAGCGCTCCCCCAGACTGCCCGTAGGGTCCTGGGGGTGCCGCGCTGTGGGAAGGCTGCGCTTCCCCTGGCTCTCAGCGTCGCCTAGGGGGGCTGCAGAGTGGGTGAGGAAGCAGAGAGGGGGAGCTGGTTTGGGCCCCGGCACGGAGTCCAGGTCTCCTGCTCCCGGCGCTGGCAAACAGGCTCGTGGTGCTGGTTTTGGGGCTCAGAAGCAGGGAGTTGTGTGGCTTTGGTCTCAGGAACAGGGCTCAAGGTGAAATCCACGCCAGGTGCCTCTGTCTGCATGGAGGGTCCATCCCGGCCCCGCTCCCGAGGGCGGCAGTGGGTTGCGGGTCCCCCAGCTTGTTCCCGTTGGCTGGGTGTGACAAACAAACAGGCTTATTTCTCTGCTTTTCTTTTCCCAGGGTCACCTTCAGTGGCACGGGAAGAAAATCCTGCTCTGTTGATTCCGCTTGCTGCTCAGGTAGTGGCAGGGGGGAGTGGGGAGGCACGTTTGCAAGTTCAGGGACGCTACAGGTACTCCATGTCAAAGCCGCAGAAAAAGCAAATTTGCTGGTACTGCAGAAAAGCTGATGAGGAGTTGCAGTTAACGGAGCGTGCTTCCTGCCTGAGTTGGTCCCTTGGCAGTTAGGAATGTTTTCCTTTGGGGTCAAAACCCGAACTTTTATCTAGGATAAATTAAGAACTGCCTGTTACCTTTGTTAGGGTCAAGCGTTTCTCTTCTGTTTGTTCATACTTATTTTATGGGCGACTTGGAAACAGCCTTTTATTTTTTGTGCATAACTAAATTTTTACTAGTCTGTGGTGTCATTATAGTTAATGTTTGAGCACCTAGATGCCAGTGGAAATGTAATGAACGAAACGTGATGGAAACTGGTGTGTCATTTGATTTTTATTTTTATTTTTTTTATTGGAGTGTTAATGTTTTTCTGTGTCTCAATCCACATTGTTCCGTGGAGCCTTTATTCTAAGACTTTTAAGTAAAAAAAGTTTGTCCTTCCAGAAAAGGACTGGTCCCTCGTAGGACTGAGGTGTAGACTTAGAGGGTCATGATCAGAATTAAAGCCAAATTTCACTTGATGTTGCTGCTGTTGGTCTTCACTTTTGTTAATATCCATGCAGCTCCCTCATGGTGGGAGCTCTGAATCATATTTCTTTTTTTTCAGTCTTTAACACATTTTTCCCCCACAAGGGGAGGCTACATTTAAAAGTTAATTAGTTTCCTCCCAGACGTGCCAGTGACTAAAATTGAGTTGTGCTTATTAAAACCAGAAAAATGACACTGCTCTTAGAGATCTGGACTATTTCTGAACACGTCTTTGTCACATGCAAATGTCATTGGGATGCGCTGACAGGACAATATGCTGAGACAGGGATGATCTCTGCCAGACAAAAAAGATGCAAGGTCCTGGGGTTTTTGTCTGTTTGTTTTCTTTTGTGGGGGTGGGGTGTGTGTGTGCGCTTTCAAAAACAGTGTGATGTTGACTGCAGGTGTCAGCCTGCAGAGCTCTCTTGCTGCCTGATCTCTCCTTTTCTTTGTCTCTCCTCTTTCGTGGCTACAACTTTCACTTGGATAATTTTAGAAGAGCAATTAAGCGACTTGCCTGTGTAAAAGTGCTGGTAATACCAGGAAGGTAAGTGCTTGAACCGGTAGTGAATAACTTGGCTACAAGTAGAATTTCTGAAGGAAGAAGAACAGCTGCAGCAGGAAGCAAATCGCAAGTTCCCCCAAAATTGTGTGTCTCCAACACGTCAAAGTTTAATTGCCAAATGTTGTTTGGCAGTATGTTCCAAGTGACTGTTTTTGGTAAACATAAACTTTCAGGAAATTCAGGGTTATGTGTGGCGAAAGAAGTCCCTCTGTCTGTGTGTCCTGCTCCGTAAATGTCCGGTGGCAGGGCTGTTGTTCCCTACTCTCAGTATGGCTACGGTAGCACTCGATATTTAGACCCAACAGACGGGTTTAGGAGTGGAAGAAGAATGCCTGTTTTCTGTAAGGGCTATGAACGCTGACCCTTTTCTCCCTCTGCTGCTTTCCTGTGCACCAGGTGAAGCTGTTTTATTTTTCTCCCTTGATGCGGGTTTGCAATTTGCGTTGCTAGGTTTTTGTGGAGTTCTCGTTGTGGATCACTTCTGCTGTGGCCAAGTGTCAAGGTGCGGTTTTCAGTTCGCAGTTTCAGAAACCACATGCCCTGAAATGGGTGCAGGTGAAGCTGACCTTGGGCGTGCAGCCTGCGCTCACTGGGACGCTCAGGGGCTCCTCATCAAAGCAGCCGGGTGTGCGCGGGCACCCGCAGGGTTGCAGTCTGGTCTGAGAGCGTGCTGTGCTTTTGCTGCTGGGAGGTGGAAGTGAGCGTGTGCCCGGTAAATCCAAGGGCATCCAAAAGCTGCGAGGGACCCTGAGCAGGTTTGGTGGCACAATGGCAGTTTGAAAAGATCTTGACTGTTGGGAAAAACGGCCTGGAAAGAAATCACTGTTTTTTTGCAAGGAGGCAGTTTAGAAGGAGAGGTAGGTTGCTGTAGCCTTTAACTTGGGATGTGTAGGGTGAGGAAACCCTGTCTCTATGTAGGCTGAAGAAAATGTGCATAGACGCCTGTGTCTGTCGCAGTGTGTCTCTGCGTGTATCTGGGAAAGTGGCTCTAGGGCAACTAAAGCTGCCAGTGAGTCAAAAAAAGACAGGTTTGTCTGAAAAATGCAAAAGCTCTAGTGTCCCGTATCAACAACTGTGCTAGAGATGAAGCCAAATACTTTTTCCTCCGCTTGGCTGTAGTCCTTGCAAACCTCCACAAAAGAGGGGAGCTTTAGATTCCTAACCAGCTTTACGCTAAAGGGTTTTTTCCTCTCTTGGCAGAACGTCAACTGCCAGCGTTTCTTCTGCGGTCGCCCTTTCTTCTGCCACGACAGTACAGGACAGATGGAAAGGATCCGGAGTGCTCTGCGAGTATGTGGTACGTCTCCGATGCGCGTTTGCTTTATTCCTAAGGTCCTTGTCGTGTAGACTTTGAAGTTAACACGAAGGAGGTGCCAGCTCTCCTTCTGTAGTTCTTCTATGAAATATTTTAACAAAATCCTAAAAGTAAAATAAGGTCTGTTCTGGAGCATGTTATGCCTGTGCAAAGCTTACTTCCCTCTGTTTATTTTTCTCTTCCTGAGAGCATAATGTTCTCTTTCTGTGTGCTTACTGTTAAATGATACTGTGAAAATAATTTTGTACTAGAAGAGGGAAGAAACCGTTCGTAAGAGTTCACGTGTTCAGAAGAAGCAGACTTTGTTTTTGTGATAAAAGCTTAATGCTTTTTCAGTCAATAAATTTTAAAAATATCTTATGGTGGTACTCAAAAACCTTACTGAGATACCGGCCTCTGCCCTAAAAGCAATCCAGGTCAAAGAAGAGACACGGACAAAACAGGACAAATCGGCATCGCTTCTGCATGTTTTCCAGGCTTTGACACGAAGCATCAGCAGCCTCATAACTGCTGATGGCGAGTCCTGATGTGGTTTTGGTGAGTTGTGGCTTCCAATAACGTCCTTTGTCTGTAACCTGCAGCGTGTCATTTTGACTTTGCTTGGAAAGAGGTTTTTCCAAAATGGGACTGTTGTTCATTCAAAGCAGTTGCATTTCATGGAATTCCTATCAGCAACAAGCCTTTGTGCTCCCTTCTAAAAAAGGAAAAGAAAAAAAATTTCCTTCCAAAGGCCCAAGCACAGCACATTTTCCAACAGTTTGGTGGCATCGCCGGTCTTTGGGTTCTCGGTTGTAACAGTCGAGATACCATAAAAACACATTCCTCTGCATGTTCAACACAGCCAAAAGCATTAGCCAATCTGCCGGTCTTTTTTAGTAGCCTGATGGATTGCAGCGCCGGGGATTTGATCCCCCCCCTCCCCGCCCCGTAAAACCGTATGGGGGATCTTTTATCTCACTGGGTTTTCTGCGCTAAATGGAACTTTGAAAACCAAAAAAGTTAAAATTGTATGATCTGCAAACTGACTTGCATGGTTTAAACTGCAACTGCCAGTATAGCTGTAGCATACAATGTAGATTTGATTTCCCCCTTCCCCTGCAAAGGTAAAACCGTTTGGGGGGATCTTTTATCTCACTGATTTTTCTGTGCTAAATGAAACCGTATAAAAAAAAAAAGTTAAATTTTTATGATTTGCAAACTGGCTTGCATGGTTTAAACTGCAACTGCCTGTATAGCTGTAGCATACAATTTAGGAGATGTCCTTAACCAGATACGTATTTGTTCTAATGCTTTAAAAAGAGAGGCAACTGAATATAACGTTGGGTTTTTTTCCTGCTATTTAGACGGTGTGCTCTGAAGCACTTTATTTCTGTCTGGCTTTCAGTGGCCTGTTTCCTCAGCAGTCCAGTAGCATCTCTCCTGGGCAGTGCAGCTGGCCAGACGTCCCTCCTCCTTGTGTAGCACACAAAAAACCTATAGTCAAATTATAGCTATGTATTTTGGAGAGAGATAATGTAATGGTATCAATTCATAGCTGTGCGAGCAAAATTAGTGCCAGAGGAAAGTCAAATACTTCTACAGTACAATTATTTTTAATGAGTGTATGTAAATGTAGGCACACCTTTTCAGCATAACATGAATGACCGAGCTTTGTTCTTTATTGTTCCTTTTGCTGTTCACAGTTTACCCTTCCTTCTCGGCTGCATTGACCCAGCGAGCGAGGTGGGCAGCGGCAGCGTGAGGGCTGTACCTGCGGCGGTGGGTCTGTCAGCATCGATTCTGGTGTTACAGCGCAGCCTGCTCCTGCCACCCTGCTGGGTGATCTCCCTGCAGCTGCACTGGGAGGAAGGGGCCAGGCGTTTCCCAGCGCCGGCCAGAGTGTTCGCCCTTACGCTAAGAACGTAATGGCATCCTGGCTTTTGCAGGTTGTGCCGTGTTTGGAGCTGAGCTGTTTTCCCCAGAATCCTCCTGTAGCTCAGCTCCTGTCCCATCCCTCGGCCTGACGGAATTCCTCAAGTCCCTTCCGGGTTATTTTTTAAAATGCTGAGCTATAATTGGGGATTTTTGTTTTCCAGGTGCCTCGTCGTAGGCGTCTCCTGCTACTCGAGAGATGCCCCAGCCCAGGTTTGCAGCCGGTGGCAGAGCCTACCTGAGGGGAAGGGGCCAGCCCTGGGTCTGGGTGTTTTGGGCATTTTTTTTGGGTGAATAGAAGGACGTCTGTGTGTCTCAGGGTTGCGATGATGTCATTTGGGGTACCTCGATGTCATTGGGACAGCAATGATGCAGCGGAGGAGCAGGTGAGTGGGGAACGTGGGGTTACGTGAGGGTGTCCCAAAAGAGGTGGTTCACAGCCCCAAAAAGTCTGAAAATCTTGGGATGCCTTAAAAAATGTGAAAACCTGTAACTATGGGCGTGAGGCATTGAAATAGAGAACAGTCTGTCATTTATATATGAGAAATATATATTTTGAGAAATAATATTATGTATGTAAAATAAGTTCAAAATAAAAACCTCTATGTCTAAGGATTCTATGATTCTGTGCTTCTGTTATACAAAAGATCCTAGAATATAAAAACATTTAAAAAAATGTATTTATAAAGAGATATTAGTGTCAAAATAGATGTGTAAGCAGACAGTCTAAATAGATATTCTGTATCATAAATGTTAATGTATAAGTGTAAGCATATTTTCTACATAAGTGCAAACAGGTGATATAAATTCCCTAAATAGATACTGTATAAATAACTGAGGGGGTGCTGCCGCCCGGCGGCTCAAGGCGGGTCCTGCAGGTGTGCGCTCCTCCGTGCGCTGTGGCCCCGCCCCCGGCGGCGCTGTGCGTTGGTTCCGCAGCTCGTGCGCATGCGCGGCTTCGCGGAAAGCGGTCTCGAGAGCGCGGCGGTCAGAGGGCGAACCAGGACCGCCGGGACTCCGTCCAGCTGCCCGCCGCCTCGAGCGGGATCGGTGCCGCCGCCCGGCCTCGAGAGCGGCCGTCGGCGCTCCAGTATCGGCACTTACGCGTTACCGCGTCCCCGGCAGTGCCCGGCAGTTTTCCGGGTGTCCATTTCCGTGGCCCCTCAGTCAGCCGACGCGCTTCTCTATGGCACTTTAGTCCTCCAGGGCGCCGCGCAGTCAGCCGACGCGCCTCTCTATGGCGCTTTAGTCCTCCAGGGCGCCGCGCAGTCAGCCGACGCGCCTCTCTATGGCACTTTAGTCCTCCAGGGCGCCGCGCAGTCAGCCGACGCGCCTCTCTATGGCGCTTTAGTCCTCCAGGACGGCGCTCAGTCAGCCGACGCGCCTCTCTATGGCGCTTTAGTCCTCCAGGGCGCCCCTCAGTCAGCCGACGCGCCTCTCTATGGCACTTTAGTCCTCCAGGGCGCCCCTCAGTCAGCCGACGCGCCTCTCTATGGCGCTTTAGTCCTCCAGGGTGCCGCGCAGTCAGCCGACGCGCCTCTCTATGGCACTTTAGTCCTCCAGGGCGCCCCTCAGTCAGCCGACGCGCTTCTCTATGGCACTTTAGTCCTCCAGGGCGCCCCTCAGTCAGCCGACGCGCCTCTCTATGGCACTTTAGTCCTCCAGGGCGCCCCTCAGTCAGCCGACGCGCCTCTCTATGGCACTTTAGTCCTCCAGGGCGCCCCTCAGTCAGCCGACGCGCCTCTCTATGGCACTTTAGTCCTCCAGGGCGCCCCTCAGTCAGCCGACGCGCCTCTCTATGGCGCTTTAGTCCTCCAGGGCGCCGCGCAGTCAGCCGACGCGCCTCTCTATGGCACTTTAGTCCTCCAGGGCGCCCCTCAGTCAGCCGACGCGCCTCTCTATGGCACTTTAGTCCTCCAGGGCGCCCCTCAGTCAGCCGACGCGCCTCTCTATGGCGCTTTAGTCCTCCAGGGCGCCGCGCAGTCAGCCGACGCGCCTCTCTATGGCACTTTAGTCCTCCAGGATCCAGGAAGATCTCATCAGTCTTCTGGAAATCACCTGCTTCCAGCACTCTTCTAAAACCATAAAACACGATTAACAATTAACCACGAAAATATCTGAAGATCGCAAAAAATAAGGTGACGGCTGCAGAATTCTCTTCTCTACAGTAACAACTAGACAGAACTCAAACAAAAGCAGTAAGAGAATCACCAGAGGCAAATGCCCAATGGAACCAAAAGTGATTGTTGCTTTGCCTGCTAGGAACTTAAGGCATAAGAAAAGGAGTTGCTGCTCCTGTGGCCACCTTTTTGTCTTCTGGGGGTTGGCCCCGCCCCTTTCTCCAGGGGATTGTGGGAAGGGCGGTGGGCGGGGCCCGGTGGCAGTGGGCGGGGCCCGGGGTGTATGAGCCACAGGCTGCGCTCAGGAGCTTGTTCTGCTGCTGGGCTCCTCTGGGGTTGGTGCTCTGCTGGTCCTTCACTTGGCTGCAGCTTTGGGGCAGGCATGTTTTGGTATTTAGGGAGACAGAGTTAAGAAGGCTGAGCTAAGACCTTCAGGACCTGTATAGTAGAAAGTTGACTGGTATGCAGCTTGTTTCCTTTTTTTCAGGTCAGTAACTTTGTGATGAGTGTTTAGGGGATGCCCAGATGGTTTAATAGTGTGCTTTTCTTTATTCTAGGAGTGCTGCATTTTCCTAGAATTCCTGAC
Source organism: Chroicocephalus ridibundus (assembly GCF_963924245.1). Taxonomy (NCBI): domain Eukaryota; kingdom Metazoa; phylum Chordata; class Aves; order Charadriiformes; family Laridae; genus Chroicocephalus; species Chroicocephalus ridibundus. The sequence continues at coordinate 92,122 of NC_086296.1, read as the reverse complement.
TTTATTGAAGATGGGCCTATGGTTTTTTCCACCAGTTTTGCAGTATGCTGTGTGAGTTGCTGCTCTTGTTTCTCTTAATTAGGTTGATGATGAGATTATGTTGTAGGGGTTAGGGTGAGCATTTTGTATGCATCTGCATATTGTACTTTAGCACTTCTCAATAAAGCAGCAGGGATGTAAGGCATAGTGTCATTCAGGGTATGGCATGGCTCATCACCTTTCCCCATTGCCCAAAGAGTGCCGTGGTGTCCCTAGAGTTTTTGCAGCTTGCAGCAGGCCCCTTGTAGATTGTGTCAGGGCATTACTTATTTTGTGGGTCTATAGCAGAGCCCAGAGTCTGTGGGAAGACAGAAGATAGGAGGTACCTGCTGAACACAGGGCATGGCTCAGAAGAGCAGCTCCTGCGGAGTGGCTGACACAGGGGTTTCAGGGTTGCAAATATAGAATGGGAGCTGTCAAGAAGAAGTGGGGGTCCTTCCCTGACAGTTGAGGAGAGAGAAGGGGTTTCTAAAGTTTTGGTGCTGGGGGTTGGCTAGGAAATGGAGGCAGGTTCATCAGTCTTTGTCATATTGGTTTTGCACTTGGATTTGGGTGTCAAGAGGGTCTGGTCTGGTCTTGTCCCCTGCATTTGAGGTGAGCTGGATAGTATTGAGGAGGAGCATGGGACTGGTGATTTCACAGAAATGCAATGGTAATTTTGTGTTTGTTGGTATCTTAGGTGTCATAAATAATTGTTGCTGCAGCCTCTGACTCTGGAATCGGTGTGAAACAGGTGAGCGGATTGCCATGGCACCTCTGAGGATGAGGGTGCCGTAGAAGAGGTTGGCCTCTACTATCAGGGTGGTCTCTGCTGGAGCCATGGTTTCTTTTTGTTTTACAGATGAAGAGGAACCTGGTGACTGTAGGAACACATCAGTTAGCTCTTTGTTGTGGGTTTTTTGTCAAGGATGAATTCAGACCCCTGGCTGTCTGAAAGCTAAGTAGAGGCACAGGTGCTGGAAGGGGGCCAAGGTTGACAGTTTCAGGGAGGAGTTTTAAAGTCAGGCTAGAGCAGAGGGCTATCCAGGAGGAGTCTCCTCTGAGTAGGTAGAGTGGGTTACTCTTCAGTACAAAGCTAGTGTGTGCTGGGCAGGGCAGTTCTGGCCTGTGTCTGTTGTTGTGTAGTTTGTGTGCTCTGTCTTCTGTGTCTTGGGACTTTCCTTAGGTTTTGATGTCCTCGTTTCTCTTTGCACTCAAGGGGCACAGCATGTGCCTTGGGCAGCCCCTGTAGAGTCTCGAATGCCTGTGCTAATTGGCAGACCGCCCAATGGGCACTTCTTTTCTTGCATAACAATTTTAAAGTGCAGATTGGACTTGCCTCTCGGAAGTTTCTGGATGGTCCTCTTCTGCAGCATCGTTCATGGCTGCATGAGCAGCTCTGTTCTCTGAGCTATAGCAGCTCTAGCCATCTGCTTTTATGGACTGGGATTTCTTCCCTGCATCCTTACATTCTCAGGTCTTGAAGCCAGGCTTCCTGCACATATGTCATCTCCATTTTGACAGGAACTTCTTAGAATGGGCTGTTACATTTGACTCTTTTATGATTTTTATGACTTTGCCACAGAACCTCCTCACGTCTGTGCTGTGGCCATCGGTCTTCTTGCCCAACAGCGTCTCTTGTCTGAAAGTCATTCTTCTTGTGGAGAGTTTTCTCTCATCTTGGAGTCACGTTGTTGTCTATAGTGCTGTGTGGTGTTCGGCTGCACGTGGGTGTGTTTGGTGTGGAGCTGCCCTGCCTGGGGATGTAGAGTCGGGGTAGGTGGAACAGCAATAAGAGTCTATGGGTAATATGTTGATCTGCCAAGCCTGTTTAGCCAAAGGTTATACACTCATCTGGGATCAAGCAGCCATTGTCCATAGTGTTTTATGGGGATGACTGGAGCCTCCTGGGAGGGCCTGTTTGGCAGTAGTGAAGCAGATTGAAGGTGTTAAGGCTTGTATGTGTGGGGATTAACGTTGGGTCCAATTTTTTTAATGGCAGGCTGTAGTTGGAGCCTAGATGATATTCCTAAATGGAAACAAGACCCCTGGAATTGTTCAGCTACTGATCAGCGTCTGGGTGACTTGTTTACTAATTTTTTCAGATGCAGAGGGACAAGATGTGCACCAAAGAGTCATGGAGAAGGCAAGCGGGACCCTGTAAGAAGGTGGGTCAGTTCACAGTGCTGGAGGGAAGATGTGACTGGTGGCTATGTCATTATATTATGGCTTGGTGGTGGGGTGTGGGTTTTTTTTTTTTTTTTCATTTTGAAGGTATGAAGTGATGAGTAAAGCAGGATATTGGCACCGGATGTGACTCTCGGGCAAGGCGGTCAATGACTAGTGGGCTGAAGCAGCAATTCTTCTCAGATGTTATATTGTGGGTGAAGTTTTTAGTGTCCTTTGTGTCTGTTTTACAGGTAGTCTGTAAGCCTCAAAGCAGCAGCCCAAAACCATGGAGGGCAGGTGGGCGAGAGGCCAGGATAAAGGAGTAGGAGACAGGAATGGCTGTAGGCAGGCTGAGGTGTCGGGCAGTGTGTCAGCATATGTCTTTTGGCTTTTTTTTTTTTCAGGTGCAGGACGCAGGCTCAGAGGGACTAAGCCGCATGCTGATGAGCGTGCTGAGAAGGTGAGGCGGTTGTGGGCCACATTGGTGTCTTAATAGTGAAGTATTATATGGCAACCTGGTTAATTATTTATCTTCTGGTTTTGCAGGTGCCCTGTGAGCCATCTTTGGAACTGGATGAGCATTAGAGGTGAGCCAAGGCAGCAGTGAGGAGGAGCTTGTGGCTGGTGATTTCTCACACGTGCAACAGTAATTTTGTTTCTTGGTATCTCAAGCAATGACGGCCACAGCATTTGACTCTGGAAGGAGCAGGTGAGTGGAATCCCATTGTGCTTTTGAGGAAGGGGAAATTGTGGAAGAGGTTGGAGGTGGCCTCTCTGAAACTTCTTGCTGTCACTGTTTGGTTTTCTTTAATTGTAGATGATGATGAGGAACCTGGTGACTACAGGAATATCCCAGATAGTCGATGTGCTGTGTGTTTGTGTGTTTTTTTTTTTTTTTTTTTTTGTCGACATCAGATTTAAGACCTCCAGCCCTCTGAAAGCTAAGTTGAGTGGCCAGGGCTGGGGAGGGGCTGGGAGGGGAGAAGTTTGTGACTTGCAGGGAGGCGTCTTAAAGTTAGAGAAGGGCAGAGGGCTGTCCTGGAGCTGTGCCCTTTGGGCAGGTAAAGGGAGGAGGTTAGTCTTCAGCACAATGCTAGCATGAGCCGGGCAGGGCGGTTCCAGCCTGCATCTGTTGTGTTGTTTGTGTGGTCTGTCTTCTGTGTCTTAAACCTTCCTTGGGTCTCGATGCTCTCTTTACACTTGAGGAGCACAGCCTGTACTTCAGGCACCATCCCAAGAGTCTTGAATGCCAGTACTCATCGGCACTGCCCCAGTCAGGCCCCACTTTTCTTGCATTATAAGCTTAAACAGTGGATCGGTCTTGCATCTTGGAAGTTTCTGGGTGGTCCTCAACTGCAGCATTGTTCCTGGCTGCGTGAGCAGCTCTGTTCTCTAGCCATCCATTTTCAGTGACTGGGACTTCTTCCCTGCATCCTTAAGTTCTTAGGTCTTGAAGCCAGGCTTCCTGGATGTACATCTCAGTTCGAGTCACTTGTTGTCCCAGACCATTACATTGTACTCATTTCTTGGGGTGTCCCTAGAGCCTTCTCTTGTCACCATTGTGGTCTTGCAGGTCTTCTTGCCCGACAGTCACTTATGTTGGTGTCATCCTTCTTGCTGAGAGTTTTCCCTCATCTGTGAGGTGCATTGTTTGTAGTGTTCTGTGTAATGTCGGTCTGTGCTTGTGTGTGTTTGGCTCGGAGCTGCTCTGCCCAGTCATGTAAACTCTGGGGTAGGCGGAACATCAATAGGAGTCTATGGTTAGTTTGTTGATCTACCTAGACTGTTGAGGCAAAGGTGGTACAGACAACTCCCATCAAGTAGCCATCAGCAGGTTGTGTGGGCAGCTCTTTAATTAATGGGGTTATTTTGGGATGAGCAGAGCTATGTGGGAGGGGCTGTTCAGCAGTAGTGAAGCAGAGTGCATCACAAAGATGTTAAGGCTGCTTTGTGTGGGGTGTAATGTTTGTATGTTGTGGTTTTTTTTATTTTTTTTAATGTCAGGCTGTAATTGTACTCCAGATGGTATTTCTAAGGCGAAACAAGACCTTTTTGAGGGTGTGCGTGTGTCACATGGGGTTCCCCCTTAAAGAGGCAGTTCACAGCCCAAAAAATGCCTGAAAATTCTTGTGGGGGATGTGTATTTAAAAAAAAATAATAAAACTTGTATATATGGGTATGAGGCATTGAAAAAAAGAACAATTTCTCATTTTTATACATATTGAAAAATATGAGTGTATGTATATAAAAAGGAGTTCAAAATAAAAACCTGTATCTACTATATTATATAAAGGATGTTATCGTATTAAAAGATCTGTCCCATAGCCAATTTTTGCCTTCATGGTTCTCTCTGTCTGGCTCCCTGTTGCTTCCTCCTGTCTGATCTGTAGCCCATAGCTGTCTTCTTTCCCCTGTGGCTCCCTTTCCCTGTTTTTTCACACCCCCCCCACCCCGCCCTGTAGTAGATTGCTGTTGTATTGGGTTTAAGCGACAAGGTTTTGTTGGCTGAGTTGCGGGGGCAGGGGCTGCAGGCGTGGCTTGTGTGAGAAGACACCAGAAGCTCCCCCCATGTTGGGCACAGCCAGCTCAGAGAGCGACCTGCCGCAGGTCAAGGCCGAGACCATCAGCGACGCTGGCCGGGAGCGGAGCAGAGAGTCCCTGCAACCCGTGGAGGCCTCCCGTTGGAGCAGAAAAAGAGCGTGAGGAGGAAGGAGCAGCAGAGACAATGCGAGGTGAACTGACCACAACCCCAGCTCCCTGTCACCCTGCGTTGTCCGGGGGTAGGATGCAGGGAAGTTGTGAGTGAAGATGATCCCAGAAAAAAAGAGGGGTGGTGGGAAGGTGTTTTTTAAATTTGTTCTTATTTCTTGTTATTTGATTGACAATAAATTAAATGAATTTGCCCAAGTCGAGTGTGTTGTTCTTGTGGCTATGAGCGATCTCTTGGTCCTTGTCTCAACCTACAAGCTTTTTCATTTTAACTTCTCCCCTTGTCTCGTTGAGGAAGGGCAGCGATAGAGGGGGTGGGTGGGCACCCAGGGGCCAGCCAAGGTCAATCCACCACAGCTTACTTCTGTTATGCTCCGGGTCCTTGTTTTTTCTTGCTTGACTATGTTTCTTTTACCCAGTCTCTTTTGAAACTTTATTTCTCCCTTTCCATCCCTTTCTTTTAAATTCTTGCTTAGGTTTCTTGAACCCAGTTAGTTTTAAAATTTTCTTGCTGCTTTTCCCTCTCTCTGTCTCCCCAAATTAATTTTAATTTCTTTCCCCTGTTCTTGTACCCTGTCACTTTTCATAATTGTCTCCCTTCCACCTCTCTCTCCTGGTCCCCGTCTCTCTATCTCTTGTTTTTCGCACAGTCTTGCTTTGCTTCTCATGGCTGTCCTGCTTCTACCCCCTCTCTTGATTGCAGCATCCCGTTTCCTGGGTTCCTGTCCGACACCTCTTCTCCACGTCCCTGTGTTCTTCCTCCTGCTTTTTTCTTCCCTTTTCTCCTTCTGTCCTGCTGTATTTGGGCACTGAGACTCGTAGCCAGCTCACAGGTGAGTTCTCTTATGCAGGTTAAGGAAGAAACTGCCGGCAGGGTGCAGAGCTCATTGCTGGGGACAGGCTCAGGGGAGGGGGTGATGTGCTGTGGGGCTTTGGCAATGGCCCCTCTTCCCAGTGGGCTCCAGCTGGGGCTGAGGCAGCCCAGGTGAGACCCATGAGGTGAGGATGGGCTGGGCCAGGCTCAGGTTCGGCCAGTGAGGCTGAGGCTGGAGCTGGCTCTGCTGGGCCCAGGGGCCTGCCTGGGCATGGCTGCCTGCTGGAGCTGGCCAAAGAGTGACACAAAGGGGGTTCCACAGGCGTGTGCCTCCAGCAAGGCACAGACGGTCCCCACGGCAAGGAAGGATCCCTCCCAGCCATCCCCGACAGAGCGCACCACCAGCACAGAGCGCCAGGAGCTCTCTGCCTCCGTCGCCTGCACGTGTGAGCCACCGTGCCTCTGGGATGCCTCATGGGAGAAAAGCATCAAGGCACCCACCACCCGCTCCTAGGCAGGCAAGGGTCAGGCTGCCAGCACCACCGAGGAGCAAGGGGCAGAGAGAGAATCCTCTGGGCCATGAAGGTCTCCCACCTGCACCAGGAGCTGTGGTGAGTCTCATGTGTGTCTGGGCCCTTCCCTGCCACGTTTCTTGTGATCTCTGCCTGTGTCCTTGCCTGTCCTAGGCTCTGGCTCCCCAAAAGTTTTTGCTCTTCTGCCAATGCCACCCTGTACTCCGTCCCCTTCTCCGTTTCCTTTCTATGCCTCTGCCTTCCCAGTTCCCCATCTGCTATTATTTCATTCTTCCCACACTGCCTTCTTCGCTCTTGCTTGTGAAAATTGCATTTGTAGGTCTCCCTCTACCCAGCAACCCATCTCTACTTCCAGTGACCCCCTCTTCTCCACCCCCATCCCTCGTTCTCTGCCTGTGGCTGTTGGTCCAACTCCATCTCCGGCTATTTAACTTTCTAACTACCTGTATGGCCAATACCCCGTTTGCTTTCCAAATTTTCTTTCTGTGTCTCCACTTACCCAGCCCCCCGTCTGTGTTTTTTAATTCTTCTTGCCTGTCCTCTACTTTGTTACTTTTCCAATTTTGTTTCATTGTCTTTATTTATTCAGGTTGCTGACCCTATTTTTTTCCTCCCTTTTTTCTTAATCTGTTTGCTTTTTAAATTTTCTTACTATGTCAACTTTTATCCAGTTTGCCATCCTCGCCTTTTAATTTTTCCTGTCTTTCTCGTACCACCTCACTTTAAAAATTCTGTCTACTTTTATGAAGCTGCCAATACCGATTTTTCTTTGTTCTGCATTGGTCTTGTACTTTGTTGCCTGTAAACATTTTTATTTAGTTTGCTGTCCCTATGTTTTAATCTTTTTTTTCCTTTCTTTCCATAACCACTCTTGCTTTTAAAAGGTTCTTTCTGTCCACTTTTATCTCATTCACTGGGTATATTTTTAATTTTTTTCTTATTTCATTAATGCAGAGCCTTTTTAGAATTTTCTTTCTACATCTCCATTGCACTTTGCATTCCGTATTTCCTAGTTATTTCCTTTTGTTTCCCCAATCCCCATCACTTCTTAAATTCCTTACTTTTATCCTGTTTGTTGTCTTTATTGCTTATCTTTTCTTTTAATTATTTCTTGTCTTTTCTTACTGCCATCGCATTTAAAAATTTCTTTCTACATCTGTTTTTGTTCACCATCCCTATTTTGTAATATTTCTCTTTATTTACCCTACCAGCTAGCACTTTTTAACTGTTCTTGCTATGCCTACTTTTGTTCCCGTTGCTGTCATTTTAAAATTATTTATTGTCTTTCCTTAGTGCTGTTGCTTTTTAATTTTTCCTTCTATGTCTCTGATTTAGTTTGCCATTGTTATTTTGTAATTTGTTTCCTTGCTTCTTTAATCATGGATGCTCTTAAGATTTTCTGTCTACATTTATCTCCTTTGCCGTCTTTAGTTTTAGTTATTTCTTGTCTTTCCTTAGCACCTTCTGTTTTTTGATTTTCTTTCTACGCATTCTGAGTTCACTGTTTCTGTTTTTTAATTTTTTTCCTTATTTTCTTAATCCCTGTTACTTATAAAATTTTATGTTTGAGCTCTTTCCCTCAGAAACTCGTCCTCGGGTTTGTTTGTGCCTCAGAGCCCTCCCATCATCCTCCGCGCCATCTAGGATGCTTCCATTTGGTCCCCGGCCTCCTGAGGACATCTACTCCATTGCAATCCCCCCCGGACTTCCTCCTCATGTCCCTGTACCTTCTTCGGTCTCTCTGGCCCATTCAGGACCCCTCTCGTGGTGTCACAACCACTATAGATGCCTTCAGGGTTGCCCTCAGTACATCTTCGTCTTTGTCGTGGACCTCGCACACCCCTCTCCTTCCCTCAGAAGGCTTCCCGACTCCATATCTGTGAGCCGGTGTCCGACACTGAAGTTTTGCTTAGCGTAAGTACCTAGACCGGCGAAGTCTTAGGGTGCAAGATGTAACCCAGCAACATAGCAAACTTTGGCTGAACTCCTTCTTAGTCCTAGAAGGATGGACAGTAGTTTTGTTTTACTTTGATACATTGTAACTTAACTAACACAGTGAAATTGTGTAAGTAACATTAAGGAAGATTATATGCTTAACATTATGAACTACAGTGACCGTTATGACCAAAGGAAAGGGAACTCTAATTCTTGGAAATGAAGAAAGGGACCATTCTATCCCGAGTCAGCAGAAGAAGGATAAAATACAGGTGCAGATGGGACAAAGAGGTCACAAAACCAGGTCAGAAGGTAAAAGCATTTGCAGTCATTGAAGAGGACACGTAACGGCTGAACAATTTTATCAGAGATGAGACACATGCTTGTCATGTGAACAGGGCCACAAATAGCTTATGTCATAGATTGTGAGGCTTTACAAAGCACAGGAAAAGTACTGAGGGGGTCCCTCTTCCGAGGTACCCAGCTCAATCCGTATTAAACCGACTCTGTGACAGAACCCGGGTCCGAATTGTCCTTTACAGTCGGAGGCCAAGACTGGATCCAGCCGCACCCGGACTCCTCTCCGAGAAGGAGTTTAGAAAGCAAGGGGGTCCAGCCTGAACCTCGCTGCTCATCAGGAGGGTCTTCCCGGGCTCTTCTTCAACACCCAGCCCCATTCTTCTGTCCTCTCCTCCTTCTAGCCGTGCCTCTATTAGTTCCCTGGCCTCCAAGGCAACATTTACTCAGTTCAGATTCCCCCTGGATTTAATCATCACACTCCCTATCATTTTTCTGTCTCTCTGGCTCCATCGGGACTTTTCTTCTCCTGGTCACGATGCCCCCCGGAAGTTTCCTGGCACCCCACATCCATCTCATAGCATTTTAGGTGGGTCCATCTTTGAGTTGTAGAGCTCTCGTTTGTTCCTCTATGCTACCTAGGGTTCCTGTGTTCAGTCCCTGGCCACGCGGGAACATCCATACTCCCCTCAGATGATCATCCAAGTTCCTCCTTGTCCTTCCCAGCCTTCTTTTGTCTACCCGCCCCCCTCGACGCCTCTCCACCCTCACAAAGCTTCCCAAGACCTTCCTCAAACTCCACAGCCTCTCCTAGCATTTTACCTCCCTATGCCTTTTGTTCCATCAGAGCCTCTTGCCTTTCTTTGCTACATGGTGCCCCGTCATGTTTCTCTCTGCCATCGAGGGCATCTCCGTTCGGTTCCTCTCTCACTCATTCATCTGTAGCTTGCCCAGACCCCCTCCTAAGACTCCTAAGCCCTCGTTGCGTCTCTGAGCCTTCTTTTCCTACCCTGCCCTCTCATAATGCCCCTGCTTTCTAAAGCTGTGTCCTCCGAGTCCTTTCTCATACCCCACAGCATTGTCAGCACTTCAGCTCCCTTTTGATTTTAGTTTTTTTTTTTGCACTCTTCAGAGCTCCCTTAACTTCCTCTTTGCTATTTAGGATGCCTTCATTCTGTCCCCGGCCCCCTAACATCATCTGTACTTTGTCAAAATCCCCTTCAGAGTTCTGCCTTATTATCTCTGAGGCTTACTGGTACTCTCCCACTCACATTGCCGAGCTCTCATGAGACATCCCCTATGCCCCAGAGCCCTGTTTTAGTCCCGGAGGGAACTCTGAACCCCTCTTTTCCCCTCAGAACCTTTCCAGAGTCCACAACCATTAACCCCATCATCTTTTTGGTGCACTGGCAGCCTATCCCCTGAGGGCAACCATATTTTGCTCGATTCCCTTTTGAGCTCATAATATCCCAAGACATCTTTGGTTTCTCCGGCCCCTTTGGGATCTCTCTAGTCTCTCTGACAAGGCCTCTCATTCTGCCAGAACCTTTTCTAAAATCATCTCTGTGCTCTAGAGCAGTCTGTTTGGTTTCTGCATTATATTATGTTTCTATTTTGTATCTGGTACCCTAACGATGTCTATCGTTGGCTCAGATCTTTTCTTAGCCTTTATCTACTTTTATCAATATATCTGCCATGATTATTTCTGTTGCCTTTTACAACTTATTTTTGTTCTAGCTACTTATATGTTAATTCATGTACTTCATGTAGTTTCAGGTACATTACTTATATTTCCATGCTTTTTTGTTGCTTTCTGTCTTTTGGGACTCAAGTAGCACTGTTGAGTAAGTCAGTCAAAAAGAGATCATCAATATGACTCTAAATTGCTGCTAACTTAGAGTAAATAACTTATCTTGCAGAGGAAGATATTGTTGAGAATGTTTTCTCATGGAATCTGATTCTGTTTTGTCATTCAGTCCCATCCAGAATACAGTTCTGGCAGAAGCTCAGTAATACATGTGGTCTTACTAGAAACAAAGAATAAGCCCATAGTAGTATGTTCGGACTTTTTTCTTTTAAAGGATACTCAAGTACATAAATTCTGGTATTTTTTTCAATTTATGTTCCCCTAAAAAATAATCTAGTTGCCTACCTGGTCATGTTGTTGATGCAATAGGTAGAGTTGTAGTAAAACAGTAGGTATCTCTTTTTCTAGTAAAGGTCACTCTCCTTCATTGCACAGCGTAAACTTAAGGCAAACAACAAAACACGCTGCTCCTCCGGCCACTTTTATGCTTCTGGGGGTTGGCCCCGCCCTTTACCCAGAGGATTGTGGGAAGGGCAGTGGGCGGGGCCCGCGGTATATGAGCCACAGCCTGGGCTCAGGAGCTCATTGTGCTGCTGGGCTTTTGCAGGGTGGGAGGTCTGTGGTTTGTTAAGTAAAGTGCAGCTTTGGAGCTTTTTTGGCTGTTTGGGCAGCTCTCTTTTAATATTAAGAGTAATACAGGTAAGAAATGAGAGGTAAGGCTTTTCAGCTAATGTAAGGCTTAATGCTATATATAGTAAAAAATGGACTTGTATGTTACTTTTCTTCTGTGTTTTTTTTTTTCAGAACAGTGGTTTTGCAATGAGTGTTTAGCGTGGCTAGGTGGTTTAATGGTATGTCTCTTTTTTTTGTTATTCCAGGTGCTGTGTGTCTTACTGTAATTCCTCACCTTATTGAAGATAGAATTCTGGGTTTTTTTAGTTTTGTACAACACTCTTCTAGCAGTTGTTTTTAGTAGCCTTAATTGGGCCACTTATGAGGTTATTGAGTAGGAGTTAGGATGAATGTCTTGTATGTGTATATCCATTAGACTTTAGCATTTTGGGGATGCAGCAGGGATACAAGGCATGTTGCCTTTCAGGGTATGGGACAGCTCATTGTCTTCCCCGGTGATATGCAGAGTATCACGGTGAGCCTAGAGCTATTGCAACTTGCAGCAGGCCCCTGGTATGTCATATTGGCGCTTCAATGATTTCATGGGTTTGTAGTGGAGCCTGGAGTCTGTAGTAATACACAAGATAGGAGGTGACCGCTGAACACAGGTCAGGGCTTGGAAGAGCAGCTCCCAAGGAGTTGACTGATGCAGGGGCTCAGGCCAGCCAACGGAGGGCAAGAGCTGTTGGGAAGAAGTGGGGTTCTTTCTTTGATGGCTCAGGAGAAGAGAAGGGGTTTCTAAAGTTTTGGCACTGGGGGATGGCTGCGGAAGGGGGGTGAGTTCACAATTCTGTTTTAAACAGGTTTTGTAGTTGAGTTTGGGAGTTGATGGGGTCGCGTCTGGTCTGTTCTAGCCTCTCGCATTTGAGGTGAGCCCGATAGTAGCAAGGATGAGCACAAAACTGGTGATTTCACATAAGCGCATTGGTAATGTTGTGTTTCTTGGTATCTTAGGTGCCATAAATAATTGTCACTGCAGCTTTGGTCTCCAGAGTTGGTGTGGAGCAGGCGAGTGAAATGCCATGGTGTTTGGGAGGATGCGGGTGTTGTGGAAGAGATTGGCATCTCCTCTCAAGATGCATATTGCTGGTGCTGTGGTTGTTTTGGGGATTCATGGGTTTTTTCCTTTTGCAGAGGAAGAGGAGGAACTTAGTGACTGCAGGAAGATATCGGATGGCTGTTTTTTGTGGATTGCGTCAAGGATAGATTCCAACACCTGGCTATCCAAAAGATAAGTTGAGAGACCAGTGCCCGAGAGGGGCCAAGGGGATGAGGTTGACAGTTGCAAAAAGGGGTCTTTGAAGTAAGCGTACTGGCGAGGGCTGTCCCGGGGCACAGTCCCCTTTGGGCAGGTAAAGGATGTGGCTTACCGTTCAGCATGATGCTAGCGTATCCCAGGCAGGGCAGTTCCAGCCTGTGTCTGTTGTCGTGTCGTTTGTGTGGTCTGTGTTCTGCATCTTAGCCCTTTCTTGGGTCTCGAGGTCATCTTTAAGCTCCAGGAGCACAGCGTAGTGCCTCAGGTGCCATCCCTACAGTCTTGAATGCCTGCACCTGTGGGCGTAGCATCAATCATCTGCTCTTCTTGTGTTACATGCTTAAAGTGTAGATCGGCCTTGCAGGGAAGAAGTCCCAGTTGTGTAAGCGGGTTTTCCATTTGGAAACTTCTGAGATGCATCGTTATGTTCTTAGGTCTTGAAGCCAGGCTTCCTGTGCATGCATCTTGTCAGTCTTGAATGTCACTTCTTATCGCAGATGATGACATTCTATGCTTTGTTTCAGGGGCTTCCATAGAGCCTCTTCACATCACCACCGTGGTCTCCAGGTCGTCTTGCCCGACAGTGACTTCGATCCGGGTGTCATCCTTCTTGCTGAGAGTTTTCTCTCATCCTTGAGGCACTTTGTTTTTAGCGTTCTGTGCAGTCTTGGTCTGTGACTGTGTGTGTCTGTGTCTGGCTCGGAACCCCCCTGCCCAGGTGCGCAGAGCTCAGGGCAGGCAGAACAGTGACAAGAGTCTGTAGTCAATATGTGTATCTGTTGAGACTGGGGCAAAGTTTGCGTAGTCATCTGGAATTGATTAGCTCTCAGTAGGTTGGGTGCACGGGTGTTTTATTAGTGGGTGTTGGCCTAAGCAGAGCCAAGTCAGAGAGGCTGTTCACAGTTAGCGAAGGAGATAATATCTCAAAGATGTTCAGGCTGCTTTGTGTGGGGTGTAATGTTTGTGGGCTTATCTTTTTTTTTTGTTTGTTTGTTTGATGGCAGGCTGTAGTGGGCCCTGGTTGAACAGTGTTTCTAAGTAGAAACAAGACCTTGGGAATTAAGCTACTGCTCTGCATCAGCGTAATGTTTGATATTTTTTTTTTCTATTTTTAGATGCAGAGAGACGAGACGTGCAGCATGACGCAGGGGAGCCGAGAGGAGCACTGTACGGCGGTGGCTCGGCATGTGGTATTAGAGGGAAGATGTGACTGGCGCCTCTATGAATACAATTGGGGACTTTTTTTTTTTTATGTGAAAGTGAGGTTACATAGCCGTGTGTGAATGTGCTGGACTGAGGTACAACAGAACCAGTTTTCCTTTCAGTAATTCTACTTTTCAGGTAAGTCTCTTCTAACTAACTGAACTCTCTGAAGATAATGACATATTTTTCAGGTAGTATCAGCTTCTAGAGCGCCAAGACCGTATATTTACACTTAATGCCAAGGGAAGCTATGCGGAGAGGCTCTTGCTTATACTTATTGCTGTAACAATCTGTGTCAGGTAACTGTGTGCGCCATGTTGGAGGGTCGGAAGCAGAAGAGCGTAGAGGGGTCGCACCCATGGTGAAGAGCGGACGGGACCGGTGACCCGAATCTGACTGACGGGGTATTCCATCCCATCCTCATCACACTCAGTATAAAAGCTTGAGGGATCGAAGGGGTCGGTACCTTTCCTTCAACATCCAGCGTCTGAGGACTCCTCTGTCCGTTTGTCATCCTTTCATCCCGATTCATGTGTTTGTGTAACCAGATCCGGACTCCAGTTCCCATCCGTTGCTGACTCCAGTCTTGGACTTTCCCCATGCCTGCCACAAAGCGATGGTCATCCTGGGAGCTTGATACCGTGTTGTGTATATATTGTATATATTTCCTTGTTTTCTTGTTACTGTTGTCTTTCGTTGGTATTATTTTTCTGTTAATATTTCATTACAGTACACATTCTTTTTCAATTGATAAATCCCTCTCATTCTTTTCTCCCTTGGGAGAGAAGTGAAAAGGGAGCATCTGTTGCTTGTTTTAATGCCCAGCCTAAACTGCGACAGCGATGACAGGTAGGGCACCTGAGCGGACTCGGGCGAGGCGACCGGCGGCCCAATGCATCAGTTCTTTCTCAGCTGCTGCATTACAGGCAGCGTACAAGCCTCTGCTTGTGCTCTGACTGTCGGTCCAATCCAGAACACACTTCTGGCAGAAGTTGGGTTATATGCGTCGTCTTGCTAGAAATGCTGTATGACTCGTTGTGGGGTTTCTTTTACAAGGAAACTAAAGCACATTGAGTCTTCATAAAAATATTGTTATTGCGCTTAATGATCTCCTTGCCTATTTAGGTCAGGATCACATCTTTCTCTTTATGTCTATGCCCTGCAAAAGTTTAACTTTACTTACCTACCAGGCCATGTTGCTGACACAATTGACGTAGTTGTAATAAAAGAACATGTATTGTCCGTTCCTCGAAGGGTCGCTTTCTCCGTTTTGGTGTTTTGCATGCTGTACTTCTCAGGCCTGTGAGGAAAGGAGCAGCCGCTCCTCTGGCAGGTTCTATGCCTTCTGGAGGTCAGCCAGGCCCCTTTCCCAGGTGATGGTGGGAAGGGTGCTGGGTAGGGCCTGGGGTATATAACCCACAGCTTCTGCTGGGGCAGCTCATTCTGCTGCTGGGCTTCTCCAGGGTCAGAGCTCTGCCTGTCCTTCAGTTGATTGCAGCTTTGGAGGCGGCTCAGCTCCTTGGGTGGAGATGTTATCCCATTTAGAGAATAGCAGGTAAGAAGCTGGGGGTGGTAAGACTTTCAGGACCAGGTGAGGTTTGGCAGCATGTATAGTAGAGAGTGGCCTTGTATGCTACTTTTCATCCTTGTGGTTTTTCAGGTGAGTCGCGTGGTAATGAGTCTTTGGGGGCGGTGAGATGGTTTAAGGGTATGTTTTTCTCTTTTCTAGGTGTGGCGCATTTTCCTGGAATCCCTGGCTGTATTGAAGATGGAACTTTCTTGGTGGGTTTTTTTTTCCCACTAGCTTTGCTGTATTCCAGATAAGATGCCAAAAGAATTTGTCTCAATTGGGCAGATGATGAGATTACTTTGCAGGGCCAGGGTGAGCATCTTGTCTGCAGCCGTAGATGGAGTTTCCACATTTCTCAGGAGAGCGGCAGGGACGTAAGGTATAATGTCTTCTAGGGTGTGGGGCGCCTGTTTGCCTTCCGCCACAGTGCGCAGGGTACCGCCGTGTCCCTGGAGCCTTTGCGGCTTGCGGCAGGCCCCCGGTGTAGGTCGGGTCAGGGCTTTGCTGACTCTGTGGGTCTGTAGCAGAGCCCGGAGTCCGTGGGAAGACAGAAGATAGAGTTGTTGGCGGAACGCAGGGAGAGGCTGGGAAGAGTTGCTCCCGAGGAGCATCTGATGCTGGGTGTTTGGGCCGGCAAATAAAGGGTGGGAGCTGTGGGGAAGGAGTGGGGCTCCTTCTGTGACGGCTCAGGGAGAAGAGGAGGGGTTTCTAAAGTTTTGGCACTGGGGGAGGGCTAGAAAAGGGAGCCGGGTTCATGAGTCCTTCTTGGACAGGTTTTGCAGATGGGTTCGGGTGTCGTCGGAGCCTGGTGTGCTCTAGGCTCTCGCATTTGAGGCGAGCCAGATAGTATCGAGGAGGAGCACGGGACTGGTGGTTTGGCAGTAGCGCAGTGGTAATGCTGTGTTTCTTGGTATCTTAGGTGCCGTGAATAACTGTTGCCGCAGCGTCAGACTCTGGAATTGGCGCTGAGCGGGCGAGCAGAATGCCTCGGTGTTCATGAGGCTGAGGGTGTTGTGGAAGAGGTTGGCATCTCCTCTCAGGATGCTTATTGCTGGTGCTGTGGCTGCTTTTGGGATAACTTTTTTTTTTCTTTTCCTTTTGCAGAGGAAGAGGAGGAAGCTGGTGACCACAGGAACGTACTGGATGGCTGTTTTCTGTGGACTGCCTCAAGGATGGATTCGGACCCCTGGCCCTCCAAAAGCTAAGTTGAGAGACTGGCGCTCGAGAGGGGACGAGGTTGAGAATTGCAAAAAGGTGTCTTTGAAGTTGGCGTAGGGGAGAGGTTTGTCCTGGAGGGCAGTCTCCTTTAGGCACGTAAGGGATGCGGCTTACTGTTCGGCATTCCCGGGCAGGGTGGTTCCAGCCTGTGTGTGTTGTTGTCTTTCGTGTGGTCCGTGTTCTGTGTCTTAGACCTTTCTTGGGTCTCGAGGTCGTCTTTAAGCTCCAGGAGCACGGCATGGCGCCTCAGGCGCCATCCCTAGGGTCTCGAACACCTGCACCCATGGGCATAGCGCCATTCGGCTGCTGGTCGTCTTGCGTTAGAAGCTTAAAGCTTGCATTGGTCTTGCGTCTTGGAAGTTTCCGGATGGCCCGCGTCTACAACTGGGACTTCTTCCCTATGTCATTATGTTCTTAGGTCTTGAAGCCAGGCTTCCCCCGCATACATCTTATCAGTCTTGACAGTCCCTTCTTATCACAGATGATGATGTCCTACGCTCTGTTTCAGGGGCTTCCATAGAGCCTCTTCACATCACCACCACGGTCTCCAGGTCGTCTTGCCCGACGGTGACTTCCGTCTGGGTGTCATCCTTCTTGCTGAGAGTTTTCTCTCATCCTTGAGATGCGTTGTTTTTAGCGTTTTGTGTAGTGTTGGTCTGTGCTTGTGTGTGTGTCTGGCTCGGAGCCCCCCTGCCCGGGTGTGTAGAGTCCAGGGCAGGCAGAATAGTGACGAGAGTCTACAGTTAATATGTGGATCTGTGGCGACCGAGGCAAAGGTTGGGTAGTCATCTGGAATTAATTTGCTCTCAGTAGGTTGGGTGCGTGGGTGTTTTATTAGTGGGTGTTGGCATAAGCAGAGCCAAGTCGGAGAGGCTGTTCACAGTCAGTGAAGGACACAGTATCTCAAAGATGTTCAGGCTGCTTTGTGTGGGGTGTAATGTTTGTGGGCTTTTTCTGTGTTTTTTTTTTTTTTGATGGCAGGCTGTAGTTGGATCTAATTGAACAGTGTTCCGAAGTAGAAACAAGACCTTTGGAATTAAGCTATTGCTCTGCATCGGGGTAATGTTGGATTTTTTTTTTTCTCTTTTTAGATGCCGAGAGATGAGATGTGCAGGGTGACGTAGGGGAGCCGAGAGGAGCGCTGTACGGAGGTGGCTCGGCATGTGGCATTAGAGGGAAGATGTGACTGGCGCCTCTATGAATACAATTGGGTACTTTTTTTTTCATGTGAATGAAGACAGAAGATAGGAGTTGATGGTGTGGCGGTTTGGCAGAAGCGCAGTGGTAATGTTGTGTTTCTTGGTCTCTTAGGTGCTGTGAATAACTATCATTGCAGCCTCGGACTCCGGAATCGGCGCAGAGCGGGCAAGCAGAACGCCACGGCATTCGGGAGGCTGAGCGTGTCGTCGAAGAGGTTGGCATCTCCTCTCAGGATGCTTATTGCTGGTGTTGTGGCGGCCTCTGGGATTATGTTTTATTTTCCTTTTGCAGAGGAAGAGGAGGAACCTGGTGACTGCGGAAATGTATCGGATGGCTGGTTTTTGCGGACCGCATCGAAGAAGGATTCAGATGCCTGGCCCTCCAAAAGCTAAGTTGACAGTCAGGCGCCGGAGAGGGGCCGAGGTGGACAATTGCAAAATGGGGTCTTTGACGTTAGCGTAGTGGCGAGGGCTGTCCCGGGGCACAGTCATATTTAGGAAGGTAAAGGATGTTGCTTACTGCTCAGTGTGACGCTAGCGTGTCCCGGGCAGGGCAGTTCCAGCCCGTGCGTGTTGTCATGTCGTTCATGTGGTCTGTGTTGTGTATCTTCGCCCCTTCTTGGGTCTCGAGGTCATCTTTGAGCTCCAGGAGCACGACGTGGGGCCCTGGGCGTCATCCTTAGGGTCTCGAATGCTTGGGCCTGTGGGCGTAGCACCATTCATCTGATGCTCTTCTTGCGTTAGCATCTTAAAGCGTGCATCAATCTTGCCTCTCGGAAGTTTCTGGACGGCCCACTTCCACGTCTGGGAGTTCTTCCCTGCGTCGTTACGTTCTTAGGTCTTGAAGCCAGACTTCCTGCACGTCCATCTTAGCGGGCTCAACAGTCCATTCTTATTACGTACCATCACGTTCTACAGTTTGCTTCAGGGGGTTCCGTAGAGCGTCTTCATGTTGACATCATCACGATCCCACAGATTTTCTTGCACGACGGTGACTTTGGTCCCCGTGTCATCTTTCTTGCTGAGAGTTTTCTCTCATCTTTGAGGCGTGTCGTTCGTAGCGTTCCGTGTAGTGTCTGTCCGTAACCGTGAGTGTTTGGCTCGGGGCTGCCCTGCCTGGGCACGTAGTGTCCAGGGTGGGCGGAATCCTGTGGAGAGTCTATATGTAGTACATGAATCCCAGTAGATCGGGGCAAAGGTGTTAGAGTTATCTCAGGGTAGCCATTGGGAGGCTGTGTAGACACCTCTTCTGTTTTGTTTGGGAAGAGCAGAGGCATGTTGGGAAGGCAATACAGCAGCAGTGAAGAAGAGTTCATGTGGAAGAGGGTACAGCTGGTTTTGGTGCGGATTTTTTTTTTGTAATTTTCTTTGTGTACGGTTGTATTTGGACCTTAGATGGTATTTGTAAAAAGGTGCAAGGCTTTTTGTTGTTATGACTCTATTGCTCTGCCTCAGGGTGATTTCTCTGATGTCGTTCTTGCAGATGCAACAGGACAAGCTTGGCGGGGCAGCGTAGGAGAGGAGAGCAATGTAAGAAGGTGAGTCAGCACGTGGTATTAGAGAGAAGATGTGGCTCGGAGTACTGTATGTATTGGTTCTTTCCAATTTGAAGTTTTGAAGCAATGAATGACATGGGATGTGGGGATGGGGATGAGTCAGTCACTTCAGCCCACCCGCCGCTGCTGACCTTATCACATCTGCCTCAGAGGGAGCAACTTTCAAGTTTTAAAGCAACCCATGTCTGTTGGGTTTTATGGGTGGTTTGCGAGCCTTCAGGTTGCACGCCTCGGGGGAGGATGGGCGGGCAAGGTGAGGGAGTGGGAGATGGGGAATTTGGTAGGGTTTTGGGCAGTATCTCGGCGTGTGTTTCTTCGGTTGGTGTGACATGCAGGGTCAGAGGGGCGATGCTGCACACCCACTGAGTAGTCCCAGCAAGTGAGGTGGTTGTGGACACGTTGGCGTCTAATAGCCCAGTGCTACATTGCGGCTCAGGGGAGTGTTTGTCTTTGGTTTTGCAGGCGCCGCAGGCATCCGGAGCCGGACGAGCGTTGGAGGTGAGCTGGGTAGCAGAGAGGTAGCGCGTGGGGGTGGTGGTTTCCCGTAAGCTCAACAGTAATATTGTGTGTCTTAGGTGTTTTAGGTGCCAGAACCAGAGTGTGCCACAAAGTCCAAACCCAGAATCCATGCGGAGCAGGTGAGCAGAAGGGTACGGCGCGTGTGATGCGGGGTACAGTTGCAGTACAACTTAGTGTTGATGGACGTGATGGTGCCTGATGGCACCATTTTGTGCAAATCGGGATTACGTTGCTCAGTAACTTCCTTGACTGCCATTTGAGATGGTCTTGTGTCGTACGCTTAAGAATTTGGTTCCGTACTATGTTCTTGTATATTTGAAATAGTATTGCTCCGCCTCACTCAGTATCGGTTTCGCATCGTGTTGCCCCGTCACGCTCTTGGTTGCTCTGTGATCTATTCTGGCATCGTACCACACCGTGTTGCGTGGCTTTTTTTTTTTTAATCGGTTGTTCTTTGACTGTGTAATGCCTTGTACCGCCCTCTATTGCATTATGTATATTGCCCCGTCGTAGCCTTGACTGCCTTCTGATCTGTTCGGGCCTTGTACCACGCTGTATTGCGGGTTTTTTAATCGGTTGTTCTTCATCTGGCTTTCTAATGCCTTGTACCGCCCTGTATTGTGTAACATCTTGCATTATATTGCCCCGTCATAGTCTCGACTGCCTTCTGATCCACTCTGGCATCGCACCGCACTGTATTGTGTGGTTTTTAATCGGTTCTTCTTTATTTGACTGTGTAATGCCTTGTACTGCTGTGTATTGTGTTACTTCTCATGTTATAGTGTGCTGTCGTTGTCTTGACTGCCTTCTGATGTTTTCTGGTATTACAGTTGAACGTATGCTGGGTTTCTTAATCGGTTGTTCTTCGTTTGGCTGCATGTTGCCTTGTTACCACCTGGTATGGTGTTGTGTCTTGCATTGTATTGCCCTGTCACTGTCTCGACGGTCATTTTACACGTTCCGTCCTAGGACCGCGCTGTATTGTGAATTCTTTCATGGGTTGTTGTTTCCTTGACTGTGTCGCCTGGTAGGGCCCCGTATCGCGTTACGTCTTGCCTTGTATTGCTCTGTCATTGTGGTGACCGACATCTGATATATTCTACCGTTGTATGGCACCGTACCGTCAATTCTTTCATTGTCTGCTCTGCATTTGATTGTATGTTGCCTTGTACTGCCCTGTGTAAGGTTAGATCTTGCATGGTGTTGCCCTGTCGTTGTCTTGCCAGTTATTTTAGAGTCTCTGGCACAGTATTGTGCAATTTTTAACCGGTTGTTCTGTATTTGACCGCTGTTGCGATGTCACCCCCCTTTTTCCTCCAGGCTGCTGCTCGAGCTATAACGACCAGCAGGAGTCGCTACGAGTGGCACTTGAACTTTGTGGGGTGGCTGGCACCAGAGTCAAGACACTGTGAGTCAGTTAGCTTGCTGTAGACCTAGCGGACAGACCAAGAGCCCTTTGAGCTTCCTTGCAAGGCAGCGGCCTGTTTGCCAGCGTTTCCCGGGGACACTCACTTAAGGTTCTGCTCCTCTAGGTTGAGAGAAGCCTTGCCGCAACAGATTCTGGGTAAGTGACTAACAGCATGCCAGACTTTGCCATCTTAGCTGAGCGATACAAAGGGTTTGATCAGGCAGATATGATCCTTTAGAGGTGAACCGTTGCCCAAGTCCGGGGCGAGGATGGGATCCAGCCGCACCTAGACTCCTCTCGGAGAAGGAGTTTAGAAAGCAAGGGGGTCCTTTCCGAGCCTCGTGACTCAACAGGAGGGTCTCCCAGACAGCGTGTCAGACCCTGGCCCTGAGGCAGTAAATGACCCGGGGTGCGTGGCCGTGCAATCTGGTAAAGTGCCATCACGTGCGCTGCTACCTTTAGTGAATCACTGTTATGTTTGTTAATGTTTCTCTACCTCTCTCTTAGGAGTGAATTTTATCATTGCGCCCGCCACAACTGCATATGGCCTGTGTTACATCTTGCATTGCATTGCCCTGTCGTCTTGACGGTCACGTTAGAGAATCTGTCCTAGGTCTGGACTGTAGTTTGATGTCTCTCATGGGTTCTGATGTGGCTGTGTATTGCCTTGTCCGGCCCCGTGTGGTGTTACGTCTTCCATTGTATTGCTCTGTTGTTGTCTTGATTGTCATCTGATCTATTCTGCCGTTGTAGGCCACCATATTGTCACTTCCTTCATCAGCTGTTTTTTATGAGCCATGTAAAGGGTTGACGGCACAGACATAATCCTTTAGAGGTGAACCGTGGCCCAAGTCCGGGGCTAGGAATTGGATCCAGCCGCACCTAGACTCCTCTCCGAGAAGGAGTTTAGAAAGCAAGGGGGTCCTCTCCGAGCTAGGAATTGGATCCAGCCGCACCTAGACTCCTCTCCGAGAAGGAGTTTAGAAAGCAAGGGGGTCCTTTCCGAGCGTCGTGACTCAACGGGAGGGTCTCCCTGACAGCTCGTCTGACCCTGGCCCCTAGGCAGGAAATAATCCAGGGTCCGTGGCCACGGAACCTGATAAAGCGCCGTCATGCGCACTGCTGCCTTTGGAGAATCACTGTGTTGATGTTTCTGAATGTTTCTCTACTTTTCTCTTAGGAGTGAAGTGAATGGCTCCACCTGCCACAACTGCATATTGCCTTGTCCGGCCCCGTGTTGGGTTACGTCTTGCCTTGTATTGCCCTATCGTTGTCATGATTGCCACCTGACCCATGGTGTCATAGTAGTGCACTGCATTGTGAATTTTTTGACTGTCTGTTATTTATTTGACTGAGTATTGGCTGGCAGTGGCCTGTATTGTGTTATCTTGCACCGTATTGCCCTGTATTTGCCGTGACTGCCCTCTGAGACTTCCTGAGATCGTAGGGCGTTCTGTTGTGGGTTTTGTAATTGGCTGTTCTTTGTGTGACTGTGTATTGCTTTGTGCTGCCCTGTATTGTGTTACGGCTCGTGTTGCATTACTCTGTCATTGTTTTGACTGCGTTTTGGGACAGTGTCATAGTGCTGCACTGGATTATGGGTATTTTAACTGTTCTTGACTTGGCTGCGCGTTGCCTTTTACTGCTCTGTGTGATGTTAGGTCTTGCACTGTATTGGTCTGTCGTTGTCTTGGCTGTTACTTTGGACTGTCTGGGATTGTACTTATTTATTGTGAAAGTTCCATTGGTTGTTCCTTATTTGACTGCTGGGGTGGTGCGGGCGCCCCTTCGTTTTGGCGCCCCAATCATCCATGGAGTTGTTCTGAGTGGTACTTGAAGTTGGGGGATGGTTGGCAACACAGTGGGGACCTAGATATTTTGTTCCTGTGCTGATGTGACTATAAGTCAATTAGCTTACCCCATAAATAGTGGACAGCCCAAGAGCCTTTTGACTTCTGCATGGCAGGGGCCTCCGTGCCAGGATCTCCCCTTGAGCAGGGACGCTCAATTAAGGTTCTGCTCCTCGAGATAGAGATGCCTTGCCGCAACAGATTCTCAGTAAGTGACTAATAGCATACAAAACCTTGTAGCCTTAGCTCAGTGATATAAAGGGTCGATGGCGCAGATACAATCCTTTAGAGGTGAACCGTTGCCTAAGTCCGGGGCTAGGAATTGGATCCAGCCGCACCTAGACTCCTCTCCGAGAAGGAGTTTAGAAAGCAAGGGGGTCCTTTCCGAGCCTCGTGACTCAACGGGAGGGTCTCCCTGACAGCTTGTCTGACCCTGGCCCCTAGGCAGTAAATAATCCGGGGTGCGTGGCCATATGGAATCTGGTAAAGCGCCGTCACATGCGCTGCTGCCTTTGGAGAATCACTGTGTTGATGTTTCTGAATGTTTCACCGCTTCTCTCTTAGAAGCGAAGTTAGCCGCTCGGCCTGCCACAACTGCGTATTGCCTTGTCCGGCCCTGTATGGCATCACGTTTGGCATTGTATTGTCCTCTATTTGCCCGGACTGCCATCTGATCTGTTCCGGCATTGTACTGGTGTGTATTGTGGGTTTTTTAATCGGTTGTGCGTTATTTGAATGCGTATTGCCCTGTCTAGTGTTGTATCTTGCATTGTACTGCCCCGTCATTCCGTTCACTGTCACTTTAGATGTTCTGGGATTGCAGCGATCCGTATTGTGCAGGTTTTATTCGTTAGTCTGTGTTTGACCGTGTATTGCCTTGTTACCACCTTGTATTGTGTTGCGGCTTGCATTGTATCGCCATGTTATTGTTCTGAGTGCCATCTGATACATTTTGGTGTTGTACAGCCCTGCATTGTTACGTCTTCCATTGTATAGCTCTGTCACTGCCTCGACTGCTGTCTCACGCGTTTTGGCATTGCATCGCACGGTATTGCGGGATACTTAATCAGTTATTTATTTGACCGTGTATTTCACTGTACTGCCCTGTATTGCGTTATTTCTTGCCTTGTATTGCTCTGTCATTGTCTTGACTGGCATCTCCATTTATTTTTGTTTTCTCCCGCACTGTATTGCGGTTCTTCTAATTGGTTGGTATTTAGTTGACTGCGTCTTCAGTTCTGCTCTGTCGTGTAATGTTGCATCTTGGATCGTGTCGCCCTATAGTTGTTTTGACTGCCACCCGAGACCGTGTGGGATCGTACTGCACCGTATTGTGGCGTTTTGATGGGTTGTTTCCTATATTATTCTGTATCGTGTTGTAGCAACCTGTATTGTGTTACATTGTGCGTTGTGTTGCCATGAAATAGTCTTAACTGTCCTTTTACACTCTCTGGGGTTGTACCGCACCGAACTGAGGGTGTTTTTGATCGGCTGTTCTATATTTGACTACGTATTGCTTTGTACTGCCCTGTATTTTCCTGAGTCTTGCGTCGTATTGCCCTCTCACCGTGCTGCGAGCCATCTGATGTATTCTGGCGTTGACAGGCACTGTATTGAGGGCTTCTTAGGCTGTTGTACTCTATTTGACCGTGCATCAATTTTGTGATCGGTCATTCCCTATTTGACTGTGTATTGGCCTTGTACTGCCCTGTGTAAAGTTACGTCTCGCATTGTATTGCCCTGTCATAGTATTGCCTGTCGTAGTCTGTCATAGCACCAGGATGTGCCCTTGAGCGGGGACGCTTGCTTCAGGTTCTGCTCCTCAAGGCTGAGAGATCCCTTGCCGCAACAGAGTCTCGGTAAGTGACTAATACCACGCTAAACCTCGTAGCCTTAGCTCAGTGATATAAAGGGTTGATGGCGCGGATACAATCCTTTAGAGGTGAACCGGTGCCCAAGTCCAGGGCTAGGAATTGGATCCAGCCGCACTTAGACTGCTCTTCAAGAAGGAGTTTAGAAAGCAAGGGGGTTGTGGCTCGACGGGAGGGTCTCCCTAACAGCTCGTCTGACCCTGGCCCCTGTGCAATAAATGATCTGGGGTACGTGGCCACGGAACCTGGTAAAGGGATGTTACGTTCACTGCTGCCTTTGTCGAAACACTGTGTTGATGTTTCTAAATGTTTCTCTACTTCTCTCAGGACTGAAGTGAATCGCTCCACCCGCCACAACTGCATATTGCCTTGTCCGGCCCCGTATTGGGTTACCTCTCGCCTTGTATTGCCCTGTCCTTCTTTTGGTTGCCATCTGACCCATGTGAATTCACTGCACTGTGAATTTTGTGACTGTCTGTTATTTATTTGACTGAGTATTGCCTTGTACTGCCTTGTGTACTGCGACGTAGTGCTTTGTCTTGCCCTGTAATTGCCTTGACTGCCATCCGAGATGTTTTGAGATCGTACGGCAGCGTAGTGCGGGTTTTCTGGTCAGCTGTTCTCTATTTGACTGTGTACTGCCTTGCGCTGCCCTGCACGGTGTTCTGTCTCGCGTTGTCATTGTCTCGACCGACATGTGGGATTGTTTGCCATTGTTTGCCAGTGTGGTTTGGGTATTGTAGTTTACTGTTCTTCATTTGACTGCGTATTGCCTTGTACTGACCTGTATAACGTTATGTCTTGCACTGCATTGCCCTGGCATTGTCTTGACCGACATCTGAGACGGTCTGGCATTGTACTGTACTGTATTGGGAGTCTTGTAATTTGCTCTAATTTATTTGTCTGCGAATCGGGTTGTACTGCCCTGTATACTGTAACGTGTGGCATTGTACCGCCTGTCACTGGCTTAACGGTGGCTTTAGAGATTCTATCGTAAGACTGCACTCCGTTGTGAATTTCTCTATTGCTGATTCTGTGACGGCGTATTGCCTCGCACGGCCCAGTACTGTGTTACGCTTGACGTTGCATCGCTCTGTCATTGTCTTCAATGAGATGTGACACTTGGTAACATACGATGGCACTGTATTGCCAATTTTTCCAGTGGCTATGCTTAATTTGAGCATGTATTGATGTGTAGCGCTCTGTATGATGTTAAGTCGTACACTGTCTTGACTTAATAATAGAAATGCTAGAGGCTGGCGTGGTGCCAAGTGGGAAAGGGTGGCTGTGAGACTCTGAAGGCAGCAGGAAAGCCCGCAGCCCGAGGTGGTGCCGCCGCGCCAGCCTCCAAACCATTTTCCGGTAGGGCCGCGGCTCTGGCGACAGCTCCCACGCCGGAAGAGCCAGGAGGGAAAGCCATGCCTCGCTGGAAAGCTCTTTGGCAGCCGCTCGCGTGGCCCCACAGCCCGTGGGGCTGCGGGCTTTGCGGCGGCCGTCAGCCTCCACGCCACCGGCGCCCATGTGGCGCCGCCGCGCAAGTATGCAGAGCTTTTTGCGGTAGGGCCGTGGCTCTGGCGACAGCTCCCACGCCCGAAGAGCCAGGAGGGAAAGCCGTGCCTCGTTGGAAAGCTCTTTGGCAGCCGCTCGCGTGGCCCCACAGCCCGTGGGGCTGCGGGCTTTGCGGCGACCGTCAGCGTTGCCGCCACCGGCGCCCATGTGGCGCCGCCGCGCCAGCCTGCGAAGCATTTTTGGGTACGGCCGCGGCTCTGGCGACAGCTCCCACGCCCGAAGAGCCAGGAGGGAAAGCCGTGCCTCGTTGGAAAGCTCTTTGGCAGCCTCTTGCGTGGCCCCACAGCCCGTGGGGCTGCGGGCTTTGCGGCGGCCGTCAGCCTCGGCGCAACCGGCACCCACATGGCGCCGCCGCGCCACGCTGCGAAGCATTTTCTGGTAGGGCCGCGGCTCTGGCGACAGCTCCCACGCCCGAAGAGCCAGGAGGGGGAGGATGGGCGGGCAAGGTGAGGGAGTGGGAGATGGGGAATTTGGTAGGGTTTTGGGCAGTATCTCGGCGTGTGTTTCTTCGGTTGGTGTGACATGCAGGGTCAGAGGGGCGATGCTGCGCACCCACTGAGTAGTCCCAGCAAGTGAGGCGGTTGTGGACACGTTGGCGTCTAATAGCCCAGTGCTACATTGCGGCTCAGGGGAGTGTTTGTCTTTGGTTTTGCAGGCGCCGCAGGCATCCGGAGCCGGACGAGCGTTGGAGGTGAGCTGGGTAGCAGAGAGGTAGCGCATGGGGGTGGTGGTTTCCCGTAAGCTCAAGAGTAATATTGTGTGTCTTAGGTGTTTTAGGTGCCAGAACCAGAGTGTGCCACAAAGTCCAAACCCAGAATCCATGCGGAGCAGGTGAGCAGAAGGGTACGGCGCGTGTGATGCGGGGGATATTGCAGTACAACTTAGTGTTGACGGACGTGATGGTGCCTGATGGTACCATTTTGTGCAAATCGGGATTACGTTGCTCGGTAACTTCCTTGACTGCCATTTGAGATGGTCTTGTGTCGTACGCTTAAGAATTTGGTTCCGTACTATGTTCTTGTATATTTGAAATAGTATTGCTCCGCCTCACTCAGTATCGGTTTCGCATCGTGTTGCCCCGTCACGCTCTTGGTTGCTCTGTGATCTATTCTGGCATCGTACCACACCGTGTTGCGTGGCTTTTTTTTTTTTAATCGGTTGTTCTTTGACTGTGTAATGCCTTGTACCGCCCTCTATTGCATTATGTATATTGCCCCGTCGTAGCCTTGACTGCCTTCTGATCTGTTCGGGCCTCGTACCACGCTGTATTGCGGGTTTTTTAATCGGTTGTTCTTCATCTGGCTTTCTAATGCCTTGTACCGCCCTGTATTGTGTAACATCTTGCATTATATTGCCCTGTCATAGTCTCGACTGCCTTCTGATCCACTCTGGCATCGCACCGCACTGTATTGTGTGGTTTTTAATCGGTTCTTCTTTATTTGACTGTGTAATGCCTTGTACTGCTGTGTATTGTGTTACTTCTCATGTTATAGTGTGCTGTCGTTGTCTTGACTGCCTTCTGATGTTTTCTGGTATTACAGTTGAACGTATGCTGGGTTTCTTAATCGGTTGTTCTTCGTTTGGCTGCATGTTGCCTTGTTACCACCTGGTATGGTGTTGTGTCTTGCATTGTATTGCCCTGTCACTGTCTCGACGGTCATTTTACACGTTCCGTCCTAGGACCGCGCTGTATTGTGAATTCTTTCATGGGTTGTTGTTTCCTTGACTGTGTCGCCTGGTAGGGCCCCGTATCGCGTTACGTCTTGCCTTGTATTGCTCTGTCATTGTGGTGACCGACATCTGATATATTCTACCGTTGTATGGCACCGTACCGTCAATTCTTTCATTGTCTGCTCTGCATTTGATTGTATGTTGCCTTGTACTGCCCTGTGTAAGGTTAGATCTTGCATGGTGTTGCCCTGTCGTTGTCTTGCCAGTTATTTTAGAGTCTCTGGCACAGTATTGTGCAATTTTTAACCGGTTGTTCTGTATTTGACCGCTGTTGCGATGTCACCCCCCTTTTTCCTCCAGGCTGCTGCTCGAGCTATAACGACCAGCAGGAGTCGCTACGAGTGGCACTTGAACTTTGTGGGGTGGCTGGCACCAGAGTCAAGACACTGTGAGTCAGTTAGCTTGCTATAGACCTAGCGGACAGACCAAGAGCCCTTTGAGCTTCCTTGCAAGGCAGCGGCCTGTTTGCCAGCGTTTCCCGGGGACACTCACTTAAGGTTCTGCTCCTCTAGGTTGAGAGAAGCCTTGCCGCAACAGATTCTGGGTAAGTGACTAACAGCATGCCAGACTTTGCCATCTTAGCTGAGCGATACGAAGGGTTTGATCAGGCAGATATGATCCTTTAGAGGTGAACCGTTGCCCAAGTCCGGGGCGAGGATGGGATCCAGCCGCACCTAGACTCCTCTCGGAGAAGGAGTTTAGAAAGCAAGGGGGTCCTTTCCGAGCCTCGTGACTCAACAGGAGGGTCTCCCAGACAGCGTGTCAGACCCTGGCCCTGAGGCAGTAAATGACCCGGGGTGCGTGGCCGTGCAATCTGGTAAAGTGCCATCACGTGCGCTGCTACCTTTAGTGAATCACTGTTATGTTTGTTAATGTTTCTCTACCTCTCTCTTAGGAGTGAATTTTATCATTGCGCCCGCCACAACTGCATATGGCCTGTGTTACATCTTGCATTGCATTGCCCTGTCGTCTTGACGGTCACGTTAGAGAATCTGTCCTAGGTCTGGACTGTAGTTTGATGTCTCTCATGGGTTCTGATGTGGCTGTGTATTGCCTTGTCCGGCCCCGTGTGGTGTTACGTCTTCCATTGTATTGCTCTGTTGTTGTCTTGATTGTCATCTGATCTATTCTGCCGTTGTAGGCCACCATATTGTCACTTCCTTCATCAGCTGTTTTTTATGAGCCATGTAAAGGGTTGACGGCACAGACATAATCCTTTAGAGGTGAACCGTTGCCCAAGTCCGGGGCTAGGAATTGGATCCAGCCGCACCTAGACTCCTCTCTGAGAAGGAGTTTAGAAAGCAAGGGGGTCCTTTCCGAGCGTCGTGACTCAACGGGAGGGTCTCCCTGACAGCTCGTCTGACCCTGGCCCCTAGGCAGGAAATAATCCAGGGTCCGTGGCCACGGAACCTGATAAAGCGCCGTCATGCGCACTGCTGCCTTTGGAGAATCACTGTGTTGATGTTTCTGAATGTTTCTCTACTTTTCTCTTAGGAGTGAAGTGAATGGCTCCACCTGCCACAACTGCATATTGCCTTGTCCGGCCCCGTGTTGGGTTACGTCTTGCCTTGTATTGCCCTATCGTTGTCATGATTGCCACCTGACCCATGGTGTCATAGTAGTGCACTGCATTGTGAATTTTTTGACTGTCTGTTATTTATTTGACTGAGTATTGGCTGGCAGTGGCCTGTATTGTGTTA
The DNA here is from genome assembly GCF_963924245.1 of Chroicocephalus ridibundus. Classification (NCBI taxonomy): domain Eukaryota; kingdom Metazoa; phylum Chordata; class Aves; order Charadriiformes; family Laridae; genus Chroicocephalus; species Chroicocephalus ridibundus. The sequence goes on along the minus strand of NC_086296.1, from coordinate 62,519 downwards.
TCTTGCACCGTATTGCCCTGTATTTGCCGTGACTGCCCTCTGAGACTTCCTGAGATCGTAGGGCGTTCTGTTGTGGGTTTTGTAATTGGCTGTTCTTTGTGTGACTGTATATTGCTTTGTGCTGCCCTGTATTGTGTTACAGCTCGTGTTGCATTACTCTGTCATTGTTTTGACTGCGTTTTGGGACAGTGTCATAGTGCTGCACTGGATTATGGGTATTTTAACTGTTCTTGACTTGGCTGCGCGTTGCCTTTTACTGCTCTGTGTGATGTTAGGTCTTGCACTGTATTGGTCTGTCGTTGTCTTGGCTGTTACTTTGGACTGTCTGGGATTGTACTTATTTATTGTGAAAGTTCCATTGGTTGTTCCTTATTTGACTGCTGGGGTGGTGCGGGCGCCCCTTCGTTTTGGCGCCCCAATCATCCATGGAGTTGTTCTGAGTGGTACTTGAAGTTGGGGGATGGTTGGCAACACAGTGGGGACCTAGATATTTTGTTCCTGTGCTGATGTGACTATAAGTCAATTAGCTTACCCCATAAATAGTGGACAGCCCAAGAGCCTTTTGACTTCTGCATGGCAGGGGCCTCCGTGCCAGGATCTCCCCTTGAGCAGGGACGCTCAATTAAGGTTCTGCTCCTCGAGATAGAGATGCCTTGCCGCAACAGATTCTCAGTAAGTGACTAATAGCATACAAAACCTTGTAGCCTTAGCTCAGTGATATAAAGGGTCGATGGCACAGATACAATCCTTTAGAGGTGAACCGTTGCCTAAGTCCGGGGCTAGGAATTGGATCCAGCCGCACCTAGACTCCTCTCCGAGAAGGAGTTTAGAAAGCAAGGGGGTCCTTTCCGAGCGTCGTGACTCAACGGGAGGGTCTCCCTGACAGCTTGTCTGACCCTGGCCCCTAGGCAGTAAATAATCCGGGGTGCGTGGCCATATGGAATCTGGTAAAGCGCCGTCACATGCGCTGCTGCCTTTGGAGAATCACTGTGTTGATGTTTCTGAATGTTTCACCGCTTCTCTCTTAGAAGCGAAGTTAGCCGCTCGGCCTGCCACAACTGCGTATTGCCTTGTCCGGCCCTGTATGGCATCACGTTTGGCATTGTATTGTCCTCTATTTGCCCGGACTGCCATCTGATCTGTTCCGGCATTGTACTGGTGTGTATTGTGGGTTTTTTAATCGGTTGTGCGTTATTTGAATGCGTATTGCCCTGTCTAGTGTTGTATCTTGCATTGTACTGCCCCGTCATTCCGTTCACTGTCACTTTAGATGTTCTGGGATTGCAGCGATCCGTATTGTGCAGGTTTTATTCGTTAGTCTGTGTTTGACCGTGTATTGCCTTGTTACCACCTTGTATTGTGTTGCGGCTTGCATTGTATCGCCATGTTATTGTTCTGAGTGCCATCTGATACATTTTGGTGTTGTACAGCCCTGCATTGTTACGTCTTCCATTGTATAGCTCTGTCACTGCCTCGACTGCTGTCTCACGCGTTTTGGCATTGCATCGCACGGTATTGCGGGATACTTAATCAGTTATTTATTTGACCGTGTATTTCACTGTACTGCCCTGTATTGCGTTATTTCTTGCCTTGTATTGCTCTGTCATTGTCTTGACTGGCATCTCCATTTATTTTTGTTTTCTCCCGCACTGTATTGCGGTTCTTCTAATTGGTTGGTATTTAGTTGACTGCGTCTTCAGTTCTGCTCTGTCGTGTAATGTTGCATCTTGGATCGTGTCGCCCTATAGTTGTTTTGACTGCCACCCGAGACCGTGTGGGATCGTACTGCACCGTATTGTGGCGTTTTGATGGGTTGTTTCCTATATTATTCTGTATCGTGTTGTAGCAACCTGTATTGTGTTACATTGTGCGTTGTGTTGCCATGAAATAGTCTTAACTGTCCTTTTACACTCTCTGGGGTTGTACCGCACCGAACTGAGGGTGTTTTTGATCGGCTGTTCTATATTTGACTACGTATTGCTTTGTACTGCCCTGTATTTTCCTGAGTCTTGCGTCGTATTGCCCTCTCACCGTGCTGCGAGCCATCTGATGTATTCTGGCGTTGACAGGCACTGTATTGAGGGCTTCTTAGGCTGTTGTACTCTATTTGACCGTGCATCAATTTTGTGATCGGTCATTCCCTATTTGACTGTGTATTGGCCTTGTACTGCCCTGTGTAAAGTTACGTCTCGCATTGTATTGCCCTGTCATAGTATTGCCTGTCGTAGTCTGTCATAGCACCAGGATGTGCCCTTGAGCGGGGACGCTTGCTTCAGGTTCTGCTCCTCAAGGCTGAGAGATCCCTTGCCGCAACAGAGTCTCGGTAAGTGACTAATACCACGCTAAACCTCGTAGCCTTAGCTCAGTGATATAAAGGGTTGATGGCGCGGATACAATCCTTTAGAGGTGAACCGGTGCCCAAGTCCAGGGCTAGGAATTGGATCCAGCCGCACTTAGACTGCTCTTCAAGAAGGAGTTTAGAAAGCAAGGGGGTTGTGGCTCGACGGGAGGGTCTCCCTAACAGCTCGTCTGACCCTGGCCCCTGTGCAATAAATGATCTGGGGTACGTGGCCACGGAACCTGGTAAAGGGATGTTACGTTCACTGCTGCCTTTGTCGAAACACTGTGTTGATGTTTCTAAATGTTTCTCTACTTCTCTCAGGACTGAAGTGAATCGCTCCACCCGCCACAACTGCATATTGCCTTGTCCGGCCCCGTATTGGGTTACCTCTCGCCTTGTATTGCCCTGTCCTTCTTTTGGTTGCCATCTGACCCATGTGAATTCACTGCACTGTGAATTTTGTGACTGTCTGTTATTTATTTGACTGAGTATTGCCTTGTACTGCCTTGTGTACTGCGACGTAGTGCTTTGTCTTGCCCTGTAATTGCCTTGACTGCCATCCGAGATGTTTTGAGATCGTACGGCAGCGTAGTGCGGGTTTTCTGGTCAGCTGTTCTCTATTTGACTGTGTACGGCCTTGCGCTGCCCTGCACGGTGTTCTGTCTCGCGTTGTCATTGTCTCGACCGACATGTGGGATTGTTTGCCATTGTTTGCCAGTGTGGTTTGGGTATTGTAGTTTACTGTTCTTCATTTGACTGCGTATTGCCTTGTACTGACCTGTATAACGTTATGTCTTGCACTGCATTGCCCTGGCATTGTCTTGACCGACATCTGAGACGGTCTGGCATTGTACTGTACTGTATTGGGAGTCTTGTAATTTGCTCTAATTTATTTGTCTGCGAATCGGGTTGTACTGCCCTGTATACTGTAACGTGTGGCATTGTACCGCCTGTCACTGGCTTAACGGTGGCTTTAGAGATTCTATCGTAAGACTGCACTCCGTTGTGAATTTCTCTATTGCTGATTCTGTGACGGCGTATTGCCTCGCACGGCCCAGTACTGTGTTACGCTTGACGTTGCATCGCTCTGTCATTGTCTTCAATGAGATGTGACACTTGGTAACATACGATGGCACTGTATTGCCAATTTTTCCAGTGGCTATGCTTAATTTGAGCATGTATTGATGTGTAGCGCTCTGTATGATGTTAAGTCGTACACTGTCTTGACTTAATAATAGAAATGCTAGAGGCTGGCGTGGTGCCAAGTGGGAAAGGGTGGCTGTGAGACTCTGAAGGCAGCAGGAAAGCCCGCAGCCCGAGGTGGTGCCGCCGCGCCAGCCTCCAAACCATTTTCCGGTAGGGCCGCGGCTCTGGCGACAGCTCCCACGCCGGAAGAGCCAGGAGGGAAAGTCATGCCTCGCTGGAAAGCTCTTTGGCAGCCGCTCGCGTGGCCCCACAGCCCGTGGGGCTGCGGGTTTTGCGGCGGCCGTCAGCCTCCACGCCACCGGCGCCCATGTGTCGCCGCCGCACCAGGCTGTGAAGCATTTTCCGGTACGGCTGCGGCTCTGGCGACAGCTCCCACGCCCGAAGAGCAGGGAGGGAAAGCCGTGCCTCGTTGGAAAGCTCTTTGGCAGCCGCTCGCGTGGACCCACAGCCCGTGGGGCTGCGGGCTTTGCGGCGGCCGTCAGCCTCGGAGCCACCAGCGCCCACATGGCGCCGCCCAACCAGCCTGCGAAGCATTTTCCGGTAGGGCCGCGGCTCTGGCGACAGCTCCCACGCCCGAAGAGCCAGGAGGGAAAGCCGTGCCTCGCTGGAAAGCTCTTTGGCAGCCGCTCGCGTGGCCCCACAGCCCGTGGGGCTGCGGGCTTTGCGGCGGCCGTCAGCCTCCACGCCACCGGCGCCCATGTGGCGCTGCCGCGCCAGCCTGCGAAGCATTTTCTGGTAGGGCCGCGGCTCTGGCAACAGCTCCCACGCCCGAAGAGCCAGGAGGGAAAGCCGTGCCTCGTTGGAAAGCTCTTTGGCAGCCGCTCGCCTGGCGAAACAGCCCGTGCGGCTGCGGGCTTTGCGGCGGCCCTCAGCCTCGGAGCCACCGGCGCCCACGTGGCGCCGCCCCACCAGCCTGCGAAGCATTTTCCGGTAGGGCCGCAACTCTGGCGACAGCTCCCAAGCACGAAGAGCCAGGAGGGAAAGCTGTGCCTCGTTGGAAAGCTCTTTGGCAGCCGCTCGCGTGGCCCCACAGCCCGTGGGGCTGCGGGCTTTGCGGCGGCCGTCAGCCTCAGCGCCACCGGCGCCTACCAGCTACAGCCGTGCCAGCCTGCGAAGCATTTTCCGGTAGGGCCGCGGCTCTGGCGACAGCTCCCACGCCCGAAGAGCCAGGAGGGAAAGCCGTGCCTTGTTGGAAAGCTCTTTGGCAGCCGCTCGCGTGGCCCCACAGCCCGTGGGGCTGCGGGCTTTGCGGCGGCCGTCAGCCTCGGCGCCACCGGCGCCTACGTGGCGCTGCCGCGCCAGCTTGCGAAGCATTTTCCGGTAGGGCTGCAGCTCTGGCGACAGCTCCCACGCCCGAAGAGCCAGGAGGGAAAGCCATGCCTCGTTGGAAAGCTCTTTGGCAGCCGCTCGCGTGGCCCCACAGCCCGTGGGGCTGCGGGCTTTGCGGCGGTTGTCAGCCTCGGAGCCACCGGCGCCCACGTGGCGCCGCCCCACCAGCCTGCGAAGCATTTTCCGGTAGGGCCGCAACTCTGGCGTCAGCTCCCAAGCACGAAGAGCCAGGAGGGAAAGCCGTGCCTCGTTGGAAAACTCTTTGGCAGCCGCTCGCGTGGCCCCACAGCCCGTGGGGCTGCGGGCTTTGCGGCGGCCATCAGCCTCCCCGCCACCGGCGCTTACCAGGTGCAGCCGCGCCAGCCTGCGAAGCATTTTCCTGTAGGGCTGCGGCTCTGACGACAACTCCCAAGCCCGAAGAGCCAGGAAGGAAAGCCATGCCTCGTTGGAAAGCTCTTTGGCAGCCGCTCGCGTGGCCCCACAGCCCGTGGGGCTGCGGGCTTTGCGGTGGCCGTCAGCCTCTCCGCCAACGGTGCCCATGTGGCGCCGCCGCGCAAGTATGCAGAGCTTTTTGCGGTAGGGCCGCGACTCTGGCGACAGCTCCCACGCCCGAAGAGCCGGGAGGGAAAGCCGTGCCTCGTTGGAAAGCTCTTTGGCAGCCACTCGCGTGGCCCCACAGCCCGTGGGGCTGCGGGCTTTGCGGCGACCGTCAGTCTCCCCGCCACCGGCGCCCACCAGGTGCAGCCGCGCCAGCCTGCGAAGCATTTTCCTGTAGGGCCGCGGCTCTGGCGACAGCTCCCACGCCCGAAGAGCAGGGAGGGAAAGCCGTGCCTCGTTGGAAAGCTCTTTGGCAGCCGCTCGCCTGGCGAAACAGCCCCTGCGGCTGCGGGCTTTGCGGCGGCGGTCAGCCTCCGCGCCACCGGCGCCCACGTGGCGCCGCCCCACCAGCCTGCGAAGCATTTTCCGGTAGGGCCGCAACTCTGGAGACAGCTCCCAAGCACGAAGAGCCAGGAGGGAAAGCCGTGCCTCGTTGGAAAGCTCTTTGGCAGCCGATCGCGTGGCCCCACAGCCCGTGGGGCTGCGGGCTTTGCGGCGGCCGTCAGCCTCCCCGCCACTGGCGCCCACGTGGCACCGCCGCGCCAGCCTGCGAAGCATTTTCCTGTAGGGCCGCGGCTCTGGCGACAGCTCCCACGCCCGAAGACCTAGGAGGGAAAGCCGTGCCTCGTTGGAAAGCTCTTTGGCAGCCGCTCGCCTGGCGAAACAGCCTGTGGGGCTGCGGGCTTTGCGGCGGCCGTCATCCTCGCTGCCACCGGCGCCCACGTGGCGCCGCTGCGCCAGCCTACGAAGCATTTTCCGGTAGGGCCGCGGCTCTGGCGACAGCTCCCACGCCCGAAGAGCCAGGAGGGAAAGCCGTGCCTCGTTGGAAAGCTCTTTGGCAGACGCTCGCGTGGCCCCACAGCCCGTGGGGCTGCGGGCTTTGCGGCGGCCGTCAGCCTCAGCGCCACCGGCGCCCACCAGCTACAGCCGCGCCAGCCTGCGAAGCATTTTCCGGTAGGGCCGCGTCTCTGGCGACAGCTCCCACGCCCGAAGAGCCAGGAGGGAAAGCCGTGCCTCGTTGGAAAGCTCTTTGGCAGCCGCTCGCGTGGCCCCACAGCCCGTGGGGCTGCGGGCTTTGTGGCGGCCGTCAGCCTCCCCGCCACCGGCGCCCACCAGGTGCAGCCGCGCCAGCCTGCGAAGCATTTTTCTGGTAGGGCCGTGGCTCTGGCGACAGCTCCCACGCCCGAAGACCCAGGAGGGAAAGCCGTGCCTCGTTGGAAAGCTCTTTGGCAGCCGCTCGCGTGGCCTCACAGCCCGTGGGGCTGCGGGCTTTGCGGCGGCCGTCAGCCTTGGCACCACCGGCGCCCACGTGGCGGCGCCGCGCCAGCTTGCGAAGCATTTTCCAGTAGGGCCACGGCTCTGACGACAACTCCCAAGCCCGAAGAGCCAGGAGGGAAAGCCGTGCCTCGTTGGAAAGCTCTTTGGCAGCCGCTTGCATGGCCCCACAGCCCGTGGGGCTGCGGGCTTTGCGGCGGCCGTCAGCCTCGGAGCCACCGGCGCCCACGTGGCGCCGCCCCACCAGCCTGCGAAGCATTTTCCGGTAGGGCCGCAACTCTGGCGACAGCTCCCAAGCCCGAAGAGACAGGAGGGAAAGCCATGCCTCGTTGGAAAGCTCTTTGGCAGCCGCTCGCCTGGCGAAACAGCCCGTGCGGCTGCGGGCTTTGCGGCGGCCGTCAGCCTCGGAGCCACCGGCGCCCACGTGGCGCCGCCCCACCAGCCTGCGAAGCATTTTCCGGTAGGGCCGCAACTCTGGCGACAGCTCCCAAGCACGAAGAGCCAGGAGGGAAAGCTGTGCCTCGTTGGAAAGCTCTTTGGCAGCCGCTCGCGTGGCCCCACAGCCCGTGGGGCTGCGGGCTTTGCGGCGGCCGTCAGCCTCAGCGCCACCGGCGCCTACCAGCTACAGCCGCGCCAGCCTGCGAAGCATTTTCCGGTAGGGCCGCGACTCTGGCGACAGCTCCCACGCCCGAAGAGCCAGGAGGGAAAGCCGTGCCTCGTTGGAAAGCTCTTTGGCAGCCGCTCGCGTGGCCTCACAGCCCGGGGGGCTGCGGGCTTTGCGGCGGCCATCAGCCTCCGTGCCACCGGTGCCCACGTGGCGCCGCCGCACAAGCCTGCGAAGCATTTTCCGGTAGGGCCGCGGCTCTGGCGACAGCTCCCACGCCCGAAGAGCCAGGAGGGAAAGCCGTGCCTCGTTGGAAAGCTCTTTGGCAGCCGCTCGCGTGGCCCCACAGACCGTGGGGCTGCGGGCTTTGCGGCGGAGTCAGCCTCGGCCCCACCGGCGCCTACGTGGCGCTGCCGCGCCAGCTTGCGAAGCATTTTCCGGTAGGGCTGCAGCTCTGGCGACAGCTCCCACGCCCGAAGAGCCAGGAGGGAAAGCCATGCCTCGTTGGAAAGCTCTTTGGCAGCCGCTCGCGTGGCCCCACAGCCCGTGGGGCTGCGGGCTTTGCGGCGGTTGTCAGTCTCGGAGCCACCGGCGCCCACGTGGCGCCGCCCCACCAGCCTGCGAAGCATTTTCCGGTAGGGCCGCAACTCTGGCGTCAGCTCCCAAGCACGAAGAGCCAGGAGGGAAAGCCGTGCCTCGTTGGAAAGCTCTTTGGCAGCCGCTCACGTGGCCCCACAGCCCGTGGGGCTGCGGGCTTTGCGGCGGCCATCAGCCTCCCCGCCACCGGCGCTTACCAGGTGCAGCCGCGCCAGCCTGCGAAGCATTTTCCGGTAGGGCCGCGACTCTGGCGACAGCTCCAACGCCTGAAGAGCCAGGAGGGAAAGCCGTGCCTCGTTGGAAAGCTCTTTGGCAGCCGCTCGCCTGGCAAAACAGCCCGTGGGGCTGCGGGCTTTGCGGCGGCCGTCAGCCTCGGCGCCACCGGCGCCCACGTGGCGCCGCTGCGCCAGCCTGCGAAGCATTGTCCGGTAGGGCCGCGGCTCTGACGACAACTCCCAAGCCCGAAGAGCCAGGAGGGAAAGCCGTGCCTCGTTGGAAAGCTCTTTGGCAGCCGCTTGCGTGGCCCCACAGCGCGTGGGGCTGCGGGCTTTGCGGCGGTTGTCAGCGTCAGAGCCACCGGCGCCCACGTGGCGCCGCCCCACCAGCCTGCGAAGCATTTTCCGGTAGGGCCGCAACTCTGGCGACAGCTCCCAAGCCCGAAGAGCCAGGAGGGAAAGCCATGCCTCGTTGGAAAGCTCTTTGGCAGCCGCTCGCCTGGCGAAACAGCCCGTGCGGCTGCGGGCTTTGCGGCGGCCGTCAGCCTCGGAGCCACCGGCGCCCACGTGGCGCCGCCCCACCAGCCTGCGAAGCATTTTCCGGTAGGGCCGCAACTCTGGCGACAGCTCCCAAGCACGAAGAGCCAGGAGGGAAAGCTGTGCCTCGTTGGAAAGCTCTTTGGCAGCCGCTCGCGTGGCCCCACAGCCCGTGCGGCTGCGGGCTTTGCGGCGGCCGTCAGCCTCAGCGCCACCGGCGCCTACCAGCTACAGCCGCGCCAGCCTGCGAAGCATTTTCCGGTAGGGCCGCGACTCTGGCGACAGCTCCCACGCCTGAAGAGCCAGGAGGGAAAGCCGTGCCTTGTTGGAAAGCTCTTTGGCAGCCGCTCGCCTGGCGAAACAGCCCGTGTGGCTGCGGGCTTTGCGGCGGCCGTCAGCCTCCGTGCCACCGGTGCCCACGTGGCGCTGCCGCGCCAGCTTGCGAAGCATTTTCCGGTAGGGCTGCAGCTCTGGCGACAGCTCCCAAGCCCGAAGAGCCAGGAAGGAAAGCCATGCCTCGTTGGAAAGCTCTTTGGCAGCCGCTCGCGTGGCCCCACAGCCCGTGGGGCTGCGGGCTTTGCGGCGGCCGTCAGCCTCGGCGCCACCGGCGCCCACGTGGCGCCGCTGCGCCAGCCTGCGAAGCATTGTCCGGTAGGGCCGCGGCTCTGACGACAGCTCCCAAGCCCGAAGAGCCAGGAGGGAAAGCCGTGCCTCGTTGGAAAGCTCTTTGGCAGCCGCTCGTTTGGCGAAACAGCCTGTGGGGCTGCGGGCTTTGCGGCGGCCGTCAGCCTAGGCGACACCGGCGCCCACGTGGCTCCGCCGCACCAGCCTGCGAAGCGTTTTCCGGTAGGGCCGCAACTCTGGCGACAGCTCCCAAGCACGAAGAGCCAGGAGGGAAAGCCGTGCCTCGTTGGAAAGCTCTTTGGCAGCCGCTCGCGTGGCCCCACAGCCCGTGTGGCTGCGGGTTATACGGCGGCCGTCAACCTCGTCGACACCGGCGCCCACGTGGCGCCGCCGCGCCAGCCTGCGAAGCATTTTCCGGTAGGGCCGCAACTCTGGCGACAGCTCCCACGCCCGAAGAGCGAGGAGGGAAAGCCGTGCCTCGTTGGAAAGCTCTTTGGCAGCCGCTCGCGTGGCCCCACAGCCCGTGGGGCTGCGGGCTTTGCGGCGGCCGTCAGCCTCAGCGACACCGGCGCCCACCAGCTACAGCCGCGCCAGCCTGCGAAGCATTTTCTGGTAGGGCCGCGGCTCTGGCGACAGCTCCCACGCCCGAAGAGCCAGGAGGGAAAGCCGTGCCTCGTTGGAAAGCTCTTTGGCAGCCGCTCGCCTGGCGAAACAGCCCGTGTGGCTGCGGGCTTTGCGGCGGCCGTCAGCCTCGCCGCCAACGGTGCCCACGTGGCGCTGCCGCGCCAGCTTGCGAAGCATTTTCCGGTAAGGCCGCGTCTCTGGCGACAGCTCCCACGCCCGAAGAGCCAGGAGGGAAAGCCGTGCCTCGTTGGAAAGCTCTTTGGCAGCCGCTCGCGTGGCCCCACAGCCCGTGGGGCTGCGGGCTTTGCGGCGGCCGTGAGCCTCGGCGCCACCGGCGCCCACGTGGCGCCGCTGCGCCAGCCTGCGAAGCATTTTCCTGTAGGGCCGCGGCTCTGGCGACAGCTCCCACGCCCGAAGAGCCAGGAGGGAAAGCCGTGCCTCGTTGGAAAGCTCTTTGGCAGCCGCTCGCCTGGCGAAACAGCCTGTGGGGCTGCGGGCTTTGCGGCGGCCGTCAGCCTCGCTGCCACCGGCGCCCACGTGGCGCCGCCGCGCCAGCCTGCGAAGCATTTTCCTGTAGGGCCGCGACTCTGGCGACAGCTCCCACGCCCGAAGAGCCAGGAGGGAAAGCCGTGCCTCGTTGGAAAGCTCTTTGGCAGCCTCTTCCGTGGCCCCACAGCCCGTGGGGCTGCGGGCTTTGCGGCGGCCGTCAGCCTCTCCGCCAACGGTGCCCATGTGGCGCCGCCGTGCAAGTATGCAGAGCTTTTTGCGGTAGGGCCGCGACTCTGGCGACAGCTCCCACGCCCGAAGAGCCGGGAGGGAAAGCCGTGCCTCGTTGGAAAGCTCTTTGGCAGCCGCTCGCGTGGCCCCACAGCCCGTGGGGCTGCGGGCTTTGCGGCGGCCGTCAGCCTCGGCGCCACCGGCGCCCACCTGGTACAGCCGCGCCAGCCTGCGAAGCATTTTCCGGTAGGGCCGCGGCTCTGGCGACAGCTCCCACGCCCGAAGAGCAGGGAGGGAAAGACGTGCCTCGTTGGAAAGCTCTTTGGCAGCCGCTCGCGTGGCCCCACAGCCCGTGGGGCTGCGGGCTTTGCGGCGGCCGTCAGCCTCGGAGCCACCGGCGCCCACGTGGCGCCGCCGCGCCAGCCTGCGAAGCATTTTCAGGTAGGGCCGCAACTCTGACGACAGCTCCTAAGCACGAAGAGCCAGGAGGGAAAGCCGTGCCTCGTTGGAAAGCTCTTTGGCAGCCGCTCGCCTGGCGAAACAGCCCGTGGGGCTGCGGGCTTTGCGGCGGCCGTCATCCTCGCTGCCACCGGCGTCCACGTGGCGCCGCTGCGCCAGCCTACGAAGCATTTTCCGGTAGGGCCGCGTCTCTGACGACAGCTCCCACGCCCGAAGAGCCAGGAGGGAAAGCCATGCCTCGTTGGAAAGCTCTTTGGCAGCCGCTCGCGTGGCCCCACAGCCCGTGGGGCTGCGGGCTTTGCGGCGGCCGTCAGCCTCAGCGCCACCGGCGCCCACCAGCTACAGCCGCGCCAGCCTGCGAAGCATTTTCCGGTAGGGCCGCGGCTCTGGCGACAGCTCCCACGCCCGAAGAGCCAGGAGGGAAAGCCGTGCCTCGTTGGAAAGCTCTTTGGTAGCCGCTCGCGTGGCCCCACAGCCCGTGGGGCTGCGGGCTTTGTGGCGGCCGTCAGCCTCCCCGCCACCGGCGCCCACCAGGTGCAGCCGCGCCAGCCTGCGAAGCATTTTCCGGTAGGGCCGCGGCTCTGGCGACAGCTCACACGCCCGAAGAGCCAGGAGGGAAAGCCATGCCTCGTTGGAAAGCTCTTTGGCAGCCGCTTGCCTGGCGAAACAGCCCGTGCGGCTGCGGGATTTGCTGCGGCCGTCAGCCTCGGAGCCACCGGCGCCCACGTGGCGCCGCCCCACCAGCCTGCGAAGCATTTTCCGGTAGGGCCGCAACTCTGGCGACAGCTCCCAAGCACGAAGAGCCAGGAGGGAAAGCCATGCCTCGTTGGAAAGCTCTTTGGCAGCCGCTCGCGTGGCCCCACAGCCCGTGGGGCTGCGGGCTTTGCGGCGGCCGTCAGCCTCGGCGCCACCGGCGCCCACGTGGCGCCGCTGCGCCAGCCTGCGAAGCATTTTCCGGTAGGGCCGCGGCTCTGGCGACAGCTCCCAAGCCCGAAGAGCCAGGAGGGAAAGCCGTGCCTCGTTGGAAAGCTCTTTGGCAGCCGCTCGCCTGGCGAAACAGCCCGTGGGGCTGCGGGCTTTGTGGCGGCCGTCAGCCTCCCCGCCACCGGCGCCCACCAGGTGCAGCCGCGCCAGCCTGCGAAGCATTTTCCTGTAGGGCTGCGGATCTGACGACAGCTCCCAAGCCCGAAGAGCCAGGAGGGAAAGCCGTGCCTCGTTGGAAAGCTCTTTGGCAGCCGCTCGTTTGGCGAAACAGCCTGTGGGGCTGCGGGCTTTGCGGCGGCCGTCAGCCTCGCTGCCACCGGCGCCCACGTGGCGCCGCCGCGCCAGCCTGCGAAGCATTTTCCGGTAGGGCCGCGGCTCTGGCGACAGCTCCCACGCCCGAAGAGCCAGGAGGGAAAGCCGTGCCTCATTGGAAAGCTCTTTGGCAGCCGCTCGCGTGGCCCCACAGCCCGTGGGGCTGCGGGCTTTGCGGCGGCCGTCAGCCTCCCTGCCACTGGCGCCCACCAGGTGCAGCCGCGCCAGCCTACGAAGCATTTTCCGGTAGGGCCGCGTCTCTGGCGACAGCTCCTACGCCCGAAGAGCCAGGAGGGAAAGCCATGCCTCGTTGGAAAGCTCTTTGGCAGCCTCTCGCGTTGCCCCACAGCCCGTGGGGCTGCGGGCTTTGCGGCGGCCGTCAGCCTCGGCGACACCGGCGCCCACGTGGCTCCGCCGCACCAGCCTGCGAAGCATTTTCCGGTAGGCCTGCAACTCTGGCGACAGCTCCCACGCCCGAAGAGCCAGGAGGGAAAGCCGTGCCTCGTTGGAAAGCTCTTTGGCAGCCGCTCGCCTGGCGAAACAGCCCGTGGGGCTGCGGGCTTTGCGGCGGCCGTCAGCCTCGGAGCCACCGGCGCCCACGTGGCGCCGCCCCACCAGCCTGCGAAGCATTTTCCGGTAGGGCCGCGGCTCTGGCGACAGCTCCCAAGCCCGAAGAGCGAGGAGAGAAAGCCGTGCCTCGTTGGAAAGCTCTTTGGCAGCCGCTCGCGTGGCCCCACAGCCCGTGGGGCTGCGGGCTTTGCGGCGGCCGTCAGCCTCAGCGCCACCGGCGCCCACCAGCTACAGCCGCGCCAGCTTGCGAAGCATTTTCCGGTAGGGCCGCAACTCTGGCGACAGCTCCCAAGCACGAAGAGCCAGGAGGGAAAGCCATGCCTCGTTGGAAAGCTCTTTGGCAGCCGCTCGCCTGGCGAAACAGCCCGTGGGGCTGCGGGCTTTGCCGCGGCCGTCAGCCTCGGAGCCACCGGCGCCCACGTGGCGCCGCCCCACCAGCCTGTGAAGCATTTTCCGGTAGGGCCGCAACTCTGGCGACAGCTCCCAAGCACGAAGAGCCAGGAGGGAAAGCCGTGCCTCGTTGGAAAGCTCTTTGGCAGCCGCTCGCGTGGCCCCACAGCCCGTGGGGCTGCGGGCTTTGCGGCGGCTGGCAGCCTCCCCGCCACCGGCGCCCACCAGGTGCAGCCGCGCCAGCCTGCGAAGCATTTTCCTGTAGGGCCGCGGCTCTGGCGACAGCTCCCACGCCCGAAGAGCGAGGAGGGAAAGCCGTGCCTCGTTGGAAAGCTCTTTGGCAGCCGCTCGCCTGGCGAAACAGCCTGTGGGGCTGCAGGATTTGCGGCGGCCGTCAGCCTCGCTGCCACCGGCGCCCATGTGTCACCGCCTCACCAGGCTGCGAAGCATTTTCCGGTAGGGCCGCGGCTCTGGCGACAGCTCCCACGCCCGAAGAGCCAGGAGGGAAAGCCGTGCCTCATTGGAAAGCTCTTTGGCAGCCGCTCGCGTGGCCCCACAGCCCGTGTGGCTGCGGGCTATACGGCGGCCGTCAGCCTCGGCGACACCGGCGCCCACGTGGCGCTGCTGCGCCAGCCTGCGAAGCATTTTCCGGTAGGGCTGCAATTCTGGCGACAGCTCCCAAGCACGAAGAGCCCGGAGGGAAAGCCATGCCTCGTTGGAAAGCTCTTTGGCAGCCGCTCGCCTGGCGAAACAGCCCGTGGGGCTGCGGGCTTTGCGGCGGCCGTCAGCCTCGGAGCCACCGGCGCCCACGTGGCGCCGCCCCACCAGCCTGCGAAGCATTTTCCGGTAGGGCCGCGGCTCTGGCGACAGCTCTCACGCCCGAAGAGCGAGGAGAGAAAGCCGTGCCTCGTTGGAAAGCTCTTTGGCAGCCACTCGCGTGGCCTTACAGCCCGTGGGGCTGCGGGCTTTGCGGCGGCCGTCAGCCTCGCTGCGACCGGCGCACTCGTGGCGCCGCTGCGCCAGCCTGCGAAGCATTATCCGGTAGGGCCGCGGCTCTGGCGACAGCTCCCACGCCCGAAGAGCGAGGAGAGAAAGCCATGCCTCGTTGGAAAGCTCTTTGGCAGCCGCTCGCGTGGCCCCACAGCCCGTGGGGCTGCGGGCTTTGCGGCGGCCGTCAGCCTCCCCGCCACTGGCGCCCACCAGGTGCAGCCGCGCCAGCCTACGAAGCATTTTCCGGTAGGGCCGCGTCTCTGGCGACAGCTCCTACGCCCGAAGAGCCAGGAGGGAAAGCCATGCCTCGTTGGAAAGCTCTTTGGCAGCCTCTCGCGTTGCCCCACAGCCCGTGGGGCTGCGGGCTTTGCGGCGGCCGTCAGCCTCGGCGACACCGGCGCCCACGTGGCTCCGCCGCACCAGCCTGCGAAGCATTTTCCAGTAGGCCTGCAACTCTGGCGACAGCTCCCAAGCACGAAGAGCCAGGAGGGAAAGCCGTGCCTCGTTGGAAAGCTCTTTGGCAGCCGCTCGCCTGGCGAAACAGCCCGTGGGGCTGCGGGCTTTGCGGCGGCCGTCAGCCTCGGAGCCACCGGCGCCCACGTGGCACCGCCCCACCAGCCTGCGAAGCATTTTCCGGTAGGGCCGCGGCTCTGGCGACAGCTCCCAAGCCCGAAGAGCGAGGAGAGAAAGCCGTGCCTCGTTGGAAAGCTCTTTGGCAGCCGCTCGCGTGGCCCCACAGCCCGTGGGGCTGCGGGCTTTGCGGCGGCCGTCAGCCTCAGCGCCACCGGCGCCCACCAGCTACAGCCGCGCCAGCCTGCGAAGCATTTTCCGGTAGGGCCGCGGCTCTGGCGACAGCTCCCACGCCCGAAGAGCCAGGAGGGAAAGCCGTGCCTCGTTGGAAAGCTCTTTGGCAGCCGCTCGCCTGGCGAAACAGCCTGTGGGGCTGCGGGCTTTGCGGCGGCCGTCAGCCTCGGAGCCACCGGCGCCCACGTGGCGCCGCCGCGCCAGCCTGCGAAGCATTTTCCTGTAGGGCCGCGGCTCTGGCGACAGCTCCCACGCCCGAAGAGCCAGGAGGGAAAGCCGTGCCTCGTTGGAAAGCTCTTTGGCAGCCGATCGCGTGGCCCCACAGCCCGTGGGGCTGCGGGCTTTGTGGCGGCCGTCAGCCTCCCCGCCACCGGCGCCCACCAGGTGCAGCCGCGCCAGCCTGCAAAGCATTTTCCTGTAGGGCCGCGGCTCTGGCGACAGCTCCCACGCCCGAAGAGCCAGGAGGGAAAGCCATGCCTCGTTGGAAAGCTCTTTGGAAGCCTCTCGCGTGGCCCCACAGCCCGTGGGGCTGCGGGCTTTGTGGCGGCCGTCAGCCTCGGCGCCACCGGCGCCCACATGGCGCCGCTGCGCCAGCTTGCGAAGCATTTTCCGGTAGGGCCGCAACTCTGGCGACAGCTCCCAAGCACGAAGAGCCAGGAGGGAAAGCCATGCCTCGTTGGAAAGCTCTTTGGCAGCCGCTCGCCTGGCGAAACAGCCCGTGGGGCTGCGGGCTTTGCCGCGGCCGTCAGCCTCGGAGCCACCGGCGCCCACGTGGCGCCGCCCCACCAGCCTGTGAAGCATTTTCCGGTAGGGCCGCAACTCTGGCGACAGCTCCCAAGCACGAAGAGCCAGGAGGGAAAGCCGTGCCTCGTTGGAAAGCTCTTTGGCAGCCGCTCGCGTGGCCCCACAGCCCGTGGGGCTGCGGGCTTTGCGGCGGCTGGCAGCCTCCCCGCCACCGGCGCCCACCAGGTGCAGCCGCGCCAGCCTGCGAAGCATTTTCCTGTAGGGCCGCGGCTCTGGCGACAGCTCCCACACCCGAAGAGCGAGGAGGGAAAGCCGTGCCTCGTTGGAAAGCTCTTTGGCAGCCGCTCGCCTGGCGAAACAGCCTGTGGGGCTGCAGGATTTGCGGCGGCCGTCAGCCTCGCTGCCACCGGCGCCCATGTGTCACCGCCTCACCAGGCTGCGAAGCATTTTCCGGTAGGACCGCGGCTCTGGCGACAGCTCCCACGCCCGAAGAGCCAGGAGGGAAAGTCGTGCCTCGCTGGAAAGCTCTTTGGCAGCCGCTCGTGTGGCCCCACAGCCCGGGGGGCTGCGGGCTTTGCGGCGGCCGTCAGCCTCGCCGCCAACGGTGCCCACGTGGCGCTGCCGTGCCAGCTTGCGAAGCATTTTCCGGTAGGGCTGCGGCTCTGCCGACAGCTCCCACGCCCGAAGAGCCAGGAGGGAAAGCCGTGCCTCGTTGGAAAGCTCTTTGGCAGCCGCTCGCGTGGCCTCACAGCCCATGGGGCTGCGGGCTCTGCGGCGGCCGTCAGCCTCGCCGCCACCGGCGCCCACGTGGCGCCGCTGCGCCAGCCTGCGAAGCGTTTTCCGGTAGGGCCGCGGCTCTGGCGACAGCTCCCACGCCCGAAGAGCCAGGAGGAAAAGCCATGCCTCGTTGGAAAGCTCTTTGGCAGCCGCTCGCGTGGCCCCACAGCCCGTGGGGCTGCGGGCTTTGCGGCGGCCGTCAGCCTCGGAGCCACCGGCACCCACCAGGTGCAGCCGCGCCAGCCTGCGAAGCATTTTCCGGTAGGGCCGTGGCTCTGGCGACAGCTCCCACGCCCAAAGAGCCAGGAGGGAAAGCCGTGCCTCGTTGGAAAGCTCTTTGGCAGCCGCTCGCCTGGCGAAACAGCCTGTGGGCCTGAGGGCTTTGCGGCGGCCGTCAGCCTCGCTGCCACCGGCGCCCACGTGGCGCCGCTGCGCCAGCCTGCGAAGCATTTTCCGGTAGGGCCGCGTCTCTGGCGACAGCTCCCACGCCCGAAGAGCCAGGAGGGAAAGCCATGCCTCGTTGGAAAGCTCTTTGGCAGCCGCTCGCGTGGCCCCACAGCCCATGGGGCTGCGGGCTCTGCGGCGGCCGTCAGCCTCGGCGCCACCGGCGCCCACGTGGTGCTGCCGCGCCAGCTTGCGAAGCATTTTCCGGTAGGGCTGCGGCTCTGACGACAGCTCCCAAGCCCGAAGAGCCAGGAGGGAAAGCCGTGCCTCGTTGGAAAGCTCTTTGGCGGCCGCTCGCCTGGCGAAACAGCCTGTGGGGCTGCGGGCTTTGCGGCGGCCGTCAGCCTCGGAGCCACCGGCACCCACCAGGTGCAGCCGCGTCAGCCTGCGAAGCATTTTCCGGTAGGGCCGTTTCTCTGGCGACAGCTCCCACGCCCGAAGAGCCAGGAGGGAAAGCCGTGCCTCGTTGGAAAGCTCTTTGGCAGCCGCTCGCCTGGCGAAACAGCCTGTGGGGCTGCGGGCTTTGCGGCGGCCGTCAGCCTCGGAGCCACCGGCACCCACCACGTGCAGCCGCGCCAGCCTGCGAAGCATTTTCCTGTAGGGCCGTGGCTCTGGCGACAGCTCCCATGCCCGAAGAGCCAGGAGGGAAAGCCGTGCCTCGTTGGAAAGCTCTTTGGCAGCCGATCGCGTGGCCCCACAGCCCATGGGGCTGCGGGCTATGCGGCGACCGTCAGCCTCCCTGCCACCGGCGCCCACGTGGCGCCGCTGCGCCAGCCTGCGAAGCATTTTCCTGTAGGGCCGCGGCTCTGGCGACAGCTCCCACGCCCGAAGAGCCAGGAGGGAAAGCCGTGCCTCGTTGGAAAGCTCTTTGGCAGCCGATCGCGTGGCCCCACAGCCCGTGGGGCTGCGGGCTTTGTGGCGGCCGTCAGCCTCCCCGCCACCGGCGCCCACCAGGTGCAGCCGCGCCAGCCTGCGAAGCATTTTCCTGTAGGGCCGCGGCTCTGGCGACAGCTCCCACGCCCTAAGAGCGAGGAGAGAAAGCCGTGCCTCGTTGGAAAGCTCTTTGGCAGCTGCTCGCCTGGCGAAATAGCCTGTGGGGCTGCGGGCTTTGCGGCGGCCGTCAGCCTCGCTGCCACCGGCGCCCACGTGGCGCCGCTGCGCCAGCCTGCGAAGCATTTTCCTGTAGGGCCGCGTCTCTGGCGACAGCTCCCACGCCCGAAGAGCCAGGAGGGAAAGCCATGCCTCGTTGGAAAGCTCTTTGGCAGCCTCTCGCGTGGCCCCACAGCCCGTGGGGCTGCGGGCTTTGTGGCGGCCGTCAGCCTCGGCGCCACCGGCGCCCACATGGCGCCGCTGCGCCAGCTTGCGAAGCATTTTCCGGTAGGGCCGCAACTCTGGCGACAGCTCCCAAGCACGAAGAGCCAGGAGGGAAAGCCATGCCTCGTTGGAAAGCTCTTTGGCAGCCGCTCGCCTGGCGAAACAGCCCGTGGGGCTGCGGGCTTTGCCGCGGCCGTCAGCCTCGGAGCCACCGGCGCCCACGTGGCGCCGCCCCACCAGCCTGTGAAGCATTTTCCGGTAGGGCCGCAACTCTGGCGACAGCTCCCAAGCACGAAGAGCCAGGAGGGAAAGCCGTGCCTCGTTGGAAAGCTCTTTGGCAGCCGATCGCGTGGCCCCACAGCCCGTGGGGCTGCGGGCTTTGTGGCGGCTGTCAGCCTCCCCGCCACCGGCGCCCACCAGGTGCAGCCGCGCCAGCCTGCGAAGCATTTTCCTGTAGGGCCGCGGCTCTGGCGACAGCTCCCACACCCGAAGAGCGAGGAGGGAAAGCCGTGCCTCGTTGGAAAGCTCTTTGGCAGCCGCTCGCCTGGCGAAACAGCCTGTGGGGCTGCGGGCTTTGCGGCGGCCGTCAGCCTCTCTGCCACCGGCGCCCATGTGTCACCGCCTCACCAGGCTGCGAAGCATTTTCCGGTAGGGCCGCGGCTCTGGCGACAGCTCCCACGCCCGAAGAGCCAGGAGGGAAAGTCGTGCCTCGCTGGAAAGCTCTTTGGCAGCCGCTCGTGTGGCCCCACAGCCCGTGTGGCTGCGGGCTTTGCGGCGGCCGTCAGCCTCGCCGCCAACGGTGCCCACGTGGCGCTGCCGTGCCAGCTTGCGAAGCATTTTCCGGTAGGGCTGCGGCTCTGCCGACAGCTCCCACGCCCGAAGAGCCAGGAGGGAAAGCCGTGCCTCGTTGGAAAGCTCTTTGGCAGCCGCTCGCGTGGCCCCACAGCCCATGGGGCTGCGGGCTCTGCGGCGGCCGTCAGCCTCGCCGCCACCGGCGCCCACGTGGCGCCGCTGCGCCAGCCTGCGAAGCGTTTTCCGGTAGGGCCGCGGCTCTGGCGACAGCTCCCACGCCCGAAGAGCCAGGAGGAAAAGCCGTGCCTCGTTGGAAAGCTCTTTGGCAGCCGATCGCGTGGCCCCACAGCCCGTGGGGCTGCGGGCTTTGTGGCGGCCGTCAGCCTCCCCGCCACCGGCGCCCACCAGGTGCAGCCGCGCCAGCCTGCGAAGCATTTTCCTGTAGTGCCGCGGCTCTGGCGACAGCTCCCACGCCCGAAGAGCCAGGAGGGAAAGTCGTGCCTCGTTGGAAAGCTCTTTGGCAGCCGCTCGCCTGGCGAAACAGCCTGTGGGGCTGCGGGCTTTGCGGCGGCCGTCAGCCTCGGAGCCACCGGCGCCCACCAGCTACAGCCGCGCCAGCCTGCGAAGCATTTTCCGGTAGGGCCGCGGCTCTGGCGACAGCTCCCACGCCCGAAGAGCCAGGAGGGAAAGCCGTGCCTCGTTGGAAAGCTCTTGGGCGGTTGCTCTCGTGACCCCACAGCCCGTGGGGCTGCGGGCTTTGCGGCGGCCGTCAGCCTCGCTGCCACCGGCGCCCACGTGGCGCCGCTGCGCCAGCCTGCGAAGCATTTTCCGGTAGGGCCGCGTCTCTGGCGACAGCTCCCACGCCCGAAGAGCCAGGAGGGAAAGCCATGCCTCGTTGGAAAGCTCTTTGGCAGCCTCTCGCGTTGCCCCACAGCCCGTGGGGCTGCGGGCTTTGCGGCGGCCGTCAGCCTCGGCGACACCAGCGCCCACGTGGCGCCGCCGCACCAGTCTGCGAAGCATTTTCCGGTAGGGCTGCGGCTCTGACGACAGCTCCCAAGCCCGAAGAGCCAGGAGGGAAAGCCGTGCCTCGTTGGAAAGCTCTTTGGCAGCCAATCGCGTGGCCCCACAGCCCGTGGGGCTGCGGGCTTTGTGGCGGCCGTCAGCCTCCCCGCCACCGGCGCCCACCAGGTGCAGCCGCGCCAGCCTGCGAAGCATTTTCCTGTAGGGCCGCGGCTCTGACGACAGCTCCCAAGCCCGAAGAGCCAGGAGGGAAAGCCGTGCCTCGTTGGAAAGCTCTTTGGTAGCCGCTCGTCTGGCGAAACAGCCTGTGGGGCTGCGGGCTTTGCGGCGGCCGTCAGCCTCGCTGCCACCGGCGCCCACTTGGCGCCGCCGCGCCAGCCTGCGAAGCATTTTCCGGTAGGGCCGCGGCTCTGGCGACAGCTCCCACGCCCGAAGAGCCAGGAGGGAAAGCCGTGCCTCGTTGGAAAGCTCTTTGGCAGCCTCTTCCGTGGCCCCACAGCCCGTGGGGCTGCGGGCTTTGCGGCGGCCGTCAGCCTCACCGCCAACGGTGCCCATGTGGCGCCGCCGCGCAAGTATGCAGAGCTTTTTGCGGTAGGGCCGCGACTCTGGCGACAGCTCCCAAGCCCGAAGAGCCAGGAGGGAAAGCCATGCCTCGTTGGAAAGCTCTTTGGCAGCCGCTCGCCTGGCCCCACAGCCCGTGGGGCTGCGGGCTTTGCGGCGACCGTCAGCCTCCCCGCCACCGGCACCCACCAGGTGCAGCCGCGCCAGCCTGCGAAGCATTTTCCTGTAGGGCCGCGGCTCTGGCGACAGCTCCCACGCCCGAAGACCTAGGAGGGAAAGCCGTGCCTCGTTGGAAAGCTCTTTGGCAGCCGCTCGCCTGGCGAAACAGCTTGTGGGGCTGCGGGCTTTGCGGCGGCCGTCATCCTCGCTGCCACCGGCGCCCACGTGGCGCCGCTGCGCCAGCCTACGAAGCATTTTCCGGTAGGGCCGCGTCTCTGGCGACACCTCCCACGCCCGAAGAGCCAGGAGGGAAAGCCATGCCTCGTTGGAAAGCTCTTTGGCAGCCTCTCGCGTGGCCCCATAGCCCGTGGGGCTGCGGGCTTTGTGGCGGCCGTCAGCCTCCTCGCCACCGGCGCCCACCAGGTGCAGCCGCGCCAGCCTGCGAAGCATTTTCCGGTAGGGCCGCGGCTCTGGCGACAGCTCCCACGCCTGAAGAGCCAGGAGGGAAAGCCGTGCCTCGTTGGAAAGCTCTTTGGCAGCCGCTCGCCTGGCGAAACAGCCCGTGTGGCTGCGGGCTTTGCGGCGGCCGTCAGCCTCGCCGCCAACAGTGCCCACGTGGCGCTGCCGCGCCAGCTTGCGAAGCATTTTCCGGTAGGGCTGCGGCTCTGACGACAACTCCCAAGCCCGAAGAGCCAGGAAGGAAAGCCATGCCTCGTTGGAAAGCTCTTTGGCAGCCGCTCACGTGGCCCCACAGCCCGTGTGGCTTCGGGCTTTGCGGCGGCCGTCAGCCTCCGCGCCACAGGCGCCTACGTGGCGCCGCTGCGCCAGCCTGCGAAGCATTTTCCTGTAGGGCCGCGGCTCTGGTGACAGCTCCCACGCCCGAAGAGCGAGGAGGGAAAGCCGTGCCTCGTTGGAAAGCTCTTTGGCAGCCGCTCGCCTGGCGAAACAGCCTGTGGGGCTGCGGGCTTTGCGGCGGCCGTCAGCCTCGGAGCCACCGGCGCCCACGTGGCGCCGCCCCACCAGCCTGCGAAGCATTTTCCGGTAGGGCCGCAACTCTGGCGACAGCTCCCAAGCACGAAGAGCCAGGAGGGAAAGCCGTGCCTCGTTGGAAAGCTCTTTGGCAGCCAATCGCGTGGCCCCACAGCCCGTGGGGCTGCGGGCTTTGTGGCGGCCGTCAGCCTCCCCGCCACCGGCGCCCACCAGGTGCAGCCGCGCCAGCCTGCGAAGCATTTTCCTGTAGGGCCGCGGCTCTGACGACAGCTCCCACGCCCGAAGAGCCAGGAGGGAAAGCCGTGCCTCGTTGGAAAGCTCTTTGGCAGCCGCTCGTCTGGCGAAACAGCCTGTGGGGCTGCGGGCTTTGCAGCGGCCGTCAGCCTCGCTGCCACCGGCGCCCACGTGGCGCCGCCGCGCCAGCCTGCGAAGCATTTTCCGGTAGGGCCGCGGCTCTGGCGACAGCTCCCACGCCCGAAGATCCATGAGGGAAAGCCGTGCCTCGTTGGAAAGCTCTTTGGCAGCCTCTTCCGTGGCCCCACAGCCCGTGGGGCTGCGGGCTTTGCGGCGGCCGTCAGCCTCACCGCCAACGGTGCCCATGTGGCGCCGCCGCGCAAGTATGCAGAGCTTTTTGCGGTAGGGCCGCGACTCTGGCGACAGCTCCCACGCCCGAAGAGCCGGGAGGGAAAGCCGTGCCTCGTTGGAAAGCTCTTTGGCAGCCGCTCGCGTGGCCCCACAGCCCGTGGGGCTGCGGGCTTTGCGGCGACCGTCAGCCTCCCCGCCACCGGCGCCCACCAGGTGCAGCCGCGCCAGCCTGCGAAGCATTTTCCAGTAGGGCCGCGGCTCTGGCGACAGCTCCCACGCCCGAAGAGCCAGGAGGGAAAGCCATGCCTCGTTGGAAAGCTCTTTGGCAGCCGCTCGCGTGGCCCCACAGCTAGTGGGGCTGCGGGCTTTGCGGCGGCCGTCAGCCTCGGCGCCACGGGAGCCCACCAGCTACAGCCGCGGCAGCCTGCGAAGCATTTTCCGGTAGGGCCGCGGCTCTGGCGACAGCTCCCACGCCCGAAGAGCCAGGAGGGAAAGCCGTGCCTCGTTGGAAAGCTCTTTGGCAGCCGCTCGCCTGGCGAAACAGCCCGTGTGGCTGCGGGCTTTGTGGCGGCCGTCAGCCTCCCCGCCACCGGCGCCCACCAGGTGCAGCCGCGCCAGCCTGCGAAGCATTTTCCGGTAGGGCCGCGGCTCTGGCGACAGCTCCCACGCCCGAAGAGCCAGGAGGGAAAGCCGTGCCTCGTTGGAAAGCTCTTTGGCAGCCGCTTGCGTGGCCTCACAGCCCGTGGGGCTGCGGGCTTTGCGGCGGCCGTCAGCCTCGGCGCCACCGGCGCCCACGTGGCGCCGCCGCGCCAGCTTGTGAAGCATTTTCCAGTTGGGCCACGGCTCTGACGACAACTCCCAAGCCCGAAGACCCAGGAGGGAAAGCCGTGCCTCGTTGGAAAGCTCTTTGGCAGTCGCTTGCGTGGCCCCACAGCCCGTGGGGCTGCGGGCTTTGCGGCGGCCGTCAGCCTCGGAGCCACCGGCGCCCACGTGGCGCCGCCCCACCAGCCTGCGAAGCATTTTCCGGTAGGGCCGCGGCTCTGGCGACAGCTCCCACGCCCGAAGAGCCAGGAGGGAAAGCCGTGCCTCGTTGGAAAGCTCTTTGGCAGCCGCTCGCGTGGCCCCACAGCCCGTGGGGCTGCGGGCTTTGCGGCGGTTGTCAGCCTCGGAGCCACCGGCGCCCACGTGGCGCCGCCCCACCAGCCTGCGAAGCATTTTCCGGTAGGGCCGCAACTCTGGCGACAGCTCCCAAGCTCGAAGACCCAGGAGGGAAAGCCGTGCCTCGTTGGAAAGCTCTTTGGCAGCCGCTCGCGTGGCCCCACAGCCCGTGCGGCTGCGGGCTTTGCGGCGGCCGTCAGCCTCAGCGCCACCGGCGCCTACCAGCTACAGCCGCGCCACCCTGCGAAGCATTTTCCGGTAGGGCCGCGGCTCTGGCGACAGCTCCCACGCCCGAAGAGCCAGGAGGGAAAGCCGTGCCTCGTTGGAAAGCTCTTTGGCAGCCGCTCGCGTGGCCTCACAGCCCGTGGGGCTGCGGGCTTTGCGGCGGCCGTCAGCCTCTAAGCCACCGGCGCCCACGTGGCGCCGCCGCGCCAGCTTGCGAAGCATTTTCTAGTAGGGCCACGGCTCTGACGACAACTCCCAAGCCCGAAGAGCCAGGAGGGAAAGCCGTGCCTCGTTGGAAAGCTCTTTGGCAGCCGCTCGCGTGGCCCCACAGCCCATGGGGCTGCGGGCTTTGCGGCGGCCGTCATCCTCGCTGCCACCGGCGCCCACGTGGTACCGCCGCACCAGCCTGCGAAGCATTTTCCGGTAGGGCTGCGGCTCTGGCGACAGCTCCCGCGCCCGAAGAGCAGGGAGGGAAGGCCATGTCTCATTGCAAAGCTCTTTGGCAGCCGCTCGGGTGGCCCCACAGCCCGTGTGGCTGCGGGCTTTGCGGCGACCGTCAGCCTCCCCGCCACCGGCGCCCACCAGGTGCAGCCGCGCCAGCCTGCGAAGCATTTTCCGGTAGGGCCGCGGCTCTGGCGACAGCTCCCACGCCCGAAGAGCAGGGAGGGAAAGCCATGCCTCGTTGGAAAGCTCTTTGGCAGCCTCTTGCGTGGCCCCACAGCCCGTGGGGCTGCGGGCTTTGCGGCGGCCGTCAGCCTCGGCGCCACCGGCGCCCACGTGGCGCTGCCGCGCCAGCCTGCGAAGCATTTTCCGGTAGGGCTGCGGCTCTGACGACAGCTCCCAAGCCCGAAGAGCCAGGAGGGAAAGCCGTGCCTCGTTGGAAAGCTCTTTGGCGGCCGATCGCGTGGCCCCACAGCCCGTGGGGCTGCGGGCTTTCCGGCGGCCGTCAGCCTCGCTGCCACCGGCGCCCACGTGGCGCCGCCCCACCAGCCTGCGAAGCATTTTCCGGTAGGGCCGCAACTCTGGCGACAGCTCCCAAGCACGAAGAGCCAGGAGGGAAAGCCGTGCCTCGTTGGAAAGCTCTTTGGCAGCCGATCGCGTGGCCCCACAGCCCGTGGGGCTGCGGGCTTTGTGGCGGCCGTCAGCCTCCCTGCCACCGGCGCCCACCAGGTGCAGCCGCGCCAGCCTGCGAAGCATTTTCCTGTAGGGCTGCGACTCTGGCGACAGCTCCCACGCCCGAAGAGCGAGGAGGGAAAGCCGTGCCTCGTTGGAAAGCTCTTTGGCAGCCGCTCGCCTGGCGAAACAGCCTGTGGGGCTGCGGGCTTTGCGGCGGCCGTCAGCCTCGCTGCCACCGGCGCCCATGTGTCGCCGCCTCACCAGGCTGCGAAGCATTTTCCGGTAGGGCTGCGGCTCTGACGACAACTCCCAAGCCCGAAGAGCCAGGAGGGAAAGCCGTGCCTCGTTGGAAAGCTCTTTGGCAGCCGCTCGCGTGGCCCCACAGCCCGTGGGGCTGCGGGCTTTGCGGCGGCCGTCAGCCTCACCGCCACCGGCGCCCACCAGCTACAGCCGCGCCAGCCTGCGAAGCATTTTCCGGTAGGGCCGCGGCTCTGGCGACAGCTCCCACGCCCGAAGAGCCAGGAGGGAAAGCCGTGCCTCGTTGGAAAGCTCTTTGGCAGCCGCTCGCGTGGCCCCACAGCCCGTGGGGCTGCGGGCTTTGTGGGGGCCGTCAGCCTCCCCGCCACCGGCGCCCACCATGTGCAGCCGCGCCAGCCTGCGAAGCATTTTCCTGTAGGGCCGCGACTCTGGCGACAGCTCCCAAGCCCGAAGAGCCAGGAGGGAAAGCCGTGCCTCGTTGGAAAGCTCTTTGGCAGCCGCTCGCGTGGCCTCACAGCCCGTGGGGCTGCGGGCTTTGCGGCGGCCGTCAGCCTCGGAGCCACCAGCGCCTACGTGGCGCCGCCCCACCAGCCTGCGAAGCATTTTCCGGTAGGGCCGCGGCTCTGGCGACAGCTCCCAAGCACGAAGAGCCAGGAGGGAAAGCCGTGCCTCGTTGGAAAGCTCTTTGGCAGCCGCTCGTGTGGCCCCACAGCCCGTGGGGCTGCGGGCTTTGCGGCGGCCGTCAGCCTTTGCGCCACCGGCGCCCACGTGGCGCCGCCGCACGAGCCTGCGAAGCATTTTCCGGTAGGGCCGCGGCTCTGGCGACAGCTCCCACGCCCGAAGAGCCAGGAGGGAAAGCCGTGCCTCGTTGGAAAGCTCTTTGGCAGCCGATCGCGTGGCCCCACAGCCCGTGGGGCTGCGGGCTTTGCGGCGACCGTCAGCCTCCCCGCCACCGGCGCCCACCAGGTGCAGCCGCGCCAGCCTGCGAAGCATTTTCCGGTAGGGCCGCGGCTCTGGCGACAGCTCCCACGCCCGAAGAGCCAGGAGGGAAAGCCATGCCTCGTTGGAAAGCTCTTTGGCAGCCTCTTGCGTGGCCCCACAGCCCGTGGGGCTGCGGGCTTTCCGGCGGACGTCAGCCTCAGCGACACCGGCGCCCACGTGGCGCCGCCGCGCCAGCCTGCGAAGCATTTTCCTGTAGGGCTGCGGCTCTGGCGACAGCTCCCACGCCCGAAGAGCCAGGAGGGAAAGCCATGCCTCGTTGGAAAGCTCTTTGGCAGCCTCTTGCGTGGCCCCACAGCCCGTGGGGCTGCGGGCTTTGTGGCGGCCGTCAGCCTCCCCGCCACCGGCGCCCACCAGGTGCAGCCGCGCCAGCCTGCGAAGCATTTTCCTGTAGGGCCACGGCTCTGGCGACAGCTCCCACGCCCGAAGAGCGAGGAGGGAAAGCCGTGCCTCGTTGGAAAGCTCTTTGGCAGCCGCTCGCCTGGCGAAACAGCCTGTGGGGCTGCGGGCTTTGCGGCAGCCGTCAGCCTCGCTGCCACCGGCGCCCATGTGTCGCCGCCTCACCAGGCTGCGAAGCATTTTCCGGTAGGGCTGCGGCTCTGACGACAATTCCCAAGCCCGAAGAGCGAGGAGGGAAAGCCGTGCCTCGTTGGAAAGCTCTTTGGCGGCCGCTCGCCTGGCGAAACAGCCTGTGGGGCTGCGGGCTTTGCGGCGGCCGTCAGCCTCGGAGCCACCGGCACCCACCAGGTGCAGCCGCGCCAGCCTGCGAAGCATTTTCCGGTAGGGCCGTGGCTCTGGCGACAGCTCCCACGCCCGAAGAGCCAGGAGGGAAAGCCGTGCCTCGTTGGAAAGCTCTTTGGCAGCCAATCGCGTGGCCCCACAGCCCGTGGGGCTGCGGGCTTTGTGGCGGCCGTCAGCCTCAGCGACACCGGCGCCCACGTGGCGCCGCTGCGCCAGCCTGCGAAGCATTTTCCTGTAGGGCCGCGGCTCTGGCGACAGCTCCCACGCCCGAAGAGCCAGGAGGGAAAGCCGTGCCTCGTTGGAAAGCTCTTTGGCAGCCGCTCGCCTGGCGAAACAGCCTGTGGGGCTGCGGGCTTTGCGGCGGCCGTCAGCCTCGCTGCCACCGGCGCCCACGTGGCGCCGCTGCGCCAGCCTGCGAAGCATTTTCCGGTAGGGCCGCGTCTCTGGCGACAGCTCCCACGCCCGAAGAGCCAGGAGGGAAAGTCGTGCCTCGCTGGAAAGCTCTTTGGCTGCCGCTCGTGTGGCCCCACAGCCCGTGTGGCTGCGGGCTTTGCGGCGGCCGTCAGCCTCGCCGCCAACGGTGCCCACGTGGCGCCGCTGCGCCAGCCTGCGAAGCATTTTCCTGTAGCGCCGCGGCTCTGGCGACAGCTCCCACGCCCGAAGAGCCAGGAGGGAAAGCCGTGCCTCGTTGGAAAGCTCTTTGGCAGCCGCTCGCCTGGCGAAACAGCCTGTGGGGCTGCGGGCTTTGCGGCGGCCGTCAGCCTCGGAGCCACCGGCGCCCACGTGGCGCCGCCCCACCAGCCTGCGAAGCATTTTCCTGTAGGGCCGCGGCTCTGGCGACAGCTCCCACGCCCGAAGAGCCAGGAGGGAAAGCCGTGCCTCGTTGGAAAGCTCTTTGGCAGCCGATCGCGTGGCCCCACAGCCCGTGGGGCTGCGGGCTTTGTGGCGGCCGTCAGCCTCCCCGCCACCGGCGCCCACCAGGTGCAGCCGCGCCAGCCTGCGAAGCATTTTCCTGTAGGGCCGCGGCTCTGGCGACAGCTCCCACGCCCTAAGAGCGAGGAGAGAAAGCCGTGCCTCGTTGGAAAGCTCTTTGGCAGCCGCTCGCCTGGCTAAACAGCCTGTGGGGCTGCGGGCTTTGCGGCGGCCGTCAGCCTCGCTGCCACCGGCGCCCACGTGGCGCCGCTGCGCCAGCCTGCGAAGCATTTTCCGGTAGGGCCGCGTCTCTGGCGACAGCTCCCACGCCCGAAGAGCCAGGAGGGAAAGCCGTGCCTCGTTGGAAAGCTCTTTGGCAGCCGCTCGCGTGGCCCCACAGCCCGTGGGGCTGCGGGCTTTCCGGCGGACGTCAGCCTCAGCGACACCGGCGCCCACGTGGCGCCCCCGCGCCAGCCTGCGAAGCATTTTCCTGTAGGGCTGCGGCTCTGGCGACAGCTCCCACGCCCGAAGAGCCAGGAGGGAAAGCCATGCCTCGTTGGAAAGCTCTTTGGCAGCCTCTTGCGTGGCCCCACAGCCCGTGGGGCTGCGGGCTTTGTGGCGGCCGTCAGCCTCGGAGCCACCGGCGCCCACCAGGTGCAGCCGCGCCAGCCTGCGAAGCATTTTCCTGTAGGGCCACGGCTCTGGCGACAGCTCCCACGCCCGAAGAGCGAGGAGGGAAAGCCGTGCCTCGTTGGAAAGCTCTTTGGCAGCCGCTCGCCTGGCGAAACAGCCTGTGGGGTTGCGGGCTTTGCGGCGGCCGTCAGCCTCGCTGCCACCGGCGCCCATGTGTCGCCGCCTCACCAGGCTGCGAAGCATTTTCCGGTAGGGCTGCGGCTCTGACGACAATTCCCAAGCCCGAAGAGCGAGGAGGGAAAGCCGTGCCTCGTTGGAAAGCTCTTTGGCGGCCGCTCGCCTGGCGAAACAGCCTGTGGGGCTGCGGGCTTTGCGGCGGCCGTCAGCCTCGGAGCCACCGGCACCCACCAGGTGCAGCCGCGCCAGCCTGCGAAGCATTTTCCGGTAGGGCCGTGGCTCTGGCGACAGCTCCCACGCCCGAAGAGCCAGGAGGGAAAGCCGTGCCTCGTTGGAAAGCTCTTTGGCAGCCGCTCGCGTGGCCCCACAGCCTGTGGGGCTGCGGGCTTTGCGGCGGCCGTCAGCCTCGGAGCCACCGGCACCCACCAGGTGCAGCCGCGCCAGCCTGCGAAGCATTTTCCGGTAGGGCCGTGGCTCTGGCGACAGCTCCCACGCCCGAAGAGCCAGGAGGGAAAGCCGTGCCTCGTTGGAAAGCTCTTTGGCAGCTGCTCGCGTGGCCCCACAGCCCGTGGGGCTGCGGGCTTTGTGGCGGCCGTCAGCCTCCCTGCCACCGGCGCCCACGTGGCGCCGCTGCGCCAGCCTGCGAAGCATTTTCCTGTAGGGCCGCGGCTCTGGCGACAGCTCCCACGCCCGAAGAGCCAGGAGGGAAAGCCGTGCCTCGTTGGAAAGCTCTTTGGCAGCCGCTCGCCTGGCGAAACAGCCTGTGGGGCTGCGGGCTTTGCGGCGGCCGTCAGCCTCGCTGCCACCGGCGCCCACGTGGCGCCGCTGCGCCAGCCTGCGAAGCATTTTCCGGTAGGGCCGCGTCTCTGGCGACAGCTCCCACGCCCGAAGAGCCAGGAGGGAAAGTCGTGCCTCGCTGGAAAGCTCTTTGGCTGCCGCTCGTGTGGCCCCACAGCCCGTGTGGCTGCGGGCTTTGCGGCGGCCGTCAGCCTCGCCGCCAACGGTGCCCACGTGGCGCTGCCGTGCCAGCTTGCGAAGCATTTTCCGGTAGGCCTGCGGCTCTGACGACAACTCCCACGCCCGAAGAGCCAGGAGGGAAAGCCGTGCCTCGTTGGAAAGCTCTTTGGCAGCCGCTCGCGTGGCCCCACAGCCCGTGGGGCTGCGGGCTTTGTGGGGGCCGTCAGCCTCCCCGCCACCGGCGCCCACCATGTGCAGCCGCGCCAGCCTGCGAAGCATTTTCCTGTAGGGCCGCGACTCTGGCGACAGCTCCCAAGCCCGAAGAGCCAGGAGGGAAAGCCGTGCCTCGTTGGAAAGCTCTTTGGCAGCCGCTCGCGTGGCCTCACAGCCCGTGGGGCTGCGGGCTTTGCGGCGGCCGTCAGCCTCGGAGCCACCAGCGCCTACGTGGCGCCGCCCCACCAGCCTGCGAAGCATTTTCCGGTAGGGCCGCGGCTCTGGCGACAGCTCCCAAGCACGAAGAGCCAGGAGGGAAAGCCGTGCCTCGTTGGAAAGCTCTTTGGCAGCCGCTCGTGTGGCCCCACAGCCCGTGGGGCTGCGGGCTTTGCGGCGGCCGTCAGCCTTTGCGCCACCGGCGCCCACGTGGCGCCGCCGCACGAGCCTGCGAAGCATTTTCCGGTAGGGCCGCGGCTCTGGCGACAGCTCCCACGCCCGAAGAGCCAGGAGGGAAAGCCGTGCCTCGTTGGAAAGCTCTTTGGCAGCCGATCGCGTGGCCCCACAGCCCGTGGGGCTGCGGGCTTTGCGGCGACCGTCAGCCTCCCCGCCACCGGCGCCCACCAGGTGCAGCCGCGCCAGCCTGCGAAGCATTTTCCGGTAGGGCCGCGGCTCTGGCGACAGCTCCCACGCCCGAAGAGCCAGGAGGGAAAGCCATGCCTCGTTGGAAAGCTCTTTGGCAGCCTCTTGCGTGGCCCCACAGCCCGTGGGGCTGCGGGCTTTCCGGCGGACGTCAGCCTCAGCGACACCGGCGCCCACGTGGCGCCGCCGCGCCAGCCTGCGAAGCATTTTCCTGTAGGGCTGCGGCTCTGGCGACAGCTCCCACGCCCGAAGAGCCAGGAGGGAAAGCCATGCCTCGTTGGAAAGCTCTTTGGCAGCCTCTTGCGTGGCCCCACAGCCCGTGGGGCTGCGGGCTTTGTGGCGGCCGTCAGCCTCCCCGCCACCGGCGCCCACCAGGTGCAGCCGCGCCAGCCTGCGAAGCATTTTCCTGTAGGGCCACGGCTCTGGCGACAGCTCCCACGCCCGAAGAGCGAGGAGGGAAAGCCGTGCCTCGTTGGAAAGCTCTTTGGCAGCCGCTCGCCTGGCGAAACAGCCTGTGGGGCTGCGGGCTTTGCGGCAGCCGTCAGCCTCGCTGCCACCGGCGCCCATGTGTCGCCGCCTCACCAGGCTGCGAAGCATTTTCCGGTAGGGCTGCGGTTCTGACGACAATTCCCAAGCCCGAAGAGCGAGGAGGGAAAGCCGTGCCTCGTTGGAAAGCTCTTTGGCGGCCGCTCGCCTGGCGAAACAGCCTGTGGGGCTGCGGGCTTTGCGGCGGCCGTCAGCCTCGGAGCCACCGGCACCCACCAGGTGCAGCCGCGCCAGCCTGCGAAGCATTTTCCGGTAGGGCCGTGGCTCTGGCGACAGCTCCCACGCCCGAAGAGCCAGGAGGGAAAGCCGTGCCTCGTTGGAAAGCTCTTTGGCAGCCAATCGCGTGGCCCCACAGCCCGTGGGGCTGCGGGCTTTGTGGCGGCCGTCAGCCTCAGCGACACCGGCGCCCACGTGGCGCCGCTGCGCCAGCCTGCGAAGCATTTTCCTGTAGGGCCGCGGCTCTGGCGACAGCTCCCACGCCCGAAGAGCCAGGAGGGAAAGCCGTGCCTCGTTGGAAAGCTCTTTGGCAGCCGCTCGCCTGGCGAAACAGCCTGTGGGGCTGCGGGCTTTGCGGCGGCCGTCAGCCTCGGAGCCACCGGCGCCCACGTGGCGCCGCTGCGCCAGCCTGCGAAGCATTTTCCGGTAGGGCCGCGGCTCTGGCGACAGCTCCCACGCCCGAAGAGCCAGGAGGGAAAGCCGTGCCTCGTTGGAAAGCTCTTTGGCAGCCGATCGCGTGGCCCCACAGCCCGTGGGGCTGCGGGCTTTGTGGCGGCCGTCAGCCTCCCCGCCACCGGCGCCCACGTGGCGCCGCTGCGCCAGCCTGCGAAGCATTTTCCTGTAGGGCCGCGGCTCTGGCGACAGCTCCCACGCCCGAAGAGCCAGGAGGGAAAGCCGTGCCTCGTTGGAAAGCTCTTTGGCAGCCGCTCGCCTGGCGAAACAGCCTGTGGGGCTGCGGGCTTTGCGGCGGCCGTCAGCCTCGCTGCCACCGGCGCCCACGTGGCGCCGCTGCGCCAGCCTGCGAAGCATTTTCCGGTAGGGCCGCGTCTCTGGCGACAGCTCCCACGCCCGAAGAGCCAGGAGGGAAAGTCGTGCCTCGCTGGAAAGCTCTTTGGCTGCCGCTCGTGTGGCCCCACAGCCCGTGTGGCTGCGGGCTTTGCGGCGGCCGTCAGCCTCGCCGCCAACGGTGCCCACGTGGCGCTGCCGTGCCAGCTTGCGAAGCATTTTCCGGTAGGCCTGCGGCTCTGACGACAACTCCCAAGCCCGAAGAGCCAGGAGGGAAAGCCATGCCTCGTTGGAAAGCTCTTTGGCAGCCGCTCGCGTGGCCCCACAGCCCATGGGGCTGCGGGCTCTGCGGCGGCCGTCAGCCTCGCCGCCACCGGCGCCCACGTGGCGCCGCTGCGCCAGCCTGCGAAGCGTTTTCCGGTAGGGCCGCGGCTCTGGCAACAGCTCCCACGCCCGAAGAGCCAGGAGGAAAAGCCATGCCTCGTTGGAAAGCTCTTTGGCAGCCGCTCGCGTGGCCCCACAGCCCGTGGGGCTGCGGGCTTTGCGGCGGCCGTCAGCCTCGGCGCCACCGGCGCCCACGTGGTGCTGCCGCGCCAGCTTGCGAAGCATTTTCCGGTAGGGCTGCGGCTCTGACGACAGCTCCCAAGCACGAAGAGCCAGGAGGGAAAGCCGTGCCTCGTTGGAAAGCTCTTTGGCGGCCGCTCGCGTGGCCCCACACCCCATGGGGCTGCGGGCTATGCGGCGACCGTCAGCCTCCCTGCCACCGGCGCCCACGTGGCGCCGCTGCGCCAGCCTGCGAAGCATTTTCCTGTAGCGCCGCGGCTCTGGCGACAGCTCCCACGCCCGAAGAGCCAGGAGGGAAAGCCGTGCCTCGTTGGAAAGCTCTTTGGCAGCCGCTCGCCTGGCGAAACAGCCTGTGGGGCTGCGGGCTTTGCGGCGGCCGTCAGCCTCGGAGCCACCGGCGCCCACGTGGCGCCGCCCCACCAGCCTGCGAAGCATTTTCCTGTAGGGCCGCGGCTCTGGCGACAGCTCCCACGCCCGAAGAGCCAGGAGGGAAAGCCGTGCCTCGTTGGAAAGCTCTTTGGCAGCCGATCGCGTGGCCCCACAGCCCGTGGGGCTGCGGGCTTTGTGGCGGCCGTCAGCCTCCCCGCCACCGGCGCCCACCAGGTGCAGCCGCGGCAGCCTGCGAAGCATTTTCCTGTAGGGCCGCGGCTCTGGCGACAGCTCCCACGCCCTAAGAGCGAGGAGAGAAAGCCGTGCCTCGTTGGAAAGCTCTTTGGCAGCCGCTCGCCTGGCTAAACAGCCTGTGGGGCTGCGGGCTTTGCGGCGGCCGTCAGCCTCGCTGCCACCGGCGCCCACGTGGCGCCGCTGCGCCAGCCTGCGAAGCATTTTCCGGTAGGGCCGCGTCTCTGGCGACAGCTCCCACGCCCGAAGAGCCAGGAGGGAAAGCCATGCCTCGTTGGAAAGCTCTTTGGCAGCCTCTCGCGTGGCCCCACAGCCCGTGGGGCTGCGGGCTTTGTGGCGGCCGTCAGCCTCGGCGCCACCGGCGCCCACATGGCGCCGCCGCGCCAGCTTGCGAAGCATTTTCCAGTAGGGCCGCAACTCTGGCGACAGCTCCCAAGCACGAAGAGCCAGGAGGGAAAGCCATGCCTCGTTGGAAAGCTCTTTGGCAGCCGCTCGCCTGGCGAAACAGCCCGTGCGGCTGCGGGCTTTGCCGCGGCCGTCAGCCTCGGAGCCACCGGCGCCCACGTGGCGCTGCCCCACCAGCCTGTGAAGCATTTTCCGGTAGGGCCGCAACTCTGGCGACAGCTCCCAAGCACGAAGAGCCAGGAGGGAAAGCCGTGCCTCGTTGGAAAGCTCTTTGGCAGCCTCTCGCGTGGCCCCACAGCCCGTGGGGCTGCGGGCTTTGTGGCGGCCGTCAGCCTCGGCGCCACCGGCGCCCACATGGCGCCGCCGCGCCAGCTTGCGAAGCATTTTCCAGTAGGGCCGCAACTCTGGCGACAGCTCCCAAGCACGAAGAGCCAGGAGGGAAAGCCATGCCTCGTTGGAAAGCTCTTTGGCAGCCGCTCGCCTGGCGAAACAGCCCGTGCGGCTGCGGGCTTTGCCGCGGCCGTCAGCCTCGGAGCCACCGGCGCCCACGTGGCGCTGCCCCACCAGCCTGTGAAGCATTTTCCGGTAGGGCCGCAACTCTGGCGACAGCTCCCAAGCACGAAGAGCCAGGAGGGAAAGCCGTGCCTCGTTGGAAAGCTCTTTGGCAGCTGATCGCGTGGCCCCACAGCCCGTGGGGCTGCGGGCTTTGTGGCGGCCGTCAGCCTCCCCGCCACCGGCGCCCACCAGGTGCAGCCGCGCCAGCCTGCGAAGCATTTTCCGGTAGGGCCGCGGCTCTGGCGACAGCTCCCACGCCCGAAGAGCCAGGAGGGAAAGCCGTGCCTCGTTGGAAAGCTCTTTGGCAGCCGATCGCCTGGCGAAACAGCCTGTGGGGCTGCGGGCTTTGCGGCGGCCGTCAGCCTCGCTGCCACCGGCGCCCATGTGTCACCGCCTCACCAGGCTGCGAAGCATTTTCCGGTAGGGCCGCGGCTCTGGCGACAGCTCCCACGCCCGAAGAGCCAGGAGGGAAAGTCGTGCCTCGCTGGAAAGCTCTTTGGCAGCCGCTCATGTGGCCCCACAGCCCGTGTGGCTGCGGGCTTTGCGGCGGCCGTCAGCCTCGCCGCCAACGGTGCCCACGTGGCGCTGCCGTGCCAGCTTGCGAAGCATTTTCCGGTAGGGCTGCGGCTCTGACGACAACTCCCAAGCCCGAAGAGCCAGGAGGGAAAGCCGTGCCTCGTTGGAAAGCTCTTTGGCAGCCGCTCGCCTGGCGAAACAGCCTGTGGGGCTGCGGGCTTTGCGGCGGCCGTCAGC
The DNA here is from genome assembly GCF_963924245.1 of Chroicocephalus ridibundus. Classification (NCBI taxonomy): domain Eukaryota; kingdom Metazoa; phylum Chordata; class Aves; order Charadriiformes; family Laridae; genus Chroicocephalus; species Chroicocephalus ridibundus. Next base: position 27,484 of record NC_086296.1, on the reverse strand, counting down.
CTTGGAGCCACCGGCGCCCACGTGGCGCCGCCCCACCAGCCTGCGAAGCATTTTCCTGTAGGGCCGCGTCTCTGGCGACAGCTCCCACGCCCGAAGAGCCAGGAGGGAAAGCCGTGCCTCGTTGGAAAGCTCTTTGGCAGCCGATCGCGTGGCCCCACAGCCCGTGGGGCTGCGGGCTTTGTGGCGGCCGTCAGCCTCCCCGCCACCGGCGCCCACCAGGTGCAGCCGCGCCAGCCTGCGAAGCATTTTCCTGTAGGGCCGCGGCTCTGGCGACAGCTCCCACGCCCTAAGAGCGAGGAGAGAAAGCCGTGCCTCGTTGGAAAGCTCTCTGGCAGCCGCTCGCCTGGCGAAACAGCCTGTGGGGCTGCGGGCTTTGCGGCGGCCGTCAGCCTCGCTGCCACCGGCGCCCACGTGGCGCCGCTGCGCCAGCCTGCGAAGCATTTTCCGGTAGGGCCGCGTCTCTGGCGACAGCTCCCACGCCCGAAGAGCCAGGAGGGAAAGCCATGCCTCGTTGGAAAGCTCTTTGGCAGCCTCTCGCGTGGCCCCACAGCCCGTGGGGCTGCGGGCTTTGTGGCGGCCGTCAGCCTCGGCGCCACCGGCGCCCACATGGCGCCGCCGCGCCAGCTTGCGAAGCATTTTCCGGTAGGGCCGCAACTCTGGCAACAGCTCCCAAGCACGAAGAGCCAGGAGGGAAAGCCATGCCTCGTTGGAAAGCTCTTTGGCAGCCGCTCGCGTGGCGAAACAGCCCGTGGGGCTGCGGGCTTTGCTGCGGCCGTCAGCCTCGGAGCCACCGGCGCCCACGTGGCGCCGCCCCACCAGCCTGTGAAGCATTTTCCGGTAGGGCCGCAACTCTGGCGACAGCTCCCAAGCACGAAGAGCCAGGAGGGAAAGCCGTGCCTCGTTGGAAAGCTCTTTGGCAGCCGATCGCGTGGCCCCACAGCCCGTGGGGCTGCGGGCTTTGTGGCGGCCGTCAGCCTCCCCGCCACCGGCGCCCACCAGGTGCAGCCGCGCCAGCCTGCGAAGCATTTTCCTGTAGGGCCGCGGCTCTGGCGACAGGTCCCACGCCCGAAGAGCCAGGAGGGAAAGCCGTGCCTCGTTGGAAAGCTCTTTGGCAGCCGCTCGCCTGGCGAAACAGCCTGTGGGGCTGCGGGCTTTGCGGCGGCCGTCAGCCTCGGAGCCACCGGCACACACCAGGTGCAGCCGCGCCAGCCTGCGAAGCATTTTCCGGTAGGGCCGTGGCTCTGGCGACAGCTCCCACGCCCGAAGAGCCAGGAGGGAAAGCCGTGCCTCGTTGGAAAGCTCTTTGGCAGCCGCTCGCCTGGCGAAACAGCCTGTGGGGCTGCGGGCTTTGCGGCGGCCGTCAGCCTCGCTGCCACCGGCGCCCACGTGGCGCCGCTGCGCCAGCCTGCGAAGCATTTTCCGGTAGGGCCGCGTCTCTGGCGACAGCTCCCACGCCCGAAGAGCCAGGAGGGAAAGCCATGCCTCGTTGGAAAGCTCTTTGGCAGCCTCTCGCGTGGCCCCACAGCCCGTGGGGCTGCGGGCTTTGTGGCGGCCGTCAGCCTCGGCGCCACCGGCGCCCACATGGCGCCGCCGCGCCAGCTTGCGAAGCATTTTCCGGTAGGGCCGCAACTCTGGCGACAGCTCCCAAGCACGAAGAGCCAGGAGGGAAAGCCATGCCTCGTTGGAAAGCTCTTTGGCAGCCGATCGCCTGGCGAAACAGCCCGTGGGGCTGCGGGCTTTGCCGCGGCCGTCAGCCTCGGAGCCACCGGCGCCCACGTGGCGCCGCCCCACCAGCCTGCGAAGCATTATCCGGTAAGGCCGCGGCTCTGGCGACAGCTCCCACGCCCAAGAGCAGGGAGGGAAAGCCGTGCCTCGTTGGAAAGCTCTTTGGCAGCCGCTCGCCTCGCGAAACAGCCTGTGGGGCTGCGGGCTTTGCGGCGGCCGTCAGCCTCGCTGCCACCGGCGCCCACGTGGCGCCGCCGCGCCAGCCTGCGAAGCATTTTCCGGTAGGCCCGCGGCTCTGGCGACAGCTCCCACGCCCGAAGAGCCAGGAGGGAAAGTCGTGCCTGCTGGAAAGCTCTTTGGCAGCCGATCGCGTGGCCCCACAGCCCGTGGGGCTGCGGGCTTTGCGGCGGCCGTCAGCCTCGGTGCCACCGGCGCCCACGTGGCGCCGCCGCGCCAGCCTGCGAAGCATTTTCCTGTAGGGCCGCGGCTCTGGCGACAGCTCCCACGCCCGAAGAGCCAGGAGGGAAAGCCATGCCTCGTTCGAAAGCTCTTTGGCAGCCGATCGCGTGGCCCCACAGCCCGTGGGGCTGCGGGCTTTCCGGCGGACGTCAGCCTCAGCGACACCGGCGCCCACGTGGCGCCGCCGCGCCAGCCTGCGAAGCATTGTCCTGTAGGGCTGCGGCTCTGGCGACAGCTCCCACGCCCGAAGAGCCAGGAGGGAAAGCCGTGCCTCTTTGGAAAGCTCTTTGGCAGCCGCTCGCGTGGCCCCACAGCCTGTGGGGCTGCGGGCTTTGTGGCGGCCGTCAGCCTCGGCGCCACCGGCGCCCACATGGCGCCGCCGCGCCAGCTTGCGAAGCATTTTCCGGTAGGGCCGCAACTCTGGCGACAGCTCCCAAGCACGAAGAGCCAGGAGGGAAAGCCATGCCTCGTTGGAAAGCTCTTTGGCAGCCGCTCGCCTGGCGAAACAGCCCGTGGGGCTGCGGGCTTTGCCGCGGCCGTCAGCCTCGGAGCCACCGGCGCCCACGTGGCGCCGCCCCACCAGCCTGTGAAGCATTTTCCGGTAGGGCCGCAACTCTGGCGACAGCTCCCAAGCACGAAGAGCCAGGAGGGAAAGCCGTGCCTCGTTGGAAAGCTCTTTGGCAGCCGATCGCGTGGCCCCACAGCCCGTGGGGCTGCGGGCTTTGCGGCGGCCGTCAGCCTCGGAGCCACCGGCGCCCACCAGGTGCAGCCGCGCCAGCCTGCGAAGCATTTTCCTGTAGGGCCGCGGCTCTGGCGACAGCTCCCACGCCCGAAGAGCCAGGAGGGAAAGCCGTGCCTCGTTGGAAAGCTCTTTGGCAGCCGCTCGCCTGGCGAAACAGCCTGTGGGGCTGCGGGCTTTGCAGCGGCCGTCAGCCTCGCTGCCACCGGCGCCCATGTGTCACCGCCTCACCAGGCTGCGAAGCATTTTCCGGTAGGGCCGCGGCTCTGGCGACAGCTCCCACGCCCGAAGAGCCAGGAGGGAAAGTCGTGCCTCGCTGGAAAGCTCTTTGGCAGCCGCTCGTGTGGCCCCACAGCCCGTGGGGCTGCGGGCTTTGCGGCGGCCGTCAGCCTCGCCGCCAACGGTGCCCACGTGGCGCTGCCGTGCCAGCTTGCGAAGCATTTTCCGGTAGGGCTGCGGCTCTGACGACAACTCCGAAGCCCGAAGAGCCAGGAGGGAAAGCCATGCCTCGTTGGAAAGCTCTTTGGCAGCCGCTCGCGTGGCCCCACAGCCCATGGGGCTGCGGGCTTTGCGGCGGCCGTCAGCCTCGGAGCCAACGGCACCCACCAGGTGCAGCCGCGCCAGCCTGCGAAGCATTTTCCGGTAGGGCCGTGGCTCTGGCGACAGCTCCCACGCCCGAAGAGCCAGGAGGGAAAGCCGTGCCTCGTTGGAAAGCTCTTTGGCGGCCGCTCGCGTGGCCCCACAGCCCATGGGGCTGCGGGCTATGCGGCGACCGTCAGCCTCCCTGCCACCGGCGCCCACGTGGCGCCGCTGCGCCAGCCTGCGAAGCATTTTCCTGTAGGGCCGCGGCTCTGGCGACAGCTCCCACGCCCGAAGAGCCAGGAGGGAAAGCCGTGCCTCGTTGGAAAGCTCTTTGGCAGCCGCTCGCCTGGCGAAACAGCCTGTGGGGCTGCGGGCTTTGCGGCGGCCGTCAGCCTCGGAGCCACCGGCGCCCACGTGGCGCCGCCCCACCAGCCTGCGAAGCATTTTCCTGTAGGGCCGCGGCTCTGGCGACAGCTCCCACGCCCGAAGAGCCAGGAGGGAAAGCCGTGCCTCGTTGGAAAGCTCTTTGGCAGCCGCTCGCGTGGTCCCACAGCCTGTGGGGCTGCGGGCTTTGCGGCGGCCGTCAGCCTCGCTGCCACCGGCGCCCACGTGGCGCCGCCCCACCAGCCTGCGAAGCATTTTCCTGTAGGGCCGCGGCTCTGGCGACAGCTCCCAAGCACGAAGAGCCAGGAGGGAAAGCCGTGCCTCGTTGGAAAGCTCTTTGGCAGCCGCTCGCCTGGCGAAACAGCCTGTGGGGCTGCGGGCTTTGCGGCGGCCGTCAGCCTCGCTGCCACCGGCGCCCACGTGGCGCCGCTGCGCCAGCCTGCGAAGCATTTTCCGGTAGGGCCGCGTCTCTGGCGACAGCTCCCACGCCCGAAGAGCCAGGAGGGAAAGCCATGCCTCGTTGGAAAGCTCTTTGGCAGCCTCTCGCGTGGCCCCACAGCCCGTGGGGCTGCGGGCTTTGTGGCGGCCGTCAGCCTCGGCGCCACCGGCGCCCACATGGCGCCGCCGCGCCAGCTTGCGAAGCATTTTCCGGTAGGGCCGCAACTCTGGCGACAGCTCCCAAGCACGAAGAGCCAGGAGGGAAAGCCATGCCTCGTTGGAAAGCTCTTTGGCAGCCTCTTGCGTGGCCGCACAGCCCGTGGGGCTGCGGGCTTTGCGGCGGCCGTCAGCCTCGGCGCCACCGGCGCCCACGTGGCGCTGCCGCGCCAGCTTGCGAAGCATTTTCCGGTAGGGCTGCGGCTCTGACGACAGCTCCCAAGCCCGAAGAGCCAGGAGGGAAAGCCGTGCCTCGTTGGAAAGCTCTTTGGCGGCCGCTCGCGTGGCCCCACAGCCCGTGGGGCTGCGGGCTTTGTGGCGGCCGTCAGCCTCGGCGCCACCGGCGCCCACCAGGTGCAGCCGCGCCAGCCTGCGAAGCATTTTCCTGTAGGGCCGCGGCTCTGGCGACAGCGCCCACGCCCGAAGAGCGAGGAGAGAAAGCCGTGCCTCGTTGGAAAGCTCTTTGGCAGCCGCTCGCCTGGCGAAACAGCCTGTGGGGCTGCGGGCTTTGCGGCGGCCGTCAGCCTCGCTGCCACCGGCGCCCACGTGGCGCCGCTGCGCCAGCCTGCGAAGCATTTTCCGGTAGGGCCGCGACTCTGGCGACAGCTCCCACGCCCGAAGACCCAGGAGGGAAAGCCGTGCCTCGTTGGAAAGCTCTTTGGCAGCCGCTCGCGTGGCCCCACAGCTCGTGGGGCTGCGGGCTTTCCGGCGGACGTCAGCCTCAGCGACACCGGCGCCCACGTGGCGCCGCCGCGCCAGCCTGCGAAGCATTTTCCTGTAGGGCTGCGGCTCTGGCGACAGCTCCCACGCCCGAAGAGCCAGGAGGGAAAGCCGTGCCTCGTTGGAAAGCTCTTTGGCGGCCGCTCGCGTGGCCCCACAGCCCGTGGGGCTGCGGGCTTTGTGGCGGCCGTCAGCCTCGGCGCGACCGGCGCCCACCAGGTGCAGCCGCGCCAGCCTGCGAAGCATTTTCCTGTAGGGCCGCGGCTCTGGCGACAGCTCCCACGCCCGAAGAGCGAGGAGAGAAAGCCGTGCCTCGTTGGAAAGCTCTTTGGCAGCCGCTTGCCTGGCGAAACAGCCTGTGGGGCTGCGGGCTTTGCGGCGGCCGTCAGCCTCGCTGCCACCGGCGCCCACGTGGCGCCGCTGCGCCAGCCTGCGAAGCATTTTCCGGTAGGGCCGCGACTCTGGCGACAGCTCCCACGCCCGAAGACCCAGGAGGGAAAGCCGTGCCTCGTTGGAAAGCTCTTTGGCAGCCGCTCGCGTGGCCCCACAGCCCGTGGGGCTGCGGGCTTTCCGGCGGACGTCAGCCTCAGCGACACCGGCGCCCACGTGGCGCCGCCGCGCCAGCCTGCGAAGCATTTTCCTGTAGGGCTGCGGCTCTGGCGACAGCTCCCACGCCCGAAGAGCCAGGAGGGAAAGCCGTGCCTCGTTGGAAAGCTCTTTGGCAGCCGTTCGCCTGGCGAAACAGCCCGTGGGGCTGCCGGCTTTGCGGCGGCCGTCAGCCTCGGAGCCACTGGCGCCCACGTGGCGCCGCCCCACCAGCCTGCGAAGCATTTTCCGGTAGGGCCGCAACTCTGGCGACAGCTCCCAAGCACGAAGAGCCAGGAGGGAAAGCCGTGCCTCGTTGGAAAGCTCTTTGGCAGCCGATCGCGTGGCCCCACAGCCCGTGGGGCTGCGGGCTTTGTGGCGGCCGTCAGCCTCCCCGCCACCGGCGCCCACCAGGTGCAGCCGCGCCAGCCTGCGAAGCATTTTCCGATAGGGCCGCGGCTCTGGCGACAGCTCCCACGCCCGAAGACCTAGGAGGGAAAGCCGTGCCTCGTTGGAAAGCTCTTTGGCAGCCGCTCGCGTGGCCCCACAGCCCGTGGGGCTGCGGGCTTTGTGGCGGCCGTCAGCCTCCCCGCCACCGGGGCCCACCAGGTGCAGCCGCGCCAGCCTGCGAAGCATTTTCCTGTAGGGCCGCGGCTCTGGCGACAGCTCCCACGCCCGAAGAGCCAGGAGGGAAAGCCGTGCCTCGTTGGAAAGCTCTTTGGCAGCCGCTCGCGTGGCCCCACAGCCCGTGGGGCTGCGGGCTTTGCGGCGGCCGTCAGCCTCCGCGCCACCGGCGCCCACGTGGCGCCGCCGCACAAGCCTGCGAAGCATTTTCCGGTAGGGCCGCGGCTCTGACGACAGCTCCCACGCCCGAAGAGCCAGGAGGGAAAGCCGTGCCTCGTTGGAAAGCTCTTTGGCAGCCGCTCGCGTGGCCCCACAGCCCGTGGGGCTGCGGGCTTTGCGGCGGCCGTCAGCCTCGGCGCCACCGGCGCCCACGAGGTACCGCCGCACCAGCCTGCGAAGCATTTTCCGGTAGGGCTGCGGCTCTGGCGACAGCTCCCACGCCCGAAGAGCAGGGAGGGAAAGCCATGCCTCGTTGGAAAGCTCTTTGGCAGCCGCTCGCGTGGCCCCACAGCCCGTGGGGCTGCGGGCTTTGCGGCGGCCGTCAGCCTCGGCGCCACCAGCGCCCACGTGGCGCCGTCGCACGAGCCTGCGAAGCATTTTCCGGTAGGGCCGCGGCTCTGGCGACAGCTCCCACGCCCGAAGAGCCAGGAGGGAAAGCCATGCCTCGTTGGAAAGCTCTTTGGCAGCCGCTCGCGTGGCCCCACAGCCCGTGTGGCTGCGGGCTTTGCGGCGACCGTCAGCCTCCCCGCCACCGGCGCCCAGCAGGTGCAGCTGCGCCAGCCTACGAAGCATTTTCCGGTAGGGCCGCGGCTCTGGCGACAGCTCCCACGCCCGAAGAGCAGGGAGGGAAAGCCATGCCTCGTTGGAAAGCTCTTTGGCAGCCTCTTGCGTGGCCCCACAGCCCGTGGGGCTGCGGGCTTTGCGGCGGCTGTGAGCCTCGCCGCCACCGGCGCCCACGTGGCGCTGCCGCGCCTGCTTGCGAAGCATTTTCCGGTAGGGCTGCGGCTCTGACGACAGCTCCCAAGCCCGAAGAGCCAGGAGGGAAAGCCATGCCTCGTTGGAAAGCTCTTTGGCAGCCGCTCACCTGGCGAAACAGCCCGTGGGGCTGCGGGCTTTGTGGCGGCCGTCAGCCTCCCCGCCACCGGCGCCCACCAGGTGCAGCCGCGCCAGCCTGCGAAGCATTTTCCAGTAGGGCCGCGGCTCTGGCGACAGCTCCCACGCCCAAAGAGCCAGGAGGGAAAGCCGTGCCTCGCTGGAAAGCTCTTTGGCAGCCGCTCGCGTGGCCCCACAGCCCGTGGGGCTGCGGGCTTTCCGGCGGACGTCACCCTCAGCGACACCGGCGCCCACTTGGCGCCGCCGCGCCAGCATGCGAAGCATTTTCCGGTAGGGTCGCGACTCTGGTGACAGCGCCCACGCCCGAAGAGCCAGGAGGGAAAGCCGTGCCTCGTTGGAAAGCTCTTTGGCAGCCGCTCGCGTGGCCCCACAGCCCGTGTGGCTGCGGGCTATACGGCGGCCGTCAGCGTCGGCGACACCGGCGCCCACGTGGCGCCGCCGCACCAGCCTGCGAAGCGTTTTCCGGTAGGGCCGCAACTCTGGCGACAGCTCCCACGCCCGAAGAGCCAGGAGGGAAAGCCGTGTCTCGTTGGAAAGCTCTTTGGCAGCCGCTCGCGTGGCCCCACAGCCCGTGCGGTTGCGGGCTTTGCGGCGACCGTCAGCGTCCCCGCCACCGGCGCCCACCAGGTGCAGCCGCTCCAGCCTGCGAAGCATTTTCCGGTAGGGCCGCGGCTCTGGCGACAGCTCCCACGCCCGAAGAGCAGGGAGGGAAAGCCATGCCTCGTTGGAAAGCTCTTTGGCAGCCGCTCGCCTGGCGAAACAGCCCGTGGGGCTGCGGGCTTTGTGGCGGACGTCAGCCTCGGAGCCACCGGCGCCCACGTGGCGCCGCCCCACCAGCCTGCGAAGCATTTTCCGGTAGGGCCGCAACTCTGGCGACAGCTCCCAAGCCCGAAGAGCCAGGAGGGAAAGCCGTGCCTCGTTGGAAAGCTCTTTGGCAGCCGATCGAGTGGCCCCACAGCCCGTGGGGCTGCGGGCTTTGTGGCGGCCGTCAGCCTCCCCACCACTGGCGCCCACCAGGTGCAGCCGCGCCAGCCTGCGAAGCATTTTCCGGTAGGGCCGCGGCTCTGGCGACAGCTCCCACGCCCCAAGAGCCGGGAGGGAAAGCTATGCCTCGTTGGAAAGCTCTTTGGCAGCCGCTCGCGTGGCCCCACAGCCCGTGTGGCTGCGGGCTTTGCGGCGGCCGTCAGCCTCGGAGCCACCAGCGCCCACGTGGCGCCGCCGCACGAGCCTGCGAAGCATTTTCCGGTAGGGCCGCGTCTCTGGCGACAGCTCCCACGCCCGAAGAGCCAGGAGGGAAAGCCATGCCTCGTTGGAAAGCTCTTTGGCGGCCGCTCGCGTGGCCCCACAGCCCGTGTGGCTGCGGGCTTTGTGGCGGCCGTCAGCCTCGGCGCCACCGGCGCCCACCAGGTGCAGCCGCGCCAGCCTGCGAAGCATTTTCCTGTAGGGCCGCGGCTCTGGCGACAGCTCCCAAGCCCTAAGAGCGAGGAGAGAAAGCCGTGCCTCGTTGGAATGCTCTTTGGCAGCCGCTCGCCTGGCGAAACAGCCCGTGGGGCTGCGGGCTTTGTGGCGGACGTCAGCCTCGGAGCCACCGGCGCCCACGTGGCGCCGCCCCACCAGCCTGCGAAGCATTTTCCGGTAGGGCCGCAACTCTGGCGACAGCTCCCACGCCCGAAGAGCCAGGAGGGAAAGCCGTGCCTCGTTGGAAAGCTCTTTGGCAGCCGATCGAGTGGCCCCACAGCCCGTGGGGCTGCGGGCTTTGTGGCGACCGTCAGCCTCCCCACCACCGGCGCCCACCAGGTGCAGCCGCGCCAGCCTGCGAAGCATTTTCCGGTAGGGCCGCGTCTCTGGCGACAGCTCCCACGCCCGAAGACCTAGGAGGGAAAGCCGTGCCTCGTTGGAAAGCTCTTTGGCAGCCGCTCGCGTGGCCCCACAGCCCGTGGGGCTGCGGGCTTTCCGGCGGACGTCAGCCTCAGCGACACCGGCGCCCACGTGGCGCCGCCGCGCCAGCCTGCGAAGCATTTTCCTGTAGGGCTGCGGCTCTGGCGACAGCTCCCACGCCCGAAGAGCCAGGAGGGAAAGCCATGCCTCGTTGGAAAGCTCTTTGGCAGCCGCTCGCCTGGCGAAACAGCCCGTGGGGCTGCGGGCTTTGCGGCGGCCGTCAGCCTCGGAGCCACTGGCGCCCACGTGGCGCCGCCCCACCAGCCTGCGAAGCATTTTCCGGTAGGGCCGCAACTCTGGCGACAGCTCCCAAGCACGAAGAGCCAGGAGGGAAAGCCGTGCCTCGTTGGAAAGCTCTTTGGCAGCCGATCGCGTGGCCCCACAGCCCGTGGGGCTGCGGCCTTTGTGGCGGCCGTCAGCCTCGGAGCCACCGGCGCCCACCAGGTGCAGCCGCGCCAGCCTGCGAAGCATTTTCCTGTAGGGCCGTGGCTCTGGCGACAGCTCCCACGCCCGAAGAGCCAGGAGGGAAAGCCGTGCCTCGTTGGAAAGCTCTTTGGCAGCCGCTCGCGTGGCCTCACAGCCCGTGGGGCTGCGGGCTTTGCAGCGGCCGTCAGCCTCGGCGCCACCGGCGCCCACGAGGCGCTGCCGCGCCAGCTTGCGAAGCATTTTCCTGTAGGGCCACGGCTCTGACGACAACTCCCAAGCCCGAAGAGCCAGGAGGGAAAGCCGTGCCTCGTTGGAAAGCTCTTTGGCAGCCGCTTGCGTGGCCCCACAGCCCGTGGGGCTGCGGGCTTTGCGGCGGCCGTCAGCCTCGGAGCCACCAGCGCCCACGTGGCGCCGCCCCACTAGCCTGCGAAGCATTTTCCGGTAGGGCCGCGGCTCTGGCGACAGCTCCCAAGGACGAAGAGCCAGGAGGGAAAGCCGTGCCTCGTTGGAAAGCTCTTTGGCAGCCGCTCGCCTGGCCCCACAGCCCGTGGGGCTGCGGGCTTTGCGGCGGCCGTCAGCCTCCGCGCCACCGGCGTTCACGTGGCGCCGCCGCACAAGCCTGCGAAGCATTTTCCGGTAGGGCCGCGGCTCTGACGACAGCTCCCACGCCTGAAGAGCCAGGAGGGAAAGCCATGCCTCGTTGGAAAGCTCTTTGGCAGCCGCTCGCGTGGCCCCACAGCCCGTGGGGCTGCGGGCTTTGCGGCGGTTGTTAGCCTCGGAGCCACCGGCGCCCACGTGGCGCCGCCCCACCAGCCTGCGAAGCATTTTCCGGTAGGGCCGCAACTCTGGCGACAGCTCCCAAGCCCGAAGAGCCAGGAGGGAAAGCCATGCCTCGTTGGAAAGCTCTTTGGCAGCCACTCGCCTGGCGAAACAGCCCGTGCGGCTGCGGGCTTTGCGGCGGCCGTCAGCCTCGGAGCCACCGGCGCCCACGTGGCGCCGCCCCACCAGCCTGCAAAGCATTTTCCGGTAGGGCTGCGGCTCTGGCGACAGCTCCCAAGCCCGAAGAGCCAGGAGGGAAAGCCGTGCCTCGTTGGAAAGCTCTTTGGCAGCCGATCGCGTGGCCCCACAGCCCGTGGGGCTGCGGGCTTTGTGGCGGCCGTCAGCCTCCCCGCCACTGGCGCCCACCAGGTGCAGCCGCGCCAGCCTGCGAAGCATTTTCCTGTAGTGCCGCGGCTCTGGCGACAGCTCCCACGCCCGAAGAGCCAGGAGGGAAAGTCGTGCCTCGTTGGAAAGCTCTTTGGCAGCCGCTCGCCTGGCAAAAAAGCCTGTGGGGCTGCGGGCTTTGCGGCGGCCGTCAGCCTCAGCGCCACCGGCGCCCACCAGCTACAGCCGCGCCAGCTTGCGAAGCATTTTCCGGTAGGGCCGCGGCTCTGGCGACAGCTCCCACGCCCGAAGAGCCAGGAGGGAAAGCCGTGCCTCGTTGGAAAGCTCTTTGGCGGTTGCTCTCGTGACCCCACAGCCCGTGGGGCTGCGGGCTTTGCGGCGGCCGTCAGCCTCGCTGCCACCGGCGCCCACGTGGCGCCGCTGCGCCAGCCTGCGAAGCATTTTCCGGTAGGGCCGCGTCTCTGGCGACAGCTCCCACGCCCGAAGAGCCAGGAGGGAAAGCCATGCCTCGTTGGAAAGCTCTTTGGCAGCCTCTCGCGTTGCCCCACAGCCCGTGGGGCTGCGGGCTTTGTGGCGGCCGTCAGCCTCGGCGACACCAGCGCCCACGTGGCGCCGCCGCACCAGTCTGCGAAGCATTTTCCGGTAGGGCTGCGGCTCTGACGACAGCTCCCAAGCCCGAAGAGCCAGGAGGGAAAGCCGTGCCTCGTTGGAAAGCTCTTTGGCAGCCGCTCGCCTGGCGAAACAGCCCGTGTGGCTGCGGGCTTTGCGGCGGCCTTCAGCCTCGCTGCCAACAGTGCCCACGTGGCGCTGCCGCGCCAGCTTACGAAGCATTTTCCGGTAGGGCTGCGGCTCTGACGACAACTCCCAAGCCCGAAGAGCCAGGAAGGAAAGCCATGCCTCGTTGGAAAGCTCTTTGGCAGCCGCTCGCGTGGCCCCACAGCTAGTGGGGCTGCGGGCTTTGCGGCGGCCGTCAGCCTCGGCGCCACCGGAGCCCACCAGCTACAGCCGCGCCAGCCTGCGAAGCATTTTCCGGTAGGGCCGCGGCTCTGGCAACAGCTCCCACGCCCGAAGAGCCAGGAGGGAAAGCCGTGCCTCGTTGGAAAGCTCTTTGGCAGCCGCTCGCCTGGCGAAACAGCCCGTGGGGCTGCGGGCTTTGTGGCGGCCGTCAGCCTCCCCGCCACCGGCGCCAACCAGGTGCAGCCGCGCCAGCCTGCGAAGCATTTTCCGGTAGGGCCGCGGCTCTGGCGACAGCTCACACGCCCGAAGACCCAGGAGGGAAAGCCGTGCCTCGTTGGAAAGCTCTTTGGCAGCCGCTCGCGTGGCCTCACAGCTCGTGGGGCTGCGGGCTTTGCGGCGGCCGTCAGCCTCGGCGCCACCGGCGCCCACGTGGCGCCGCCGCGCCAGCTTGCGAAGCATTTTCCAGTTGGGCCACGGCTCTGACGACAACTCCCAAGCCCGAAGACCCAAGAGGGAAAGCCGTGCCTCGTTGGAAAGCTCTTTGGCAGCCGCTTGCGTGGCCCCACAGCCCGTGGGGCTGCGGGCTTTGCGGCGGCCGTCAGCCTCGGAGCCACCAGCGCCCACGTGGCGCCGCCCCACCAGCCTGCGAAGCATTTTCCGGTAGGGCCGCGGCTCTGGCGACAGCTCCCACGCCCGAAGAGCCAGGAGGGAAAGCCGTGCCTCGTTGGAAAGCTCTTTGGCAGCCGCTCGCGTGGCCCCACAGCCCGTGGGGCTGCGGGCTTTGCGGCGGTTGTCAGCCTCGGAGCCACCAGCGCCCACGTGGCGCCGCCGCACGAGCCTACGAAGCATTTTCCGGTAGGGCCGCGTCTCTGGCGACAGCTCCCACGCCCGAAGAGCCAGGAGGGAAAGCCATGCCTCGTTGGAAAGCTCTTTGGCAGCCGCTCGCGTGGCCCCACAGCTAGTGGGGCTGCGGGCTTTGCGGCGGCCGTCAGCCTCGGCGCCACCGGAGCCCATCAGGTACAGCCGCGCCAGCCTGCGAAGCATTTTGCGGTAGGGCCGCGGCTCTGGCGACAGCTCCCACGCCCGAAGACCCAGGAGGGAAAGCCGTGCCTCGTTGGAAAGCTCTTTGGCAGCCGCTCGCGTGGCCTCACAGCCCGTGGGGCTGCGGGCTTTGCGGCGGCCGTCAGCCTCGGCGCCACCGGCGCCCACGTGGCGCCGCCGCGCCAGCTTGCGAAGCATTTTCCAGTTGGGCCACGGCTCTGACGACAACTCGCAAGCCCGAAGACCCAGGAGGGAAAGCCGTGCCTCGTTGGAAAGCTCTTTGGCAGCCGCTTGCGTGGCCCCACAGCCCGTGGGGCTGCGGGCTTTGCGGCGGCCGTCAGCCTCGGAGCCACCAGCGCCCACGTGGCGCCGCCCCACCAGCCTGCGAAGCATTTTCCGGTAGGGCTGCGGCTCTGACGACAGCTCCCAAGCCCGAAGAGCCAGGAGGGAAAGCCATGCCTCGTTGGAAAGCTCTTTGGCAGCCGCTCGCCTGGCGAAACAGCCCGTGTGGCTGCGGGCTTTGCGGCGGCCTTCAGCCTCGCCGCCAACAGTGCCCACGTGGCGCTGCCGCGCCAGCTTACGAAGCATTTTCCGGTAGGGCTGCGGCTCTGACGACAACTCCCAAGCCCGAAGAGCCAGGAAGGAAAGCCATGCCTCGTTGGAAAGCTCTTTGGCAGCCGCTCGCGTGGCCCCACAGCCCGTGGGGCTGCGGGCTTTGCGGCGGCCGTCATCCTCGCTGCCACCGGCGCCCACGTGGCGCTGCTGCGCCAGCCTACGAAGCATTTTCCGGTAGGGCCGCGTCTCTGGCGACAGCTCCCACGCCCGAAGAGCCAGGAGGGAAAGCCATGCCTCGTTGGAAAGCTCTTTGGCAGCCGCTCGCGTGGCCCCACAGCCCGTGGGGCTGCGGGCTTTGCGGCGGCCGTCAGCCTCGGCGCCACCGGAGCCCACCAGCTACAGCCGCGCCAGCCTGCGAAGCATTTTCCGGTAGGGCCGCGGCTCTGGCAACAGCTCCCACGCCCGAAGAGCCAGGAGGGAAAGCCGTGCCTCGTTGGAAAGCTCTTTGGCAGCCGCTCGCCTGGCGAAACAGCCCGTGGGGCTGCGGGCTTTGTGGCGGCCGTCAGCCTCCCCGCCACCGGCGCCCACCAGGTGCAGCCGCGCCAGCCTGCGAAGCATTTTCCTGTAGGGCCGCGGCTCTGGCGACAGCTCCCACGCCCGAAGAGCCAGGAGGGAAAGCCGTGCCTCGTTGGAAAGCTCTTTGGCAGCCGCTCGCGTGGCCTCACAGCCCGTGGGGCTGCGGGCTTTGCGGCGGCCGTCAGCCTCGGCGCCACCGGCGCCCACGTGGCGCCGCCGCGCCAGCTTGCGAAGCATTTTCCAGTTGGGCCACGGCTCTGATGACAACTCCCAAGCCCGAAGACCCAGGAGGGAAAGCCGTGCCTCGTTGGAAAGCTCTTTGGCAGCCGCTTGCGTGGCCCCACAGCCCGTGGGGCTGCGGGCTTTGCGGCGGCCGTCAGCCTCGGAGCCACCAGCGCCCACGTGGCGCCGCCCCACCAGCCTGCGAAGCATTTTCCGGTAGGGCCGCGGCTCTGGCGACAGCTCCCACGCCTGAAGAGCCAGGAGGGAAAGCCGTGCCTCGTTGGAAAGCTCTTTGGCAGCCGCTCGCGTGGCCCCACAGCCCGTGGGGCTGCGGGCTTTGCGGCGGTTGTCAGCCTCGGAGCCACCGGCGCCCACGTGGCGCCGCCCCACCAGCCTGCGAAGCATTTTCCGGTAGGGCCGCAACTCTGGCGACAGCTCCCAAGCCCGAAGAGCCAGGAGGGAAAGCCATGCCTCGTTGGAAAGCTCTTTGGCAGCCGCTCGCCTGGCGAAACAGCCAGTGCGGCTGCGGGCTTTGCGGCGGCCGTCAGCCTCAGCGCCACCGGCGCCTACCAGCTACAGCCGCGCCACCCTGCGAAGCATTTTCCGGTAGTGCCGCGGCTCTGGCGACAGCTCCCACGCCCGAAGAGCCAGGAGGGAAAGCCGTGCCTCGTTGGAAAGCTCTTTGGCAGCCGCTCGCGTGGCCTCACAGCCCGTGGGGCTGCGGGCTTTGCGGCGGCCGTCAGCCTCTAAGCCACCGGCGCCCACGTGGCGCCGCCGCGCCAGCTTGCGAAGCATTTTCCAGTAGGGCCACGGCTCTGACGACAACTCCCAAGCCCGAAGAGCCAGGAGGGAAAGCCGTGCCTCGTTGGAAAGCTCTTTGGCAGCCGCTCGCGTGGCCCCACAGCCCATGGGGCTGCGGGCTTTGCGGCGGCCGTCAGCCTCGGCGCCACCGGCGCCCACGTGGTACCGCCGCACCAGCCTGCGAAGCATTTTCCGGTAGGGCTGCGGCTCTGGCGACAGCTCCCGCGCCCGAAGAGCAGGGAGGGAAAGCCATGCCTCGTTGGAAAGCTCTTTGGCAGCCGCTCGCGTGGCCCCACAGCCCGTGTGGCTGCGGGCTTTGCGGCGACCGTCAGCCTCCCCGCCACCGGCGCCCACCAGGTGCAGCCGCGCCAGCCTGCGAAGCATTTTCCGGTAGGGCCGCGGCTCTGGCGACAGCTCCCACGCCCGAAGAGCAGGGAGGGAAAGCCATGCCTCGTTGGAAAGCTCTTTGGCAGCCTCTTGCGTGGCCGCACAGCCCGTGGGGCTGCGGGCTTTGCGGCGGCCGTCAGCCTCGGCGCCACCGGCGCCCACATGGCGCTGCCGCGCCAGCTTGCGAAGCATTTTCCGGTAGGGCTGCGGCTCTGACGACAGCTCCCAAGCCCGAAGAGCCAGGAGGGAAAGCCGTGCCTCGTTGGAAAGCTCTTTGGCGGCCGCTCGCGTGGCCCCACAGCCCGTGGGGCTGCGGGCTTTCCGGCGGACGTCAGCCTCAGCGACACCGGCGCCCACGTGGCGCCGCCGCGCCAGCCTGCGAAGCATTTTCCTGTAGGGCTGCGGCTCTGGCGACAGCTCCCACGCCCGAAGAGCCAGGAGGGAAAGCTGTGCCTCGTTGGAAAGCTCTTTGGCAGCCGCTCGCCTGGCGAAACAGCCCGTGGGGCTGCGGGCTTTGCGGCGGCCGTCAGCCTCGCTGCCACCGGCGCCCACGTGGCGCCGCCCCACCAGCCTGCGAAGCATTTTCCGGTAGGGCCGCAACTCTGGCGACAGCTCCCAAGCACGAAGAGCCAGGAGGGAAAGCCGTGCCTCGTTGGAAAGCTCTTTGGCAGCCCCTCGCGTGGCCCCACAGCCCGTGGGGCTGCGGGCTTTGCGGCGGCCGTCAGCCTCACCGCCACCGGCGCCCACCAGCTACAGCCGCGCCAGCCTGCGAAGCATTTTCCGGTAGGGCCGCGGCTCTGGCGACAGCTCCCACGCCCGAAGAGCCAGGAGGGAAAGCCATGCCTCGTTGGAAAGCTCTTTGGCAGCCTCTTGCGTGGCCCCACAGCCCGTGGGGCTGTGGGCTTTGTGGCGGCCGTCAGCCTCCCCGCCACCGGCGCCCACCAGGTGCAGCCGCGCCAGCCTGCGAAGCATTTTCCTGTAGGGCTGCGGCTCTGGCGACAGCTCCCACGCCCGAAAAGCGAGGAGGGAAAGCCGTGCCTCGTTGGAAAGCTCTTTGGCAGCCGCTCGCCTGGCGAAACAGACTGTGGGGCTGCGGGCTTTGCGGCGGCCGTCAGCCTCGCTGCCACCGGCGCCCATGTGTCGCCGCCTCACCAGGCTGCGAAGCATTTTCCGGTAGGGCTGCGGCTCTGACGACAACTCCCAAGCCCGAAGAGCCAGGAGGGAAAGCCGTGCCTCGTTGGAAAGCTCTTTGGCAGCTGCTCGCGTGGCCCCACAGCCCGTGGGGCTGCGGGCTTTGCGGCGGTTGTCAGCCTCGGAGCCACCGGCGCCCACGTGGCGCCGCCCCACCAGCCTGCGAAGCATTTTCCGGTAGGGCCGCAACTCTGGCGACAGCTCCCAAGCCCGAAGAGCCAGGAGGGAAAGCCATGCCTCGTTGGAAAGCTCTTTGGCAGCCGCTCGCCTGGCGAAACAGCCCGTGCGGCTGCGGGCTTTGCGGCGGCCGTCAGCCTCGGAGCCACCGGCGCCCACGTGGCGCTGCCCCACCAGCCTGCGAAGCATTTTCCGGTAGGGCCGCAACTCTGGCGACAGCTCCCAAGCACGAAGAGCCAGGAGGGAAAGCCGTGCCTCGTTGGAAAGCTCTTTGGCAGCCGCTCGCGTGGCCCCACAGCCCGTGGGGCTGCGGGCTTTGCGGCGGCCGTCAGCCTCACCGCCACCGGCGCCCACCAGCTACAGCCGCGCCAGCCTGCGAAGCATTTTCCGGTAGGGCCGCGGCTCTGGCGACAGCTCCCACGCCCGAAGAGCCAGGAGGGAAAGCCGTGCCTCGTTGGAAAGCTCTTTGGCAGCCGCTCGCCTGGCGAAACAGCCCGTGGGGCTGCGGGCTTTGTGGGGGCCGTCAGCCTCCCCGCCACCGGCGCCCACCAGGTGCAGCCGCGCCAGCCTGCGAAGCATTTTCCTGTAGGGCCGCGGCTCTGGCGACAGCTCCCACGCCCGAAGAGCCAGGAGGGAAAGCCGTGCCTCGTTGGAAAGCTCTTTGGCGGCCGCTCGCCTGGCGAAACAGCCTGTGGGGCTGCGGGCTTTGCGGCGGCCGTCAGCCTCGGAGCCACCGGCACCCACCAGGTGCAGCCGCGCCAGCCTGCGAAGCATTTTCCGGTAGGGCCGTGGCTCTGGCGACAGCTCCCACGCCCGAAGAGCCAGGAGGGAAAGCCGTGCCTCGTTGGAAAGCTCTTTGGCAGCCAATCGCGTGGCCCCACAGCCCGTGGGGCTGCGGGCTTTGTGGCGGCCGTCAGCCTCAGCGACACCGGCGCCCACGTGGCGCCGCTGCGCCAGCCTGCGAAGCATTTTCCTGTAGGGCCGCGGCTCTGGCGACAGCTCCCACGCCCGAAGAGCCAGGAGGGAAAGCCGTGCCTCGTTGGAAAGCTCTTTGGCAGCCGCTCGCCTGGCGAAACAGCCTGTGGGGCTGCGGGCTTTGCGGCGGCCGTCAGCCTCGCTGCCACCGGCGCCCACGTGGCGCCGCTGCGCCAGCCTGCGAAGCATTTTCCGGTAGGGCCGCGTCTCTGGCGACAGCTCCCACGCCCGAAGAGCCAGGAGGGAAAGTCGTGCCTCGCTGGAAAGCTCTTTGGCTGCCGCTCGTGTGGCCCCACAGCCCGTGTGGCTGCGGGCTTTGCGGCGGCCGTCAGCCTCGCCGCCAACGGTGCCCACGTGGCGCCGCTGCGCCAGCCTGCGAAGCATTTTCCTGTAGCGCCGCGGCTCTGGCGACAGCTCCCACGCCCGAAGAGCCAGGAGGGAAAGCCGTGCCTCGTTGGAAAGCTCTTTGGCAGCCGCTCGCCTGGCGAAACAGCCTGTGGGGCTGCGGGCTTTGCGGCGGCCGTCAGCCTCGGAGCCACCGGCGCCCACGTGGCGCCGCCCCACCAGCCTGCGAAGCATTTTCCTGTAGGGCCGCGGCTCTGGCGACAGCTCCCACGCCCGAAGAGCCAGGAGGGAAAGCCGTGCCTCGTTGGAAAGCTCTTTGGCAGCCGATCGCGTGGCCCCACAGCCCGTGGGGCTGCGGGCTTTGTGGCGGCCGTCAGCCTCCCCGCCACCGGCGCCCACCAGGTGCAGCCGCGCCAGCCTGCGAAGCATTTTCCTGTAGGGCCGCGGCTCTGGCGACAGCTCCCACGCCCTAAGAGCGAGGAGAGAAAGCCGTGCCTCGTTGGAAAGCTCTTTGGCAGCCGCTCGCCTGGCTAAACAGCCTGTGGGGCTGCGGGCTTTGCGGCGGCCGTCAGCCTCGCTGCCACCGGCGCCCACGTGGCGCCGCTGCGCCAGCCTGCGAAGCATTTTCCGGTAGGGCCGCGTCTCTGGCGACAGCTCCCACGCCCGAAGAGCCAGGAAGGAAAGCCATGCCTCGTTGGAAAGCTCTTTGGCAGCCTCTTGCGTGGCCCCACAGCCCGTGGGGCTGCGGGCTTTCCGGCGGACGTCAGCCTCAGCGACACCGGCGCCCACGTGGCGCCCCCGCGCCAGCCTGCGAAGCATTTTCCTGTAGGGCTGCGGCTCTGGCGACAGCTCCCACGCCCGAAGAGCCAGGAGGGAAAGCCATGCCTCGTTGGAAAGCTCTTTGGCAGCCTCTTGCGTGGCCCCACAGCCCGTGGGGCTGCGGGCTTTGTGGCGGCCGTCAGCCTCGGAGCCACCGGCGCCCACCAGGTGCAGCCGCGCCAGCCTGCGAAGCATTTTCCTGTAGGGCCACGGCTCTGGCGACAGCTCCCACGCCCGAAGAGCGAGGAGGGAAAGCCGTGCCTCGTTGGAAAGCTCTTTGGCAGCCGCTCGCCTGGCGAAACAGCCTGTGGGGCTGCGGGCTTTGCGGCGGCCGTCAGCCTCGCTGCCACCGGCGCCCATGTGTCGCCGCCTCACCAGGCTGCGAAGCATTTTCCGGTAGGGCTGCGGCTCTGACGACAATTCCCAAGCCCGAAGAGCGAGGAGGGAAAGCCGTGCCTCGTTGGAAAGCTCTTTGGCGGCCGCTCGCCTGGCGAAACAGCCTGTGGGGCTGCGGGCTTTGCGGCGGCCGTCAGCCTCGGAGCCACCGGCACCCACCAGGTGCAGCCGCGCCAGCCTGCGAAGCATTTTCCGGTAGGGCCGTGGCTCTGGCGACAGCTCCCACGCCCGAA
The DNA here is from genome assembly GCF_963924245.1 of Chroicocephalus ridibundus. Classification (NCBI taxonomy): domain Eukaryota; kingdom Metazoa; phylum Chordata; class Aves; order Charadriiformes; family Laridae; genus Chroicocephalus; species Chroicocephalus ridibundus. The sequence goes on along the minus strand of NC_086296.1, from coordinate 7,696 downwards.
GAGCCAGGAGGGAAAGCCGTGCCTCGTTGGAAAGCTCTTTGGCAGCCGCTCGCGTGGCCCCACAGCCTGTGGGGCTGCGGGCTTTGCGGCGGCCGACAGCCTCGGAGCCACCGGCACCCACCAGGTGCAGCCGCGCCAGCCTGCGAAGCATTTTCTGGTAGGGCCGTGGCTCTGGCGACAGCTCCCACGCCCGAAGAGCCAGGAGGGAAAGCCGTGCCTCGTTGGAAAGCTCTTTGGCAGCCGCTCGCGTGGCCCCACAGCCCGTGGGGCTGCGGGCTTTGTGGCGGCCGTCAGCCTCCCTGTTACCGGCGCCCACGTGGCGCCGCTGCGCCAGCCTGCGAAGCATTTTCCTGTAGGGCCGCGGCTCTGGCGACAGCTCCCACGCCCTAAGAGCGAGGAGAGAAAGCCGTGCCTCGTTGGAAAGCTCTTTGGCAGCCGCTCGCCTGGCTAAACAGCCTGTGGGGCTGCGGGCTTTGCGGCGGCCGTCAGCCTCGCTGCCACCGGCGCCCACGTGGCGCCGCTGCGCCAGCCTGCGAAGCATTTTCCGGTAGGGCCGCGTCTCTGGCGACAGCTCCCACGCCCGAAGAGCCAGGAAGGAAAGCCATGCCTCGTTGGAAAGCTCTTTGGCAGCCTCTTGCGTGGCCCCACAGCCCGTGGGGCTGCGGGCTTTCCGGCGGACGTCAGCCTCAGCGACACCGGCGCCCACGTGGCGCCCCCGCGCCAGCCTGCGAAGCATTTTCCTGTAGGGCTGCGGCTCTGGCGACAGCTCCCACGCCCGAAGAGCCAGGAGGGAAAGCCATGCCTCGTTGGAAAGCTCTTTGGCAGCCTCTTGCGTGGCCCCACAGCCCGTGGGGCTGCGGGCTTTGTGGCGGCCGTCAGCCTCGGAGCCACCGGCGCCCACCAGGTGCAGCCGCGCCAGCCTGCGAAGCATTTTCCTGTAGGGCCACGGCTCTGGCGACAGCTCCCACGCCCGAAGAGCGAGGAGGGAAAGCCGTGCCTCGTTGGAAAGCTCTTTGGCAGCCGCTCGCCTGGCGAAACAGCCTGTGGGGCTGCGGGCTTTGCGGCGGCCGTCAGCCTCGCTGCCACCGGCGCCCATGTGTCGCCGCCTCACCAGGCTGCGAAGCATTTTCCGGTAGGGCTGCGGCTCTGACGACAATTCCCAAGCCCGAAGAGCGAGGAGGGAAAGCCGTGCCTCGTTGGAAAGCTCTTTGGCGGCCGCTCGCCTGGCGAAACAGCCTGTGGGGCTGCGGGCTTTGCGGCGGCCGTCAGCCTCGGAGCCACCGGCACCCACCAGGTGCAGCCGCGCCAGCCTGCGAAGCATTTTCCGGTAGGGCCGTGGCTCTGGCGACAGCTCCCACGCCCGAAGAGCCAGGAGGGAAAGCCGTGCCTCGTTGGAAAGCTCTTTGGCAGCCGCTCGCGTGGCCCCACAGCCTGTGGGGCTGCGGGCTTTGCGGCGGCCGACAGCCTCGGAGCCACCGGCACCCACCAGGTGCAGCCGCGCCAGCCTGCGAAGCATTTTCTGGTAGGGCCGTGGCTCTGGCGACAGCTCCCACGCCCGAAGAGCCAGGAGGGAAAGCCGTGCCTCGTTGGAAAGCTCTTTGGCAGCCGCTCGCGTGGCCCCACAGCCCGTGGGGCTGCGGGCTTTGTGGCGGCCGTCAGCCTCCCTGTTACCGGCGCCCACGTGGCGCCGCTGCGCCAGCCTGCGAAGCATTTTCCTGTAGGGCCGCGGCTCTGGCGACAGCTCCCACGCCCGAAGAGCCAGGAGGGAAAGCCGTGCCTCGTTGGAAAGCTCTTTGGCAGCCGCTCGCCTGGCGAAACAGCCTGTGGGGCTGCGGGCTTTGCGGCGGCCGTCAGCCTCGCTGCCACCGGCGCCCACGTGGCGCCGCTGCGCCAGCCTGCGAAGCATTTTCCGGTAGGGCCGCGTCTCTGGCGACAGCTCCCACGCCCGAAGAGCCAGGAGGGAAAGTCGTGCCTCGCTGGAAAGCTCTTTGGCTGCCGCTCGTGTGGCCCCACAGCCCGTGTGGCTGCGGGCTTTGCGGCGGCCGTCAGCCTCGCCGCCAACGGTGCCCACGTGGCGCTGCCGTGCCAGCTTGCGAAGCATTTTCCGGTAGGCCTGCGGCTCTGACGACAACTCCCAAGCCCGAAGAGCCAGGAGGGAAAGCCATGCCTCGTTGGAAAGCTCTTTGGCAGCCGCTCGCGTGGCCCCACAGCCCATGGGGCTGCGGGCTCTGCGGCGGCCGTCAGCCTCCCTGCCACCGGCGCCCACGTGGCGCCGCTGCGCCAGCCTGCGAAGCATTTTCCTGTAGCGCCGCGGCTCTGGCGACAGCTCCCACGCCCGAAGAGCCAGGAGGGAAAGCCGTGCCTCGTTGGAAAGCTCTTTGGCAGCCGCTCGCCTGGCGAAACAGCCTGTGGGGCTGCGGGCTTTGCGGCGGCCGTCAGCCTCGGAGCCACCGGCGCCCACGTGGCGCCGCCCCACCAGCCTGCGAAGCATTTTCCTGTAGGGCCGCGGCTCTGGCGACAGCTCCCACGCCCGAAGAGCCAGGAGGGAAAGCCGTGCCTCGTTGGAAAGCTCTTTGGCAGCCGATCGCGTGGCCCCACAGCCCGTGGGGCTGCGGGCTTTGTGGCGGCCGTCAGCCTCCCCGCCACCGGCGCCCACCAGGTGCAGCCGCGGCAGCCTGCGAAGCATTTTCCTGTAGGGCCGCGGCTCTGGCGACAGCTCCCACGCCCTAAGAGCGAGGAGAGAAAGCCGTGCCTCGTTGGAAAGCTCTTTGGCAGCCGCTCGCCTGGCTAAACAGCCTGTGGGGCTGCGGGCTTTGCGGCGGCCGTCAGCCTCGCTGCCACCGGCGCCCACGTGGCGCCGCTGCGCCAGCCTGCGAAGCATTTTCCGGTAGGGCCGCGTCTCTGGCGACAGCTCCCACGCCCGAAGAGCCAGGAGGGAAAGCCATGCCTCGTTGGAAAGCTCTTTGGCAGCCTCTCGCGTGGCCCCACAGCCCGTGGGGCTGCGGGCTTTGTGGCGGCCGTCAGCCTCGGCGCCACCGGCGCCCACATGGCGCCGCCGCGCCAGCTTGCGAAGCATTTTCCAGTAGGGCCGCAACTCTGGCGACAGCTCCCAAGCACGAAGAGCCAGGAGGGAAAGCCATGCCTCGTTGGAAAGCTCTTTGGCAGCCGCTCGCCTGGCGAAACAGCCCGTGCGGCTGCGGGCTTTGCCGCGGCCGTCAGCCTCGGAGCCACCGGCGCCCACGTGGCGCTGCCCCACCAGCCTGTGAAGCATTTTCCGGTAGGGCCGCAACTCTGGCGACAGCTCCCAAGCACGAAGAGCCAGGAGGGAAAGCCGTGCCTCGTTGGAAAGCTCTTTGGCAGCCGATCGCGTGGCCCCACAGCCCGTGGGGCTGCGGGCTTTGTGGCGGCCGTCAGCCTCCCCGCCACCGGCGCCCACCAGGTGCAGCCGCGCCAGCCTGCGAAGCATTTTCCGGTAGGGCCGCGGCTCTGGCGACAGCTCCCACGCCCGAAGAGCCAGGAGGGAAAGCCGTGCCTCGTTGGAAAGCTCTTTGGCAGCCGATCGCCTGGCGAAACAGCCTGTGGGGCTGCGGGCTTTGCGGCGGCCGTCAGCCTCGCTGCCACCGGCGCCCATGTGTCACCGCCTCACCAGGCTGCGAAGCATTTTCCGGTAGGGCCGCGGCTCTGGCGACAGCTCCCACGCCCGAAGAGCCAGGAGGGAAAGTCGTGCCTCGCTGGAAAGCTCTTTGGCAGCCGCTCATGTGGCCCCACAGCCCGTGTGGCTGCGGGCTTTGCGGCGGCCGTCAGCCTCGCCGCCAACGGTGCCCACGTGGCGCTGCCGTGCCAGCTTGCGAAGCATTTTCCGGTAGGGCTGCGGCTCTGACGACAACTCCCAAGCCCGAAGAGCCAGGAGGGAAAGCCGTGCCTCGTTGGAAAGCTCTTTGGCAGCCGCTCGCCTGGCGAAACAGCCTGTGGGGCTGCGGGCTTTGCGGCGGCCGTCAGCCTCGGAGCCACCGGCGCCCACGTGGCGCCGCCCCACCAGCCTGCGAAGCATTTTCCTGTAGGGCCGCGTCTCTGGCGACAGCTCCCACGCCCGAAGAGCCAGGAGGGAAAGCCGTGCCTCGTTGGAAAGCTCTTTGGCAGCCGATCGCGTGGCCCCACAGCCCGTGGGGCTGCGGGCTTTGTGGCGGCCGTCAGCCTCCCCGCCACCGGCGCCCACCAGGTGCAGCCGCGCCAGCCTGCGAAGCATTTTCCTGTAGGGCCGCGGCTCTGGCGACAGCTCCCACGCCCTAAGAGCGAGGAGAGAAAGCCGTGCCTCGTTGGAAAGCTCTCTGGCAGCCGCTCGCCTGGCGAAACAGCCTGTGGGGCTGCGGGCTTTGCGGCGGCCGTCAGCCTCGCTGCCACCGGCGCCCACGTGGCGCCGCTGCGCCAGCCTGCGAAGCATTTTCCGGTAGGGCCGCGTCTCTGGCGACAGCTCCCACGCCCGAAGAGCCAGGAGGGAAAGCCATGCCTCGTTGGAAAGCTCTTTGGCAGCCTCTCGCGTGGCCCCACAGCCCGTGGGGCTGCGGGCTTTGTGGCGGCCGTCAGCCTCGGCGCCACCGGCGCCCACATGGCGCCGCCGCGCCAGCTTGCGAAGCATTTTCCGGTAGGGCCGCAACTCTGGCAACAGCTCCCAAGCACGAAGAGCCAGGAGGGAAAGCCATGCCTCGTTGGAAAGCTCTTTGGCAGCCGCTCGCGTGGCGAAACAGCCCGTGGGGCTGCGGGCTTTGCTGCGGCCGTCAGCCTCGGAGCCACCGGCGCCCACGTGGCGCCGCCCCACCAGCCTGTGAAGCATTTTCCGGTAGGGCCGCAACTCTGGCGACAGCTCCCAAGCACGAAGAGCGAGGAGGGAAAGCCGTGCCTCGTTGGAAAGCTCTTTGGCAGCCGATCGCGTGGCCCCACAGCCCGTGGGGCTGCGGGCTTTGTGGCGGCCGTCAGCCTCCCCGCCACCGGCGCCCACCAGGTGCAGCCGCGCCAGCCTGCGAAGCATTTTCCTGTAGGGCCGCGGCTCTGGCGACAGCTCCCACGCCCGAAGAGCCAGGAGGGAAAGCCGTGCCTCGTTGGAAAGCTCTTTGGCAGCCGCTCGCCTGGCGAAACAGCCTGTGGGGCTGCGGGCTTTGCGGCGGCCGTCAGCCTCGGAGCCACCGGCACCCACCAGGTGCAGCCGCGCCAGCCTGCGAAGCATTTTCCGGTAGGGCCGTGGCTCTGGCGACAGCTCCCACGCCCGAAGAGCCAGGAGGGAAAGCCGTGCCTCGTTGGAAAGCTCTTTGGCAGCCGCTCGCCTGGCGAAACAGCCTGTGGGGCTGCGGGCTTTGCGGCGGCCGTCAGCCTCGCTGCCACCGGCGCCCACGTGGCGCCGCTGCGCCAGCCTGCGAAGCATTTTCCGGTAGGGCCGCGTCTCTGGCGACAGCTCCCACGCCCGAAGAGCCAGGAGGGAAAGCCATGCCTCGTTGGAAAGCTCTTTGGCAGCCTCTCGCGTGGCCCCACAGCCCGTGGGGCTGCGGGCTTTGTGGCGGCCGTCAGCCTCGGCGCCACCGGCGCCCACATGGCGCCGCCGCGCCAGCTTGCGAAGCATTTTCCGGTAGGGCCGCAACTCTGGCGACAGCTCCCAAGCACGAAGACCCAGGAGGGAAAGCCATGCCTCGTTGGAAAGCTCTTTGGCAGCCGATCGCCTGGCGAAACAGCCCGTGGGGCTGCGGGCTTTGCCGCGGCCGTCAGCCTCGGAGCCACCGGCGCCCACGTGGCGCCGCCCCACCAGCCTGCGAAGCATTATCCGGTAAGGCCGCGGCTCTGGCGACAGCTCCCACGCCCAAGAGCAGGGAGGGAAAGCCGTGCCTCGTTGGAAAGCTCTTTGGCAGCCGCTCGCCTCGCGAAACAGCCTGTGGGGCTGCGGGCTTTGCGGCGGCCGTCAGCCTCGCTGCCACCGGCGCCCACGTGGCGCCGCCGCGCCAGCCTGCGAAGCATTTTCCGGTAGGCCCGCGGCTCTGGCGACAGCTCCCACGCCCGAAGAGCCAGGAGGGAAAGTCGTGCCTGCTGGAAAGCTCTTTGGCAGCCGATCGCGTGGCCCCACAGCCCGTGGGGCTGCGGGCTTTGCGGCGGCCGTCAGCCTCGGTGCCACCGGCGCCCACGTGGCGCCGCCGCGCCAGCCTGCGAAGCATTTTCCTGTAGGGCCGCGGCTCTGGCGACAGCTCCCACGCCCGAAGAGCCAGGAGGGAAAGCCATGCCTCGTTCGAAAGCTCTTTGGCAGCCGATCGCGTGGCCCCACAGCCCGTGGGGCTGCGGGCTTTCCGGCGGACGTCAGCCTCAGCGACACCGGCGCCCACGTGGCGCCGCCGCGCCAGCCTGCGAAGCATTGTCCTGTAGGGCCGCGGCTCTGACGACAACTCCCAAGCCCGAAGAGCCAGGAGGGAAAGCCATGCCTCGTTGGAAAGCTCTTTGGCAGCCGCTCGCGTGGCCCCACAGCCCATGGGGCTGCGGGCTTTGCGGCGGCCGTCAGCCTCGGAGCCAACGGCACCCACCAGGTGCAGCCGCGCCAGCCTGCGAAGCATTTTCCGGTAGGGCCGTGGCTCTGGCGACAGCTCCCACGCCCGAAGAGCCAGGAGGGAAAGCCGTGCCTCGTTGGAAAGCTCTTTGGCGGCCGCTCGCGTGGCCCCACAGCCCATGGGGCTGCGGGCTATGCGGCGACCGTCAGCCTCCCTGCCACCGGCGCCCACGTGGCGCCGCTGCGCCAGCCTGCGAAGCATTTTCCTGTAGGGCCGCGGCTCTGGCGACAGCTCCCACGCCCGAAGAGCCAGGAGGGAAAGCCGTGCCTCGTTGGAAAGCTCTTTGGCAGCCGCTCGCCTGGCGAAACAGCCTGTGGGGCTGCGGGCTTTGCGGCGGCCGTCAGCCTCGGAGCCACCGGCGCCCACGTGGCGCCGCCCCACCAGCCTGCGAAGCATTTTCCTGTAGGGCCGCGGCTCTGGCGACAGCTCCCACGCCCGAAGAGCCAGGAGGGAAAGCCGTGCCTCGTTGGAAAGCTCTTTGGCAGCCGCTCGCGTGGTCCCACAGCCTGTGGGGCTGCGGGCTTTGCGGCGGCCGTCAGCCTCGCTGCCACCGGCGCCCACGTGGCGCCGCCCCACCAGCCTGCGAAGCATATTCCTGTAGGGCCGCGGCTCTGGCGACAGCTCCCAAGCACGAAGAGCCAGGAGGGAAAGCCGTGCCTCGTTGGAAAGCTCTTTGGCAGCCGCTCGCCTGGCGAAACAGCCTGTGGGGCTGCGGGCTTTGCGGCGACCGTCAGCCTCGCTGCCACCGGCGCCAACGTGGCGCCGCTGCGCCAGCCTGCGAAGCATTTTCCGGTAGGGCCGCGTCTCTGGCGACAGCTCCCACGCCCGAAGAGCCAGGAGGGAAAGCCATGCCTCGTTGGAAAGCTCTTTGGCAGCCTCTCGCGTGGCCCCACAGCCCGTGGGGCTGCGGGCTTTGTGGCGGCCGTCAGCCTCGGCGCCACCGGCGCCCACATGGCGCCGCCGCGCCAGCTTGCGAAGCATTTTCCGGTAGGGCCGCAACTCTGGCGACAGCTCCCAAGCACGAAGAGCCAGGAGGGAAAGCCATGCCTCGTTGGAAAGCTCTTTGGCAGCCTCTTGCGTGGCCGCACAGCCCGTGGGGCTGCGGGCTTTGCGGCGGC